>NW_020884941.1:1693338-2032385 GCF_003945725.1 Corapipo altera
GAGGAGGAGGAGGAGGAGGAGGAGGAGGAGGAGGAGGAGGAGGAGGACGGAGCGTGTCCGCCGGGCCGTGCCCGTCACCGCCGCTTCCTGCCCGGCCCCGCTCGGCGCTCGGCTGCACGGCCTGGCGGGGCAGGCGGGGCAGGGGAGCGGCACCGCCCCGCGGATCGAACCGCCCGGGGCATCGGCGCTCGATTGAGCGACCTGAGCGGTCCCGGCGGGAGCTGAGGGGAAGGGGGGGGGGTGTCTGAGGAGAAAAGGGGGATTGGGGTGTGTAGGGGGGTCAGGGAGGTGTGTATGAGGGTCTCAGTGTCTGTATGTATGGTAGTCTCGGGGTGTCTAGTAGGATCACGGGGATATGAGGTCTCAGGGTCTGTAGTGGGATTGGGGGGTGTGTATCAGGATGTCAGGGTCTGTACTGGGATCGGGTGTGTTTATGGGAGTCTCGGGGTCTGTAGTGGGATCAGGGGAGTGTGTATGGGAGTGTCAGGGTCTTTAGTGGGATCAGGGGCGTGTGGGAAGGACTTGTGGACCTATAATGGTCTCAGGTGTGTGAGGGCAGCTGGGCCCCCTGTAGTAGCCTCAGGTGTGTGTGTGAAGGGATGACAGTGCCCATAGGAGGCTCAGGTATGTGTGTATGGGGCTGTGGGGGTCATAGTGGTCTCAGGTGTGTGTATGGAGGTATCAGAGTTTATAGGGTCTCAGGTGTGTGCATGGGGGTGTCAGGGTTTATAGGGGCTTCAGGTGTGTGTATGGGGGGGTGTCAGAGTCTATAGGGGTCTCAGGTGTGTGTATGGGGCTATCAGGATTTATAGGGGTCTCAGGTGTGGGGGCCATTGTCAGGGTCTATAGTGGGCTCAGGTGTGTGAGGGGGACACTTTGGGCAGGGTAAAAGGGCAGCTCTGAGGCTTCCAGTACGTGCTGCAGGTGTTGGAGAGCCAGGACAAGGACCGTGTGTCCTGTGGCAGATCCCAGCAGGAAGAGGCTCCTGGTAACCAAAGAGGAGCAGATGGGACTTTGCAGCAGTCAAAGGCACAAAGGAGAAGGGACTGTAGCAGGGATGGAGAGCTCTGGATTAGGAAATGCTTGGAGTAGAGGCAGGGAAAGGTGAGTTTATCCTGTTTCTGCCATACTTTATAGTTCCCCCCAGACTCTGAGCCTAGAGACACTTTATTGTTACAGAAGCTTATTTGACAGGATGGGGGGGTGGTTAATAATTTTTCTAAATAAAACTGACAGCTGTTCCCCTCTTGGGCTTCTAGAACCATCCTCACAGAGCCCTGTGAAACCAGAGGTACAGAAACCTGAGAGCCGTGAGTCCCAGGTGAGGGGTGTTGGTGTGTCCTGTGCCTCAAAGGCCAAGGTACAGTTTCAGCTTTTCTCATTGCAGTGCTGCAATTCACACAATAAACGAGTTTCCTGTTTATAAAGCTCAGCTTATAACCTATTTTTTCCCCTCTATTTCTTGCAAATGAAAAGAAGGGCACAGCAAGCATGACTCGTGTGTCAGCTGCTCTGTGAAAAGCTGGTGCTGACCAGGCAGGAGGCAGAAATCTCTCCTCAAAGTGAGTGTGTATAAAACACTAAATGAGTTGCGATGAGAACAACAGCTCTGATGGAGGCACGAGCCAAGAACAACAGCTTGACAGGCAATTTTACACTTTCCCTGACAGCTCCTTGGGGCGTAGACAGTTAAGTTTCTGCGTTTGTAAGGGAAACATGGCATTCCTTACAGCTGAGCCTCCTCCCTCGGGTTCCCACTGAATGCCTGAGAGATGACAGCAGAGGGTGTCTCCAGAAGGCTCCTATTAAACAGGAGGAATTAGCACGGAGGGAGCAACAGCGAGATCCCAGTTTTGACCGCAGAATGAGCTAAAAAGCGTTGCATCGGCAGCTGTTTGCAGTTTCTTACCCGCTGGCTGCGCCCCGCTCCTGTTCAGGGGGCTCCTGTGCCCTCCTCTTGGTACCTCCGCCCTCCTGGAGTGTGAAGGGCTGTGCTGGGAGGGTAAATCGGCTCCAAACCGAAAGTGCTGAGGCGGCGTGAGGCAGGGCAGATTCACCTTGGGAGGGCAGCCGTGGTTCAGACACACAACTAGTCGGGTGTCCCCAGCAGCACGAACCAGGCGGGCAGGGGAGCGGGTGAGCCGAGTGTGTGGACAGATGGAACAGATACAGACAGGAAATGGGGAAGGAAGGGGGAAATGTTTGTAAAGTTTTAAGGGGGCTCTGGTTAGTTCTGAGAAAGAGGTTGAGTCCTGCAGTCCAGTTTCTAGGTTTAGCTCTGTGACTGTATAACTTTGGGAAGCGATTTGAGCACTTCAAGCCAGGTGTGAGCGGGGAGAGGACAAAAACTCGTGGGCACCAGGCAGCTCATGCGATGTGGCAGCTGCCACCACACCCTTTCCTGTTCGCCCCGCGGGCAGCTCTGCCAGCCGCGCTGCCTGAGTGGGGAGAGAGGGGGAAAGGAGCGCTTTCCAAGATGCTGATAACCCCCGGCACTCCTTGGAAAAGGAGAGGTTTAGTGAGCAGCTCTGGTGGTGTCTCTCCCCTGGGACCAGTCAAATGCTCCCAAAAGCCCTGGGAGCTGCTCCGGGGTGGTGCTGACTTTTGGCCGCGCCTCAGCCTGGCTCCTGTTACAGGCGATGTTGACTTATGGAAAAAGGCACCGGGCATACTTGGCATGGGCGTTCCGAGTTAAAAATTGTCAGTCTGGGCAAACAGACCTTTGGGGTGAACTGCAGGAGAGCCAAGTGCCTGCACTGCGTTATTGCAGCTCTTGTCAGAACACCAAGAGCGTGACCTGGTGCTGCTCTGGGTGCCGAGCGCCCGGCTCGGCGGGTTTGGAGAAGTGCTGCAGGTTTTGGAGCTCAGTCCTTTAGACCAAACCCATTTCCTTCCCCTCGGTGAGGTGCTCGTAGTGCCTCAGTGAGTCAATAAGCTCTGCATGTGAGGAATGCACCTCACAGCTGAAGGTGAGCCATTGGTGTGGCTGTGCTGGAGGCAAGGAGACTAATTAGTCCTTCCCTTAGACTTTGAGCTGCAGAAATAAGATAGGTGAGATATTTAGCCTGGAATATCCATGTGAGGCATTTTCAGATCCTGATTTTAACCTGGGGTGAATCTCACACAGGATCTGTGTCTTGGTCCTTAATTCTGTAGCAGTGTCTAGTCAGGAGGATAACGTGTGCCTGGCAGATTTGGGGCATTCCTGATGGATTTGGGCACGTGTTCTAGAAGCTGCTGTTTGCTGGCAGGAAGGAACTGCTTCACCTGGGTGAAGGTGAGATCACAGTGCTGTGGTGGGGCTTTGCTGTGAGTATGGAGGAACAGGGAAGCAATTTCTGTATAAAAATATAACAAAGTTTGGGTGAGTACAAAGTGTTCTAAAAAGTCCATTCCTAGCACGGCAAGGTCCTGCTCCTTGCCTGCTGAGGAGCAGCTCTGCTGTGTGTCTGTACCACAGAATCCCAGGATGGGTCAGGTTGGAAGGGACCACAGTGGGTCATCTGGTCCAACCTCCCTCTTCAGGCAAGGGCATCCCAAAGCACATGGCATAGGATTGTGTCCAGATGGCTGGAATATCTCCAGTGAGGGAGACTCCATACCCTCTCTGGGCAACCTGTTCCTGTGCTCAGTCACCCCCACGGTGAAGAAGTTCTTCTTTGTGTTCAGGTGGAACTTCCTGGGCATCAGTTCCTGCCTGTTCCTCTTCTCCCATTGCTGAGCCGCCCCCCCTGAGCAGAGCCTGGTCCATCCTCTGACCCCTCCCTGCACACGCTGACAGACATGGACAGGACCCTCTCTCAGTTGTCTCTTCTCCAGGCTGAGCAGGCCCAGCTCACAGAATCATCAAGGTTGGAAGAGACCTTTAAGATCATCAAGTCCAACCATTCACCCAGCAATGCTACTATAACCCCTAAACCACTACAGTCATATCACCCCGTGCCAGGCCCAGATGCCTCTTGAACAGCCCTGAGCAACATATTCCAATGCCTGATTGCCCTAAGAGTGATTTTTTTTTTTTTTTCTAATATCTGACCTAAATCTCCTCTGTCTTAGATTAAGGCCATTTACTGTGGTCCTCTCACTGCAGGCACGATAGCAAAGACTGTCCCCCGCCTCGCTACAACCTCCTTTCAGGCAGTTGTAGAGACCCACGAGAGCTCCCTCAGCCTCTCCTCCTCACAGAGATGCTCCAGTGCCTGGATCAACTTTCACCCTCCACTGGCCTGGCTCCAGGACCTCCATGCACCTCGTCCCGAGACGCCCAGAATCCTGCAACACAAGTGCCCCAAAAGGGAGACGAGCCATAAAAAGCAGAGAAATAAAACCCTCAAGCACCGCGGTGTTGGCGGGGCGGGGACTCGAACCCGTGTCCCTCGCGCTGCCGGGGCGGGGCCGCGCCGCCCGGAAGCGGAAGCGCCGTGCCCGCGGTTCCCGGCGCGGTTGCCGAGCGGCGGCCGCTCCGCCCGGTCCGTCCCGGCCGCTGCCGCTCCCGGAGCCCCCCCCGCGGCCATGAGCGCGGCCGGGCTCGTGTCCGCTCCCCCCGCCGCCCCGCCGGGGCCGCCCGCCCCCGCCATGGCCCCCGCGCCCGACTACTACGAGGAGGAGGAGCTGGAGAGCGCCGAGGAGGAGGACGGCGAGCGCAGCGCCCGGGCCCGCGACTCCGATGAGGGTGGGTGAGGGTTTGGTGCCCTGGGACGGTGTGGGAGAGGGGGATGGAGAAGGGGGCACACCCCGGCCGGGGGGATGCGGGAGGGTTGGGTGGTTAAAGGCTCTGGAGCAGCGAGAACGCCCGAGGAAAACAAGGACCTGTCGGGTTGCAGGGGTGCCCCGTGCAAGAGTAGGACAGCCGAGTCCATGGAGAGGTGGAGTTGTGGTTTTCCGGGTGAGGAGGAGGAAGACGGGAGGGAGCTGAGCAGGGGGCATTGAGTGGGACAGCAGAGGGAAAATAGTGGAGAAACCCAGTGTATTGATTGAGTGGGGCAGCAGGGGGAAAACCGGGGAAATCCAGTGTTAATTGAGTGGGATAGCAGGGTGAAAATAGTGGAGAAATGCAGTGTATTGATGGAGTGGGGCAGCAGGGGGAAAATGGTGGAGGAATCTCGTATACTGGTTTTATTTCTGTGGTGTGAAGGGGGAAGGAGGCAGCTAAGGGAGGAGAAAGTGTGGACAGCAGTGAGGGAGGATGTGAGAGGAAAGAGGGGATTTGTAGAGGAAAAGAAGAAATGAAGTAAAACACGAAGTACCCAGGGGTGTAGGGTGCATAAAATAACAAATAAGGGGGATGGAGGAAGACCCTTGGACAGTGCCTGCTGCCTTCAGCAGAGCCCTCCATCACCTCTGGTGTGGTCATGGATGGGGGATTGTTAAAGATCCTGACAGTGTTTGGGTCAGTCAGGGCTCTCCAAGGCTACACCCAACTAAATTGGGTATGGAAGTCCTTTATGGTGACCCAGACATCTTAAGTGCTTTTCTTGCAGTTAAAACTTTTTGATTTATCTTTGCTGTGAGCTTAAACCGTTGGTAGGTTTAGAGAAAATCTGAGAAAGGTTTGATTTAAGGGTCTGGGCCCCCTTCCCTGTGTAGGGAATGTAGCTTTGATTAAGTTTCACAGCTGTGCCCTGTAAAGCCTGGAGACACTGACCTCTCCTTGGGGAGGAAATCTGATGGATTCTTGGCTACCCATGTGTTATAAATAGAAGCCTGAAAAGGCTCAGCAGAAAACCAGCAGCCCCACAGTGGTTTAATTTGTTTATGTTACCTGTTTATAAAGTGGAGCTGTTTTTGTGGCAGTGCTGGTGTTTGTTGTTAAATGTTGAAGTGCTTCTGAGTGATGTGTAGCTGTGAAGTTCAGGTCACAGCGAGTAACTGTTCTCTTCAGTGAGACCTTTGTGATCAACCTGAGCAGCTTTGAGTGGGTGGAACTGTAGTGACAAGTTTGTGAAAGGTCTTACAGAGTCTTTCCTGTCTCACCTGTGTATGTGGGACCATTAATGCAGAGCCAGTTGTCTTAAATGGGAAGAAATTCCCAGGCTCTCTGAAGTTGGGAGTTGTTCAGATTTGATGTAAAGCTTCACTGCAAAACTCCCAGTTGCAGGAAGGAGATGAGAGGGTTTGTTCCACCCTTGAATTCATCTCTGCAGAGGCCCCTCAGGTTGTGTCTTTGAGGTTAAATTGCCTGAGGTTTGGGGATTGTTTTTTTGTTTGCTTGTTTCCATGTTTTTAAATATTTTCTTTTAGTCTTTAATGTTAACAAGTTGGTTTTTACCTCCTTTAGACACTGAGGATGCCAGTGAGACTGACCTGGCCAAGCACGACGAGGAGGACTTTGTAGAAATGAAAGAACAGTAAGTAACCCACACTAATCCAAAGTAAGGTAATATTCTGTTTATCTGTGGGTTTGGGGATGTTATTTTCACAAAACTGCAGAGTTTTGAGTCAAGATTGGGGTTTTTAAATGCCTAGCCCAATGGAACAGCTCATAAGACCATATACTTGTATTTCTGCTCTTCTCAGTTACTTTCTCTGGTCTATATGTGTTCAAGGAATTAAGTGCTGCTGCTCTTTTGGTTAAAGAAATAATTATGACTTTTGAGTTTTGCTGCAAATGGCTCCTGCTGCTTTAAATAAAACAAAGGATCTGCTTTATATAAGCTAAGAAAAAGCAAGATGCCTATCAAAATCCCTTAAACAATGGAATGCTAGTCCCGTCCCAGAAATGGGCTTTTTGGAGACTGGAAGTGGTTTCCTGTGATGTTCAGGAGTATTTGCAGTATTTTGAGTTCTTGCTTACTGGAAGTGACGTGTTTTTATACAGGTCAGGAAGGCTTGGCCTGTGTTAAACCACAGATACGTGGTAAAGGAAATGCAGGTTTGCAACAGAACCAGGAATAGTCTTTGGGGTTGTTTTTTTTTTAATAATGTCAAGATCTACATGAGGAGATGCCTTGTGTTACATGTAGGGAGCTAATATACAATTAGTAAGACTTGCCCAAGTGGCAGAATGATTCTGCTGTAAAGCTTCTGGTGTTTGTGGATCTAAATGTCATTTTAGATATTAACATTAATAAAAATCAATTCTATTTTATCGTGAATTGTTCCCAAAATATTTGGTTCATAAAACCAATGGGGTGGCAGAGGTTTTTTTTTTTAGACAGAATGAAAACCTTTGAATTTGAATAAAATTCTTTTAATTTGTCGTTCATTTGTTTCCTGAAGTTCTGAAAAGTTCCTAATTCTGTGTCAATGTGTTGTAACCTAAAGAGATGGTGGAATAGGCTCTCTATGCTTGGTTTGCAAAGTAAAGTTTCATGCTGACTGTCTTTGCAGGATGTATCAGGACAAACTGGCATCTCTGAAGAGGCAGTTGCAGCAATTGCAGGAAGGTAAACTTTGAAGGGGGACTTTTTTATATTCCTAAACAATTTTCAGCACTTTTCAAATGCCATTGAAAGATGTAAGCTGCATCCTTCACTGCATGTGGGCTCTCAGCTGTGCTGCTGAGTTAAAAATGTCAGCCACTTCCATCCTTTTCCCCTCTAAACACTTGTTGTTAATCCTCTGTGTGCTAAAGCATTTCTTAAAGGGAGTAATCCACTTTCTGAAGAAGCAGGGAATATGCTTTTTCAAATGAACAAGATAGAACTGTAATTTTCTGATCTCAGATTTTAGTGTTTGTGCTTCAAGTGGTGCATGGCTCCTTTAGAAAACTTAATATTTGGGGGAAAATTAAAAATCAGTGGGAATCTACAATTTATTTCCACTCCAGGTACTCTTCAGGAATACCAGAAAAGAATGAAGAAGTTGGACCAGCAGTACAAAGAAAGGATACGAAATGCAGGTAAGTGGAATTTCTCTGTAGGACACTGCATCCAACTTAAATTTATGGTTTTTAAAACACCTGAGGAAAGAAATTGGTAATTCTTATCTTGGATGCTGAAGCAGGGCCTTTTATAGAAGCCATTAGGTGGGAATAGGAATTGTGGCTGTTCCTCCTTTAGAGAAGTTGGATGAATCCTGTGATGCCTGGGCTGTTAATCTGGGAAATACAGCAGAGAGGCAGTGGCAGTTGTATGATGGCCAACACACTGTGACCTTTGAATAGTGTGAATTCTGTCTTTCTAAAAGTGCTTGGGATGATAAAGGATTTTCTTGAGTAACTTAAGTGATTTGAACTGCTTCTTGTTAACAGGAATTTGTGTTCTGAGATGAATTTCATGTGCACTAGAGCTGCATCCTGGCAATACTGGGCTGTTTTGATAAAATTAAGACTAAGTGCAAGCTGGTATTTCTGGCTGGCCAAGGCCAGTGCTGCAGCAGCTTATTTCTTCCACAGGAGGGCAGATGGTGATAACTTTCAATTTTGTGATTAAAAAATCCAACTGCTTCCATGCTCAGCAGGTAGAGCTCTTTGCAGACAAAAGGTTTGATTTTTTTTTTTTTTACTGGGCCATTATTGTCTTTGGTATTTATTTTATTGATATTTTTTTTAATTCATGTTTAAAAATGCCCAGCAGTACAGTGTTGCTACTACAGTCTTCTCCAAAACTTCTCCAAAATTTGAAGCTTGTGGTCTTTACAGAAGCTTTTCCTGTTTCAGGTATTACCAAAGCTTAATATGCTGGTGAAATACAGTGACTTGAAGGCTGATCAGGTGCCTTAATTTGCTTTTGTTGCCACTCTCTTGAGTAAAAACTCTGTTTTGGCTGTTATGTCCTCTAGGAAATGCAATCCTGCTTAATTTCAAGTTGTTAGAGATGGCACAAACATCAATAGCAAGGCTATTTCACACCCTCAAATCCCTTCCCCTCATCCATAGGTCAGACTTGAACTAATCATTGCCATGTGTTGGCACTTAACCCTCAGTGCTACACAACAATTCCCTTCTTTTCTCAGGCATAAGGAGCCTGAAATCACACGTGTGAGTTGAGTAGATCAATCTTCTGACAGCTGCAGAATTATTTCTTAACCAGTCTTTGCTGAAATTCATGAAGTTGGCTTAAACTGTGAATATTTAGTTGCATGTTTCAAGCTCTTGTATGGGAAGTTTTTATCTAGTCTTAATTGATTGTAATTTAATAGGAAGAAAGATGAACTACCTGCTTATTACTGCTGGGAGTAGTAGCCAAACTGAATATTATGGAATACTGCTGTGCAAGCTTTTCAATTTGGTGGCAGTCTGTAAATAACTTACATTAACAGCATATTTTTGTGAAATTCTTTCATGATTACTTTATTTTCAGCATAAAACTGAAAAGTGAGAGTAGAGGTGGGATGAGTACATACACTGTTTGGTTCACTGCCTGTCTTGGCTGCAATATTCAATGGCTTAAAATGTTGAGGAAGTAATTTTGTGCATCTTTGAAGATAATAAAGTGAGTCTTTCTTGCATTTCAGAACTGTTCCTGCAGCTGGAAGTAAGTACTCTTAATTTACTCATATATATATATACATATATATATATATATATAGGTGGTAGAGGTATAAACCTGTTTCATCAACCAGTACTTGGGCTTCTTTTCCAAGGAGGCTTAAAGAAATTTTCTTCCTCTATCTGGCTTTGTTACACTGGAGTTGTGGTACAGCCTACTTCAAGTAACTTCTGCACTTTGGTGTTAAAATAGAATTAAATATTTGCTTTTGGGCTGTTGTATCTGGCTGTGCATTGGGTTGCCTAAAAAAGGTTGTTTAAGGCAATAAATTATAGTCCTGTTTATAAATCTGAGGAGACTTGATATGTTATGCAACATTAAAATGTCTTTTTAAAAATAATTAACTTTTTAGCCAATATAATGGTACTAAGTCATATTTAGATGGTTTTCTGTTGATTATGAATATTGATAATCTTTAGAACTCCTACAGTTTTGAACTGACAGGCTGATCAATACAGCATTTGAAAAGCTGTTGTGATATCATTAACTAGAATCATTGGTCTCTTAATTAACCTTCTTGCTCTTCTGGTTTGCATTAGACAGATCAGGTGGAGAAAAATTATGTGAAGGAAAAGAAGGCAGCAGCAAAGGAGTTTGAAGATAAGAAAATTGAGCTTAAGGAAAATCTGATTGCGGAGCTGGAAGAGAAGAAGAAGATGATTGAGAATGAAAAGCTAACCATGGAATTAACAGGGGGTAAGAAGAAGATAAGCAGCTGTCACTTATCTTATCCACTCTGCTGCTGCTTAGGAGGAAAAGCTCTAAAGGTGGCAATGATGGTTTATACAGACAACTGGTGTGAAATGCCAGGAGGGTAGAACACAAATTGATGGCCTTTTAATGGAGAAAGCAGTTCCTAATAAAATTCAGTGACCTGAATTGCTGACAGGTGAATCAAATAGTGCCAGTCAAGCAGCAGAGTGGATGATGGGCTTTCTTACAGACAGGGAAATGGGCTGCTCTAGTTCCTGTGATCTGGCAGTAAAACTATTGAGATATGTCACAATATTGACCTGAGCAGTGATGCCAGGTTGTAAACTGTGCCCTTTTCTTCCTACAGTAGTAGGTGGTCAAGTAGTTGAAGAAAGGCAGACAATAAACATTGAAATATTCTACTTTAAACCAGAAAAATAGATTTGCGAACTGCTTTTGTGTCCAGACTCTGGAAAATTTACATTAAATGGACAGATTTCTTTGAGAGCAGTTGATGCCTTTGCTGCCTTGGCAGTGCTCATTGTAGTAATTGACACAGTGGAGCTAATTTGAGGGGTAATTAACCTCCTGCAGAATTGCACTGCTGTGATCTTGAACCAAAAGTCTGATTTGTTTCTCATTTTGAGAGCAACTCCCTCACTTCCTGGGTAGATAGTGGTTTTCTTGTTGAGGCCTGTCCACGAGTTACACCCTTCACATCTTTCTTGCATACTATCTACAGGTGTTATATAAGCTAATAATCTAATTAGTGCTCAGAAGTGAGAATTAAACCGTGTTTGGACATCTTCAAGAGTTCTTTTGGCTTGGTACAAAGTGTTGATAACTCAAACAGCTTGAGTTATGCTGTTCCCCTTACAGCTTTTTTTAATTACGAAGTCTGGTCTCGTGGTCATCCTTGTTCACCCTCGAGATGAGGAGACAAGGAATTTGGTGTATTTTGCACAGGCAGAGCTGCTCAAGGTTTCAGCATCTAGAGGGAGCCAAAGGGGCTTCACAGATTGTAGTGGTACCTAAAGATGAGCAAATAAATCTCAGCACATACAAAGAGAGGGGACATGATGTGTTTGGCATTGAAAATGTGGTCTCTTGGTCGCCAGTTCAAAATATCTTCATAAATTAAGGAATGAGTTCTGAGGGTTTTGGTGGAGTTGTTCAGTTAAGGCTCTGTGTAGACACTTGGACAAACTGCCATTTCAGATAATTCCTTGGTGAGGAGACTGGTGTTTCACCTTTAAACAGACTTTTTTCCTTTTTCCCCAGTGCATATGCTGCAGTTTATTTCCTGTCAGCTGCTGCTCTGCATGTCATTAATTAGGTTCATTTCATTAATAATTTTTAGATAATCTGAATTTGAATTCTATTTGTTTAAAATCGCTCCAGCAGACTTGTATCAGTCTTGAATGCAGTAACTTTCTGTATACCTTTGACAAAGCTCTTTTTCTTGACTGAAGATGAGAAAAACATTAATTGATTTGTAGCAGATGTTTGACATGCCAATTACGATCCGAGTTTTGTTGGCAAAGAGCTCCACGAACTTGGCCTTTTAAATGCTCTGTCCCAAGCAGATAGAATTAGCATTGAAGAAATTTGCCTGGAATCCTTGTAGCATCATTGTGCTGCTTATCTGTACGTGGAGCAGCTGTAAATGACAGCTGTAACCATGGCATTGCAGCAGTCACTGAACAGTGACTGATGGCAAAGAGAACTTGTGTTCACTGTCAGCACTTCCCGCTCCAGGTGCTGGAAGCTGCCACAAAAAAAAAAAAAAAGGAAAAAAAAATTCAATTTGCTGTATGAAAGAGGAAAGATTATTTTCCTCGTGCCCTGTGTAGAAAGCTGCTGCTGCTTTCTCCTTTTTCTCTGGTCTTATCAGCTCTCCAACTTCATTACTCTGCAGATTCAATGGAAGTGAAGCCTATTATGACAAGGAAACTGAGGCGACGACCAAATGATCCAGTTCCCATCCCAGACAAGAGGAGGAAACCTGCCCCTGATATCCTTTCACAGAGTCACTGGAAGGCTGTTGGATTTGAAGGCAGTGTGCCACCTGCACCTTTGTGTTGTGCAGGAAGGAAAATGAAATTAAATGCTAGGATCAAATTTAACCTAGGAAATAACAAAGCACAACTGTCATGTCTAATGTGTGATAAACCAATACAGCAGTTATGTAATATAATATGTGTATGTAAAAACCTGTGTTTGGAGATCCCTTGGTATCCTAACTGAAACCTTACAGTATCGTGAGATAATTTTATATTTGTCAGAATAGTTTGAATTCTACAGGCAATTTTTTTTTTCACAAAGGAAAAACTTTGAAAGGATATTATATTTATATGCTGAGATAATTGATTCCATAGATAGTAAATGGCTTTTTACATGAGCCAAAGCTTTTCTCATTTCAAGATGTGACAAAACATTCACCAGAAAGATCATATTTGTCATATCAAACTAGTTTTTCCATTTCTGATAAAGGCTTCAGATCCCTAATCCAGAAAATGCATGGCAAAAGCAAGGAGTGGTAGATTTGTTCTTTGAATAAGAAAAGATGAAAATTCATCCTGGTTTTATGTCTCACAAGAGAGAGAAACACATGTATATGTAATCCTTCTGTTCTGCCTTGTTGCATGTCTCAGAATTAAAATGTTCCTTGGCTTCTGGAAATATGTTTTTAGCTCCTCTGTGATGACAGGCAATTTTTATATTTGTATATTAAATTCACCTGCAAAGGAAGGCAAGGATATTTACTTTGCAGAGGCTTATTATTAGATTCTAAACTTGTATGTCTTAGATTAGAAAAAAACTTATCTTAGTGACTGGCATTTTCTGAAGGCAGTATCAAACCTTGAACTCCTGGAGTTCATGCAGGATGGTCACAAGCATCTCCAGTTTTAATTAACCTCTTTCTGGTTGGAGATTCTGTTCACTCTGTCAGGGAAAATATGATCATTTATTAGTGCCCCTATCTCGTCCAAAATAAATGAGTTTCATAGTGAACATGACCTGCTAATTGAGCATGATACAGCAGGCACAGTATGAAACCCTCTCTGCCTCCCCACACTGGGGGGAGATTAAAGTCCATCAGAACCAAAATCCTGGAAATGCAGCCTAGCAATTGTTAACTTTAGTTTAATGCTTTGAATACTTTTGACTTAACAGCTGTTTTGGAGAAACAAAAGGACAGCAAAGCTCTAATAAGACTATAATAGACTAACTCCTGTGTTCTGGGGTTTTGGGTTTGTTTTCAGGTGCATTACAGGCTCTTATTTATCCTCGTCCACACAAGCTGTGTTTTGTACCTGTGGCTTTAATTTTTTAATTTAATTTTGTGTGGCTTTCTCCTCTTCTCTCTATCTCTCTACTCCTGCTTTCTGAGTTGCAAAATGATGAGTTTTATTTCCCTGGGTGTGGGTGGGGTTTGGTTTCTTTGTACAAAATCTGAAGTGAGTCTGTTGTTCCAGCTCCCAGATTCTTCTCTACAGAAATACAAGACAAAAAGCACTGAAAATGCTGGTGCTTGATGTCTCCATGAAGTAAATGTCAATGCACTAAAGGTTTTCCATTGATGGTTGTGTCTGAATAAATTAAAGTCATTTTGCACTGTTTGCTGCTAAAGATGAGCCTCAGTTGGAGATTGGCTTGTATTAATTCCTATGACAAAAAAAGCTCAAGTATGACACTTAGTAAAATCTTATGCAAATTTACAGAAACCTTTTGGCTTACATTTAGTCAAGTGAAATGTCATTGACCTTTAATTTTTAGCCTTGCTTGTCAAGAGCTTATGGGAACCTTAATTCTGGATACCTCAGCTAAATTATTTGTTGACTGATGAGCAAATAATGGAGGACCTGAGAACGCTGAATAAGGTAGGGATTGTTGCTTGATTGTATTTCTTTGTTTTAAAGAAAAAGCCATTGCTTTCCCCTAAAGAGAACAGAGCTCTCTTTTATGTTCCCTTTTGAGGTGTGGGACTGTTTCATCCCTGTAGGCTTTCTGAAGTAGCTCAATAAAAGATTTAGCAAGGTGGTATCTCCTCCCTTTTATTTTAATAGGTTTAATTAACCTAATTAAAATGACTGTCATCTAAAAATGTTACCTTTTGTCTGAACCAAGGGATGAGCTCCTGTTAAGGAGTTTCTTCCTCTGCATGGTTGAACAGGTGTCAGTGTGTTTTTCTGAGAGATCACAGGCTGCCTTTGGTTTGAGGTGGGGTTTTTATTAACTTGTTTTTCTCCCAGCTGTCACAATATTTCAGCAAATTGAATAGGGGGCAGTGTGCATGTTTATAGTTTTTCAAGTTTTGCTTAACCTATTGCTTTCACTAAGCACTTGAAGGTTTGTCTAGTTTCTTACAATAGGGGCTGCTCATTAAGACATTTGAGGATGGTGGTGGAACATGGGTTTTGTGCCAGCTGTTGAGGTGTTTCTGGTGACTTATCCTGTATTTTGTGTACCCTGAGAAATGTTGGATCATGTTCAAAAATACAGTCTGTTAGATGGGTTTGGCTCATTTGAGTGGATTGTCTGAATGCTCTAAAGTTCAGTTTTGTATCATGGTCCTGATTATCTGCACCTTTGGCTGTTTATAGCACACTGCTCTGGTTGTATGAAATACCACTTAACAGTGCATTTAAAACAGAAGCATTCAGAGTATGGAAAGTAAGATATCTGAAATTATTACTGCAGCTTGTAAGGCTCCTGTCAGATCTCTTAACACTGCTTTGCTTTCTTCCCATGTAGCTTAAATCACCCAAGAGACCAGGTGAGTTAACAGTTGCATTGGAACTTGCTCACAGTGGTGCTGTTCTGAGCAGAGAATGATATTGTAGATGCTTGACTGTATAATTGCTGATTGTGGAATTTGGCTCTATAATTGTTTTGACTGTGTAATTGCTGTTCTTTGTGTGGCTGCTGTGCTGAATTGGCCCTGTGTGAGGTCTCTTTGTCTGCCCTGACGTTTTTCAGGGATGAGAAGGGAGATGTGTATCTTGGGTGGCTGAAACATGGGACAATCCAATTGTGTAAAGAGGGTTTTTCATTATATTCAGGTGCATCTGGACACCTTGCCTGCTTGTCAGGTCAGTGGAGGGATTGAGCACTTATGGTTTTATGCCTCCAGCTCCCTAGATGTGTCTGTGCACTTAATTTCAAGACAGAGTGGTAGCAACTTGCTTAAGTAATTCTGACCCTGTTTTAACTATTTTAGTTTGGGTTAGAATTAAAACACCAAGGACATACTGTCCATCACCTACCTATGAATGTTTTTTTTCAGTTAAATCTTCAGTGAACATTATAATTCAAGGCAGAAGTTGAGTTATTCATACCAATATGTAATACTTTTCTGAGGGAAATTTGAGTTTTTAGCTTTCTGGGCTTGTTATTTCTGCATATATGACCTTATTAACTGCAGTTTTGCAGTCAGATGTGCTACTGTGTGATGGACACATGCTGGTTTTTAAGCAGAGTGTCTCTCCTGTTCTCAGCCTCCCCCTCCTCTCCTGAGCACCTCCCAGCTACACCAGCAGAGTCTCCTGCACAGCGGTTCGAAGCCCGGATAGAAGATGGAAAACTCTACTATGATAAGAGATGGTGAGGCCTGGGGGATTTCTGTTTTAATCAGCCTGAGTGTTGTGTAGTGAAGAGGAAAAGGCTGCAGAGAGAAATTGCTTTGATCAAAGCAACTTGTGGACAAAATGTTTTTTTGGGCAGAGTTTGCTGCTTCCCCCAAGGGCTCATTATTGCAACCAGTAAATCAGAAGTGATGGTGGAGTGTTTAGACCCCGTAGGTTTGAGGGATAACTAGTGGCTCCAATAAAAGGAGAACTGAATCTTTCCCATGGAGTCAGTGATGTCCACTGTGACACTTAGGAAGTACTTTTGTCAAACCTGATATTAGGTAAGAGAGCCAGCAGCAGACACAGTGGGATGGAGCTGTGAAGCTGCTCAGCTTGGATACAGACACTCCATGATTTTTGGGCACAGTGGTGTCAGCAGCATTCACATTCCAGGGGTTCAGCTTTGTGGAACAGAAGCCCAGCATTCCACAAGGTGGCAGAAGAAACGTCGTCCACCAGCAGAGCAGGATGAAAAATGTTTCTAATAAATCCAAATAACCTTTAAAGATCAGACCCACCTGGGAGAGGCAACTTCAGAATTGCTGATTGGATTTAGCTCTGTTGAGTTTTATGGCTGTACAGCTGTACAAGCCTTACAAAACACAAGGAAAATATTAAACTCTGCAGAGAAATCTTAGTAGGTCTTAAACTTAATCCATGAGAGATGCAAACCTGGATAATCAAGGGGGCAATCTTGTCCTCCTTGAGCAGGAAGCAATTTGGTTGTTTGTAACCTTCTTCAGTGTTCTAGTGGCTCAAAATAACAAGTGATGGGGTTGTAGTTTTATCACAGAAAATGACAGGGGTGAAGCTTGTTTTCCACACAAGAGTGATCTTGTACAGTTGGTCACTTTTCCCTTCTGACTCTGATGTTTCATCAGGGGTTCAGTGTACATAGCTCTGATAAAAGCTGCTGCCTGGGTTTAAATGTCCATATGTCCATGAAGCATAAAGCAGATGTGAACTGAACAGGCTTCACAAATTCATCAGGTTCTTTTTTTTTTTTTTTGCTTTCATAGTCACTTTACACACAAAAAAAAATTATCTCTGGGGTATATTTGGATGAATAAACTGTTCTTCAGAATTTTTAGTGTGTAGGGTACTGAAAAGTGTTCACTAGTAAAAAAAGAAAAAAAAATGGAATCTGAAGTAATCTGCCAGTAAAGCTCCCAACTTCCCACTAAATTTAAACCTGGAAGAGATTCAGCAAGCCCAGATGAATCTTACAGAAGCACCAACTTTCTCAGAAGGGTATCTAGTTGGGACATAAAGCACTAACAAGTATTTTCATCTAGCTGAATTCAGTTGTCATGAGGGTCTCACTGTCAGGAATTCCAGATGTTGTCTTTCCTATCTACCTTGTTCTTAATGCTGTTTTAAGTTAAGTATTTTACATTTTTTGGCTGTTGTAATCCTGCTTAGATTTTTTTTTTTTGATTGATAGTAATAGAACTTCTCTAAAGTAGCTGCTGTTTTAAAATAATGAAATAACTCTCGATAGTGGGAGGGTAATTCTTTCTAAGGTGCATTAAGAGTGCTGGCATGCACAGAAATACTAAACCTGACAGCTCAGGAGTGACTTTCTCTGTTTTCTGATGCAGCTGTGCATGACTGCTATCTGAAAGCACTGAATGTTTAAGGACCCCCTAAGGTTTTGCAGAGATATTTCACAAATAAGTCTCCAAAGTGGAGAGTTTCAGATGAATGTGGAATTAGATTCAGTTTTTTATCCTCAGTCAGTTCGCTCTGTGCTCCCCCATCGAATCCTAAAATACAGTTCACTGTAAAACAACCATCTTTTTTTGCTTTTAGCTTTTCTGCCTTCAATAATGTAGAGGGATTTCTTTCAATCTCCTGATGGAGTTCCAGCTGAAAATCTTGGCCCTTCAGCAAAATATTTTATAGCAGGAAGTGGAATTGTTTCTGCTTGTCTCACCTGTGAGCACTGGGGTGTGTTTTATCACCGCAACGCAAGAGTTGTTTGGCACTTTCCCCTCTCTCGAAAGCCAACTTAAACTCCATTGAATTTTTCATCTGGAGTGTTTTCCTGAGTTCTGCCCCTCTGTGGGTGTATAAACTTGGCACAAGGGTGAGGCATGAACAGATACCAGGCTGTGCCTTCAGCTGACCTGTCTGTGTGTGCACAGAGTGTGAGACAGCTGAGACGACTCCTCAGTGAAACAGTGCTGAGCCAGCTTGTTCCCTTGCCTTCCTTCTGCACAATTAACATGCATTTACTGATGGATGGTAACTTGTGATGTGAAATCCGAGGGCTGAAGCCTGTGCCACGTGTGGTAATCAAAAATTGAAAGAAACAGCTTTGAGTGGGGAAAAATATTTCATTACCTGTGCAGGCACAGATAACACTTGAGAGGTGTCCTTTGCCACTGGTATCTTCTGCACTGATACTGATTGTATCAAGATCATCAATTCTCCTTGCTTAAGCACTCACAGCATGGTAGGACACTGCTGGACTGAGATTTTTGTCTTATCTTAGTGAGGCCTGGGGTTTGTAGTAGCTTATTCAGTTCCTTTGTATCATTTAATGACATCTGGACTCACTAAACTGCGATTTTTTTGGCTCAAGATCATTGTTGCTGTTGCATTGTCCTGAAACCCACTGACATCCTTTCTGTTAAAATGAAGGAGAAAGAGCAATGGTCGGGCACAGGTGTCAAAAGGTTGCAGGATTTGGGTTTTTTTTATTACCTCACCCAGCCTGTGGGTAGTGATTATGTTTAGAAGGCTCAAAGCTGACACTCATTCTAGTTACTGGCAAGCAGTATGAAAATTCTGAGTACATGAGCCAGTAGGAAGACATTGTGAAATAAACCATGGGAAGACTTCCATATTTACAGTGTGGTTATTTTAGAAATAGCTGTAAAGATTAAATAAATCCATGCATTTTGCAAATGGTGTTCAGACTGCAGGAGTTGTACTGGGTAGCTACTGAGGGAGTAGCTGTGTTGTGATTCTGCAGCTTGGATTGCCCTGATAAATAGGAAGCACATCATGATGAGGGTAAAGGTGGAAATATAGTTATGCTTTTATGATTGTAAAGGATTTTGGTGCTTGCTTGCTCAAGATTACTTACAAATCACCTGTTTCAGTGTGATTAGTTCTGCCTACAGAACTCTCCTAGGCAGAATAAACAGAAACTGGGGGGGTTTGGCTGCAGCACTTAGAGAAATGTGGGCTGTGAAGGGGGCAGGTCCCTGGAAACAAGTAATTCAGAGTTATGACTTTCAAAGTCTTTGTTTTGTACACAACACATTAAGAACAATATATAGCTTAAAAAAAAAAGGGAGGGGGGAAATGGGTATGTTTAGTCACAGGCTCCTAATGGCAGGTATATACAGTTTGTTATGGGGCCAGAAACCCATCACTTACCAGTTTGGGTATTTTCACAAAATAAAACAGTATTAGAGATTTGAGGTCTTGTTAAACAACACACAAACTGCACTGATTGAGGAATAATTCACTTTGGTTGGTGCTGGTGCACTGGTAATTTTGTATTGGGAAATGTTAATAACTTTTGAGTATCTGTGACTTCCTCTGTCATATTTTACGAGGCACAATACGGAGTTGCCTCCTGAAATCCATCCCGTGTCTGAAATGTGAAAGGCCGCTTGGATTAGCTCTTGTCAGTCAGTCAGTGTTCTCTTGTGTTGTGGCTGGTGCTCTGCCCCTTCCTCTTGCAGATGTGAAACCTGTTTTCAGTGGCCTGCATGTAGAGTTGAATGTGAGTCATGCATTTCAAACTATCACGAAATGGAAGGTGTGGGTGTGTAGAACCAGAGCACTCGCTGTGTTGTGAAGATGGAGAAAGTGGTGTGGAAAGACAGACAGAGCTCAGATTGACTCTATCCAGATGCACGTGGAATCCCAGCTTTATCACCAGTGGTTTCATGTGTTTCCTTTCCCTTTTTTTTCTTTCTGCAGGTACCACAAGAGCCAGGCTATTTACCTGGAGTCTAAAGACAACACGAAGATCAGCTGTGTGATCAGCTCTGTGGGCGCCAACGAGGTGGTGGGCTGCTTTTGTTTTTCAGCAGAGGGGGGAGGACATGGGTCTAGTGAGGACTAAGAGTGAACCTTTCAGCAAAGATACATACTTAGTGTGTAAAGAAGCTGAATCCAAGATAAAACCGAGTTGAGAAATCTCTTTTTTCTGAGATGGGAAGACACTTGCTCTGTTTTTAAAGAATAATCCTACATTTTACAAGTGGTACCCTGAAAAATGGGTAGAACTGACACGTTGCATCTCATTGGCACTACATTCATAAATTCCATTTCTGTTATTTCAAGAACATGCATACAGTTGTTGTTAATGCAGGATTAAAAGAAATTCCATTGGGAACGCAGAGGAGGATGAGAAAAAAACGTTGTCACCAAATTTAGTTGTTGTGAGGGAAGAAGATTCTCCCTGCTAATTGAGAAGCTCTCTGGCAGCATCCATCACCTCCCTGGGAGATGGGGCAGGCCAGTCATTTGTCTGAGGCAATTTCCTTGTGGCTGCTGCTGAAGCCTTAGAGCAGCAGGTGAAGAGCTCCGTGCCCAAGATTGATGTGAGTCTGGCTGCAGGAGCAGCAGTTGGGCAAAGGGAGCAGTTTATTCTTTGCTTGCAGATTCCAGACACTTCAGGGAAAGAAATAATAGACTTGAGTGCACTTCTCTTCAATCAGCCAGTAAAGGAACTTTAATTTGTTGTGGCAGCTGAGGGAAAATACTTTATTTTCTTCAGAATGAGTTGCATATGGGATATGTTTGTATCACAACTGTTCCCCTGGCAGTAACAGTTGTGGTGCTCAGCAGTTGATAGTTCAGATAAAGTAGTGGTAGTGTGCTAATGGCTGCTAAATGTAGTGCTGCTGACTTGATTAAAGTTATTACTGTTACTTTATAACATTAAAACTGAATTCTTTGGGAGCATCTTACCTGAAACCGTGAGGGAAATGCAATCAATTGATTCCTCCCTGTGAGGGTGGGGAGGCCCTGGCACAGGTTGCCCAGGGAAGCTGTGGCTGCCCCATCCCTGGAAGTGTCCCCCTAAGTTGGATGGGGCATGGAGCAACTTGGTCTAGTGCTTTTTGACAAAAAAACCTCTTCAGCACCTGCAGGAAAATGTTATTTTTTATTAGTTTATTCAGAAATCTCAGCTTGTTGAAGTTGAAAAAAGGAGGAAGCTTATTTTTCTTTTGAAGTCTAGGAATAAAAAAAAATCAGAAGTTGTTTTAGTTGTTCCTATTTCCCACCTCTTTCAGTTTTAGGATTAATAGATGCTCTCCTCTGATGGCACAACATATTGTGTGTCTGAAACATCGGTTTTGACTTCAGAATATGTCTTGATGTGTTTATTTTTCTGAACACTGTGGCAGATTTTAATGTTAAGTAATTGCACTGTTGTGGTCACTTAAACCTGAACTTTAATATTGCTCCAAGTGGAACTTAACAAAGCAGTTAATTTTAGCAAAACTAATGTACCATTCCATCATATCCTGATAAAATGTAAAATTGTACATGTTTGTTGTTTTGTACAGTTGCTCAGAAATTTTTAATTCTTTTGGCAAGCAAAACATACCAAATTCTTGGTAATGTTGTGGTTGAGAGTTGATTCTCAATGAATGTTGATTTTAATTTTTCTGGGGAAATAACTGAAGTACAAACACAGGCATATATTAAATTTATTGTATACTGAGGGATCCTGTTAATAAAGTCAGTTTATAATTAAAATAATAGAGTTAATAGCTAATATAGCTAAAAAAACAGTTTAGGATAAATCAAAGGCCAACATAACTTTATAATCCTTTGCAGTAGGAAATACTGGATTTCTGTCCTAAAATACTCCAGTACTAAGAGCTAGATAATTCTTACTTCATGCACGTATTTAAATATGTTTAAATGCATTAGAATGACATAAAGCAGAGGAGATTGCTCAGACTCGGTTTTTAAAGTACAAGTTTTTGGATCTAAACATCTTGAAAGAGATTTAAAAAATTCTCTGGAGTGGCAGCAATTTGTCCTTTGGAACATGTCGTGTGAATTCTTCCGTGCAGGTGTTTAAAAGAGAGGCCCTTTTGTCTTCAGATCCCATTTCTGTAATACATTGTGGGAAATGCTTCACAGAACAGAGTCAGGATAAGCTTTTCATTTGACTAATAGTTACTTGCCTGGGCAAATCCCAGGGTAGGTAATTTTATGATCTGTGGATCTAGGGAGACTTATTCTTGATTAGGCAAAGCTTAATGCCACAGTTCTGTTGTGAACTGGAGCAGAAAGGAACCTGCTTTCCTGATGGTGCGTGGAAAGAGTAATTTTTCTTGAGGACTGTTCCGAGCAGGAAGTTAAGGAGGTAAACTTAGAAACCTTATTTCATGTTCTACTCAGGTTGCAAATGCTTCATGTGGGGAGGGAGAAAGGATTAACCCGAGTAACAGGGGAGTAACAGAGGTGTTCAGCTCTGACAATAAGTTTATTGGTCTGTGTGTTGCTTACTGTGAGTTCTCCCCTTTTTACCCCCAATTTATCTCCCCGCCCCATTTTTTATATTCTTTCTTTCCTGCAGATCTGGGTGAGGAAAACCAGCGACAGCACAAAGATGAGGATCTACCTGGGGCAGCTGCAGCGAGGTGTGTTCGTGATCCGCCGGCGATCGGCTGCGTGAGCGGGAGCTCCTCCCTGGGCCTTCTTTTTGGGTTTTTTTTAACTGATCACCAAACCTCTGCTGAGGGGTGTCAGGCTGCTCACTCTTCCCAGCAGCACAGAACAATGTCATGACCTCTGATGAGACCGTTTGTGGCTGGCCACATGATCCCCAGTAGCCCTTAAATCTTTAGCGATGCCCAAGCACTGCCCTGGACTATTTCTGGATTTTTGCATCAAGCTTCTCTATGCTCTCTTTGTATTTGGGGTGACTGTTTAACAAGACTTTGCATCATACTTTTGTCATCGTCGTTCTGTGGTGCACAGATGGGACTCGTATGTCAAAACAGTGTCACGTCTCTGTTTGAAGTCAGACCAGTGGAAGAAGCTTTGCTTGTCAAGACCTGAGGTTGTTTGTTCTTTTTGGCCTTGTTTTCCTGCAAGGCTCAGGGTGCTGGGCAGAAGGAGATGAATCCTGCCAGGTTTCAGCTGCAGCTGAAGAGAAGCCTCCAGAACACCTGGTGCACAGCATCAAGTTTATTGGGTGAACTCTTCAAAGACTTGAGTGCTGAGGCTTTTTTTGGACGGTGTGAACAGCTTAGAAACTGCTGAAAATACAGTGATTTTAATGTAGTTAAGCAGTCACGCGTGGTTAGTCAGAAGCTTCCGTTTCTCTTCACATTAAAAAACCCTTCAATGAACAAGCAGAGTATGTCTATTTGCTGAAATAGATTACCTGGAATAGGTGGATGACTATAAATTAAAGGAATAATTACCTGGAGTTTGCAGATAGCTTGGCTGTATGAACTCTGTGTGTGAGTATCATCATTCACAGATGAAGTGACAAAAGATAAACTTCATTTTTTCTCATTGATGCTTAGAATGACAGGTTGTGGTGGAATCCTGCTGACAGGAGGTACTGGATCTGTTTTATCTTCCAAAGGAGCCTGGTACAGAGTAGAAAGTGGCATTGCCATGCTCTTAGACCATAGCTGGAACCTTCATTCCCTAAAATGCTTTGCAAAGGGGTCCCCTTGAAGGGAGTTTTAATTACTGGAGGTAAACACTGGGGTTTCTACACTTGCCCTCCTGTGGCACAAGTGAAAATGCTCAAATAATGATGTTAATGCCAAGATGTTTAAAGATCTGACTCTGGCATTTCTTTATTATTTCCAATCTTTTGCTGATGGCTGGAACCACCAATGCCATGTGGGACTGCATTGGCAGGAGCCACCCAGTGCCCTGGCACTGGTGTCAGATCTCTGCCTTATGTGCAGAACAACTTTGTGCTGCTTTTGATTACTAGTCAAAAAGTTGTGAATTCTGTCTTCATGAATATCTGTCACTTTGAGGCATTTTTTTTTGTTTTTGCTCTGGAGCTACCTTCTTGTTCAGCATCAGTTGAGCTGGATAAATGGAATATAGGCAAGGCAAGGGAGTTGGAATGACTGTGTCCATTTCTTTCCTGCAGTTGGGTGGCAGTCACACCCCAAAAACTGATGCATGTACGTGGGTCTGGAGTGGAGTGTGATGGCTGAGTTCTTGATGTGACAGACACCTTACTGATTTTTGCTGTTTGGAGTTTCAACTGTATCTGGAGCGTTGGCAGGGAAGGAGAGGATGTTTCCCACCCCTTGACAACGTGCCATCTTTGCTGCAGCTTAGTCAGGCGGAAAGCAGCAGCCTGGATTTTGTCAAGTTAACAGCTTACTTAATATAATTTAACATTCTCTTCACGTGTCACAGGTTTTTAATAAGGTGGTGATGTACCAAACAGGATTTGTCACCGAGTCTTAAAATGAACATCATCGTTCTAATAATAAAAAGTGCTTAAGTGAGTAGCAGGATTTATTTCCTGTCTATATCATTTTATCAATATCTATATTTGTGGAAACAGCTGGGAACTTTGGTTCAGTGTTGGGGAGATAAAACCTGCTGACAGCAGCTGATCTCTGCTGCTGTTTTGGGGTAACTTTGGGTATTGGTAGGAGTGTGGATGTGCAGCAGCTCCCTCAGAGCCAGGTACAGATGCATGTTGTGTAAATGTAATTAAACAGCTTCAACACCACATCTTAATCTGAATCTACAACATGTGCTCACCATCAGTGGGCAAAGAACAGCTGCTCTCCCAAGCCAAAGCCTGTCTTCCCATGGGAGGTGTTGAAAGGGGAGATGGAGGGGTGGGACACAGGTTTCCAGTGCAGTCCCTGGTCAGAATTTGGAGTCTTCTGGAAGTGAATACCTGTGGGACTGTTGAACCACTTCCTTCTCCTGAAAACCCTGTGGACACCCAACTGCTGAGATGTCGCTGTTCTCCTAAGGGTCACCTTGTGGTGTTGATCAAGGAGTGGGAGAAGACAAGGAAGAACGAGGACAGCGAGGAGTCTGTGAGGGATGGAAGGAATGTCAGTGTGTGTTGGATGGACTGGGGACAGGGGCTGCATAAACTCATGGTGAATCAGGGCACTGCTTCCACGTGGAAGTTGGCAAAACTTCATCTCAAACTTGTGCTCTCCTCTTCCATACCAATCTTGAATCTCCTTCTGCCAGAATTCCTTGCCCCTGGATCAACCTCTGAGCCATAATTTCTGGGTTTGGCAGTCCTGGGTATGGGCTTGCAGCCCTCTTTGTTCAGATTTAACTGCTGCTCTGAAGGTATTTTGTTTATAGGCTACTTCATCCTTAGTTTCTTTATGAAATGAAAGTCTGTCCTGCCTTTGTCATCACCATAAAGAGTAGATCTGTCTCACAAAGTACCTGGATATTGTACCTTGTTTTTCCAGGCAGGCTGTTCTGTAATGGCCTGAGCCATTTGCTAGGCTGGAAATGATGAAATGCAGTGCCTTGTTGTGCACTCAGGGAAGCAGTGCATTTTTTTTTAATCCTAAAAGGATGCTCAAGATGTGCTGTGGTGAGGATGAGGCATGTGGAGATCAAGAGTATAGACAGCAGCTGCAGAACTGAAGATTTCCTGCCACTGGTTGGAAAAATAGAGACAAGTTACTCAAGGAGATGGACAAGGTCTTGCTTAAATTCCAAGAGAAAATTGGCTTTTCTGTCTGTTCTTTGCCTGCCTATCATCAGTCTTGAAGGATTCAAACCCTCAGTGAACAGAAACAGCTTTGCTGCAGGTATGAAACAATTTAATCCTCATTATGAAGTGGTTTTTTACTCGTGGTTATAGTAATTTTAAAGAAAGGCAAACCTTCTGCCAAAAATAGACTTTTATTGAGGGTTAAATTGGAATTGGCTGTTGACTCATATTAAGCATTTTTTTTTCCATTGCCTTGAGAAATGAACTGTGATGTTGATACGTGTAAAATAAAAAAGACATCCCCCCCCCAGCCATTAGATGTTCAAATGGACAGAAGCCAGATCAGTGAGCCAAATTCCAGGGGCCTTTTGACATCATACTCACGCACAGAGGCTTTTTCCAAGGACAAAAGCTAATAAATAAAATTGTCTTTTTTAGCTCACGTGCTTTTTCTTGAATTTTGTAAAGAGACAAAGTGATTGAGTGACAGAAACCTTAATTCTTTGCAATTTTTTTTTAATTTCTAGGGAACTTAAAAAAATAAACCCTGAAAGAGCAAGAAATTGCTGTGACACTTGTGAGTAACTGAAGTTCTTCCTCCTTCAGAACAAAACCAAAAAGCAGCTTTTGGGTTCTTGTTCCAATTCAGCAAATGCTGAATGACCTAAGAAAATCTGAATGGGTGTCTGAGGTTTGCTGTTATTAGTTTTAGTTTCTCCAATTCTAAAACTAAACATTTAATATATACTGAATTATTTAGAAAACTAATTAATGTTTCTGGTTTTTTTATGATTTATTGAAAACTTGTTGTCACTGACAGTTCACATTTTGTAAAGTTAGAGGACCATTATTTTAATGTTATGCTGAATGTGGGAAGCACCTTTAACATTTAACATCATGTCAGACTTTTGGGATGCCAAAATATTTTGTAATACTTTAAGTATCTATCTCTTTACAGTGCCATCACTGCTGGTTATTTAGATTCCTCCTTTTTATGCAAGAATGGAAAATGTTGATTTAGTTTAGTTTTTAAATATGCTTGCAGAACTCTTTGGGTTTATGAGCACTGAAAACCCCACAAATATTTGGGGTTTTTTACCCCCCTAACGTGATATTAATAAACAGGCAGAGGGGGAAAGTCACTCAAAGAAACCTTGTACCCTGGGACCAAAATTCAAACAACATTTAGGTGACAAAAAGACACAAAGGCAAAATATCTGGTGTGTATATAAGCAGGGTGGGTGCCTAAACTCCCCTCACATAATTGAGATGCTGAACAAGCAGCAGGAAGAGTTACTTAAGCCTTTGGTTCTAAAATAGCAATGCTCTGAGCAAAGCCAGGCATTTGTAGGGCTTTGGAACAGAGAGCTCTAACCCACAGGAAACAGCCACTGCTTTATTTAATCAATCCTAAATTTGAAAGCTATCAGTCACTCTGTGTGCCTAAGGTAGCTTTGTCATTTTTCATTTAGTTCTAATTTGCATCCCCGTGTTCTGCCCCAAATCTTGAGAGGGGAAAATAATCAGAATTGTGATGAAACATACATTTTTCATTTCGCTTTATTGAAGTTCCTTATTTTTATTGAGTTAGGATTCTTTTGACAGGGGTGGTTGGCTGCACGTCTCTGCTGGTTTAATGGCCAACCCAGTTCATCAAAACTAACAAGCTTTAACAAAAATAAATATCAAATGTGAGTCATGGTTAAAAGTGGTGTCCTAAGTCAAGTTCTTCTGCTTGATGGTTGGAATTGGTGACTGAAGGGTGATAAAGTGAACAGACTGGTTGCACTGACAGACATGGGTTTGAAGAGTGGTTGGCTCAGGACACATGGATGGAGCTCCACGTCAGCTTCTGTCATTAAATGAAGAGGTAGGTCAAGTTTTTGTTTGTTTTGGGGTTTATTTTCCTTTTTTGTTCAGGGAGCTAACGGGTGTCTGATAAACAATTAATTGATTTCTGTTATGCAGACAGTTGAAGGCAGCTGCTGATCATGTCAAGTTCCTGTTAACACTGAATAATTATTCATTTTGGGAAAGAAATAGCCTGTTGCCCCTGAACTACAATTTACTAACAGGGTATTATAGTCACAGGAATATTTTTTCTGTTGTGACTAGGAAGCAACATTCCAAACCTTGTACATCACAAGGCATCGTGTAATAGGGCAGACTGAATACTAAAGGTACTAAATCATGTAATGCAGTTGTACAAAATCAGTATAAATTCAGGAGGCAAATATTCTGATGGAACAGGATTTCTGGGGTAGTAAAAACCTCATCCATTGAAATTGAGAATTGCTAAACCTGTGGTTTTAAGACTGTCTAGGAAACTGTAAGACATGGCAGGAGGGTTTGACATGTGACCTGGGACCCAGGGATGCACAGTCTGTAATGGTATCTCAGCATTAGAGTATTGATTAGGGCTCATTTTATACCCAGTGTGAAGTTTTGCAGTTCAGGGAAGGGAAATAATGTGGCAAAGCTGGCAGGAGAGTTCCCAGCCCTGCCTCAGCCTGTTGGTCTCCTTCTCCCCGAAGACAATTCAAAACTATTGATTTGTTTCCACTTCCATTGAAATAACTGTTTTGAGAAGAGCTTTGGAAGTCTGGGTGAAATACAGAAATAAAGTGTCTGTCCCCTTGGATAAAACCAAGATGGATAAACCCTTGTTTGTTCCAAGGAAGGGACAATTGGTGGCAATCCAGTGAGGGGCTCTGTCACAGCAGGGCTTTGCTCCCTGAGAATTTCATCCGAGTAGACACAGGTGCTTGCTTGGCCTTTCCAGGGGCTGTGAAAGTGAGTATTTAGCAGATATTTTGTGGTGCAAAGCTGCAGTGTTGGTGCTTTCATGCCTGGACTGCTGCATAGTGTGTCTGGACAAGGGAGGTGGGGGGTGTGGGAAGCGGATCCTGGAGGGAATCACGGAATCACAGAATGGTTTGGGTTGGGAGGGGCCTTAAAGGTCATCTCATTCCACCCCCTGCAGTGGGCAGGGACACCTTCCACTATCCCAGGTTGCTCAGAGCTCCATCCAGCCTGGCCTTGGACACTTCCAGGGATGGGGTAGCCACAGCTTCTCTGGGCAACCCGTGCCAGGGCCTCCCCACAGTGCAGACTCTGGAGCAGTTAGCAGGGCTGGGTACCCCTCAGTGCTGAGGATGGATTTCTGAAAGAAAGGTTTTGTTTGCTCTGAAGTAATGTGAAAGCCACAGGGGGCATGAAAAATGCATCAGCTCCTGTGCTGGGCTGTGGCTGTGGCTGCCATGTGTGGCTGCTCTGCCACCCCAGTTGCTGGAGACCTTGGGGAACATATTATACACCTGTAATGGATGTGAGCAACCTCAAAAACTCTGGCTGTGGCCTTCACGAGGCCTGCAGTGCCTCTTCATCATGTCATGTAACCAAAGGTATTAATAATCTGCAAAGCCTCTGTGCAGAGGGGTTTCTCCCTATCCATCCAGCCTGGCAGGTGCTCTGTCTTGATTATGCCTCAGCTCTGTTGTATCTGTCATGTTCCTGGGCTGAGTGACAGAGCAGGAAGGTGCCTCTGGTTGGGAGGGTTTCCTGCCTGCCTAATGGGGGTGTAATTAATGGATGCAGCCAGTCAGCCAAGCAGAGGCACGAGCCCAGGAGAGATGGTCGGCGTGTCTCAGCCAACCAACCAACCGTGCCTTGTTACACACCCTGTTTCAGTGGTGGTGTTGCATATTTACTTACATTCCAAGGCATTGCTACTTTTCTTTATTTAATTAATTTATTGCAGTGAGCCCTTTCACTGCCTCTGCATCTTTTTATTGCCAAACGCTTGGTTGAACCAATGTGGTGCCTCAGGTGAAGAGGAATGTGGTGCATGGCCAGGCAGGGGCTGGGTTCTTGGTTTATCACTGGGGATTGCTGGATGTGATGGCTCTGACCAAGGAGGTCTCCTGGACCTGTGACCCTGTCTGTCACTTGTCTTGTTGCAGTATTCTCTCAGTGAGCTGAGTGCGCTCCAAATGGTCTGTCAGCAGAATCACAAAAATGTGACTACTGTAAGTGTTTGTTTGGCTCTCATCCTGCTTCTCCCAAATTTTCCTTTAGGGAGGAGATGTCTCAAATGGCTGCTGTGAGGGGGAGCAGTGAAGGATAGTGAGGTTGAATTGTCCTGCCTGCTTGTTCACTGGGTGTTTAACCCAGCCATCATCACCACCAGAGCACAGGGAGAGAGCCTCGCTCTTCATCCAAGAAGGGGTTCATTACCTCCTGTGTTTTTCAGGATGAGCTGCCCTCTCTTGCTCCTGGCACATCTCAACTGGACTCTTGAGGTGCCACTTAGTGCTGGAGCCAAATGCTCGAGCCCTTTGGGATGTTGTTACAAAGGAAAGTGAAAATGCTGTGGCATGTGTCAGTGCTGCTCCTGCTATTAACCGGTTTAATGAGCCTCTTCAATTGTTTTGGGGAGGAGCACAGTCTCCTGCTCGACCTTACTGTCCCTGTTTGCTGTCTGGTTACATGGCTCAGCTGACAGAGGAACATCAGCACTGGGGTCTTCCTCTTCCTGAGGGGAAAACAGCAGGATGCAGCTCAGGCTCGTGGTGCCCCCACACAAAGGTGGGCGTTTTGGAGACAGAACTCCTGGAGCCCAGCGTGGGGGGAGTAGCCACAAAGCCTTAGTGACAAGGGTTTTCCTTTGCTCAGTCGATGAGTGCTGAGGCCCCGTGAGCTCCTGCAGGTCTCTGGGTCCACACCCTGCTCAGGTGAGCCCAATGTTCAATCTCCTCCCCCCTGAGCTGTGCTGGCCGTGCTGCCGCCCACTCGCGTTTCCAATTTCACACCGACATGCTCTTGACGTTTACAAACGAACTCTCCTGTGTCGATCCACTTGAAAGCAACCAAATACGCTCTGGAGAAATACTTTCCTCCTCTGTCTCCTGTTGCTGTGGCAATCTCAGCTGCTGCTGAGCAGAACGAGCAGGAGAAGCCGCTGCCAGTGCAGGAGCATTCCTGCCTTCTCACATGGTCAGTGCTGTGAAGGGCATCCAGTGCCTGCTGCTACCTGTCTCAGCAGTGATTTTACCCCTATAGTAGTTTTGAAATGCAAATCTCAAAGGTTTCTACGGAGAGAAGTAAATGAGAACAAACTTGATGACTTAGTTGGGGCTTGGGAGAGCAAATATCTGCCACAGACTCAGAGCTGGGTCTGCAATCCAGCTAGAAATGCCTTCCTCAACTTAGTTGGTACTTTGGGCTGGAGGGCAACTTAACCTTCCTTAAGGTTTTACTCTAGAGTTTCAGCTACATCAGAACTTCACCTCTGGGTGCATCACCTCTTCTTCAGTGTTACCCTCTTGTCCCTCCTCCATCCAGGCTCCATCTGGCTCAGCCCAGAGCAGTGACCTGATGATTTCTGGATAACGAGTTACTGCTCGTCAGCTGCGTTTGGTAGTTGGGTATGAGAGGCTCGTTGCAAATCCCAAGTTAGAATGTGTTAGCATGAACCACTGGGAGAGAGCACGTTCTCCTTTGCAGTAGGTGGAGATCACGGGGATGTTCTGTTAATCAGATCTGTCCGTGATGGGCTGACAGATGGCAGCTCCCTGGGGATAATGAGTCATTTGCTCGTGCAGGATGTTGAGTGTGGAATGGCAGTGTCCCTGCAGATTCTAGATGAAGCTCAGAGAGGACCTGAGGCCCCTGGAAATGAAGATCTCTCCCTCCAAGGTGGAACTCATTAGCTGGAGACAATCAAGTCCATCCTGCCAGGTATCCTGGGCTTTCTGCCTGCCAGCTTTGGCTTTCCCAGGGCATCACAAAAGAAGGAAGAGAAGCTGTCTGACATCTGTGGGCTCTGATCTGCTGTGAAAGATTTCTGCCCCCAGCTTGGGGAGAGGGAGAATGTATTAAAAACCTGAAAGCAAACGCTTGTAGGTCTGGTCTGCTGTGAGCATTGGAGTGAGGAGCAAGTCCCTCAGCCGAGTTTTCTCCTTGGGAAGGGATGAGCTGCTGGTAGTGAGCAGCAGCAGAGTGATGTGGCTCTGCTGGCTGCTGTCACAGGCGAGCTGAGCACCCTCTGTGCTGCCTGCAGGCTGTTATGTGAGGAGGAGACGTGGCAGAGGTGGTGTTTGCAGACAGCAGTGCTCTCCCAGCGTGCCTAAAGCCCTGGGAGTGAGGGTGGAAGCCAAGAAACCCCTGTGACTTTTTTTATTTTCTTTGGAAGGCTTTCCTCTTGGTATCCTCTCAAAATCCTCCTCTCCAAAGGCAGCTGTCTCAGCAGGGAGGCTGAAGCACAGGCAGACGTGGTGCTGGCAGGGTGGGGGTGATAAACGAGTGGAACTCCCCTCCCTTTCTCTAGACTTAAAGTGGGGAGAGAAAGGCATCTGTGCCAAGGATTTGACAGGCTTGTTCCTGGCAGATAAGTTGGTTTTATCGAGTGGCTTGACATGTAATTCCACGCAGTGTGTAGATGTTTGTCTAATATTTACCTGGAGGAAGAGATTTTCTATCCATCCTAAAAAATTAACCTTGTGTAATGGTGCATTTCCTCGGTGAAAATGAGTTGTGGAGGTCTGTCAAAATGTCAGGCTTGCCTGGAACGAGGGTCCTGCAGAAGACAAGTGGCATTAGCGTGTTTGAAGATGTTTCATTTAGAAGTAATGAAGTCCCCAGGCTTTTGGAGACCCTGTTAATTGGACTGTAGAGGTTACAAAGCCCAGGAGGGAAATGCTATTCAGAGCTGGGCAGACAGAGACACTCGCAGAGGGAGAGGGTCAGATATAGGTTATTTTTACTGTAAAATGACATCAGAAGAATGTGAAGAGTTGTTCTGAAATTACAGTCCTCCACCTGAATTATTTTAGGGAATTCAGTTCTATACAGTAAGACATGGAGGTTTGATTCTAGGGGAGAGAAGGGCTTGGGTCTGAGTTTTAGTTTGAAAGGAGTTCAAGGAAAGAAACACAACCCTCCTCTGCTCTGTGAATCATCAGGCAGGTTTGCAGGACCATAGAAATGAGTAATAATAAAAAAAAGTCAGGAGACTTCTTGAAGCTTCCAGATTTGTAAGGCTGTAAGTCAGCACACTGGGTCTCCTCTCTGAAAAAAACCTCTTGCTGAGAAAAGACCTCCTCACAGAACCTGAAACTGGTTCCTTTACAAGATGTATATTTTTTACTTGTAGGGACAGGGTGTTTGAATGGAGATGTGTTTTCTGCCTGAGACACTGGGCAGGGAGTTGCTCTTGACAGCTTCATTTGGGTGTTAAAATATTTTTTCAGATAATAATGCTGTTTTCCTCCTGAAGGCTCCCAAGCTTTTACAACAGTGGAGTAATTACCTTGTTTATGAGGAAACTGAGGCAGGGGACTTGTGGTGGCTGCAGCCCACTCTCAGCAGCACTGGCAGATTCTTGCTGCTTGCCCCAACTTCCCAATAACCAAACACAACAACATCTGTTAATTGCCCTTTCTATGCAAAATCCACTTATTTCATAAACACCAACACCAGGGGCTAGGAGGGTGAGTCAATGTTCCTCATGTTGAGACTTGGCCTTATAAATCCAGGTTGTTTGCTGGAGACCTGCTGCTGGTGTCAGTGGTCAGTATAAAGAGTGTTTAGGTTTTGCTCTCTCATGGCAGGAGCTTTCTGTTGATGTTAGGGATGTTGTTTTGGCCTTGGACACCTTCTCCTAACAAATCCTTTGTCCTTCTCCAGGGAAGCTTTCAGACTCACCACTGAGGCTCTGAATTGGCTTTAAATGAAAGGTGTTGTGCTTCTGAAGTGCCCTGCCCAAGAGCTCTCCAGCAATCCAAACAGCCAGCAGACAAAGCCATTAAACCTGAAGTGCCCGTGCATGATTACCTGGCAGAGAGCTGCAGGAGAGGGTTTGCAGCTGAGTCCCGCAGGAACAGGCTTTGTCTGAAAAACAACCCCTGGCAGGTGCAGACTCGGTTGGAAAGAGCCAAGGTAGGTCTTGTTGATTCACCAGGGTGGGTGGTGTAGTCCTTCAGTTCAGTGGAGAGCAAAGCAAGTGGGAACAAGCAGAAATGAGATTAGAGGGGTGGGAGGGAAATGTTTGAAATGGGCCTCTGTGCTTTCCCCCTCTGCTCAGGCACCGTCTCCCTGCGTGGTGGAACTGAGCCCACTTGAATTTCCAGCTTGTGTGACTAATGGCCTTGGTGTCTTACACCCTGAAAGCAGATACACGGCCTTGAGAAGTCAGATCTGATCTCTTCAGTCACATTTGCAGAGTGAAACCCCACGAGTGTGGCTCCTGTACTGACTCCAAGCTCCTTCACCTCCTGGCATCGCTTCCATTCGGAACACGTAGCTTCATTTTCCCCCTCCTTACTGCACCAGCTGGAGCAGCTCCTTCCAGGGTGGGGAGTCTCATGTGCACGCACTGCTGAGCGAGGAGAGTGCTTGGAGATGAATGTGCACTTCCCTCCTGTGGCTTAGAAGGCTATATCTATATTTTTAGGGATTTTTTTTTATTGAGGTACGAAAGGAAGATTATGGCACTTGATGATTTAATCAACATAATCTCTAGATAAAACATGGTTATGTTATACTACTGGGAGATATTAATTTATGCTGGTTTGCTTCTCCTAAGGTAAATTAAATCATTAGTTTTAAGACTGGATTAGCTGCACATGTGCCCTGCCTCTTAAAAAGGCAGTTCAGGAGTTCTTAAAAGCTTCTTGGCTTGGCATTTCTTGGGAGCCGTCAAATCCCTTTGGTGCAGGTGTCAGGAGAAGTGGAACTGAGATGCAGCACTTAAAGGTGCAGCCACCAGCTCTGTGCTGACATGGGACCTACTCCTGCCCTGTGCCCCCTCCTTCACCCAACAGTATTATTTTACCAGCTCATGAATTCAGTGAGAAGGGTTTGCCCTGGATCTGGGGGACCAGCAATTGCTCCTTGGATCAAACCAGTACCTCGAGCACCTGCTGTCACTGGTGGGGGCTGAGCTGCTCAGGGTGTGTTGGAGCCAAGTGGTTGGTGTCCACATCCATCTCCCACTGGAGAGAGCACCAGCACACGCCAGGATGTGTTAAGTGTCCAAGGCCAGGTTGGATGGGGCTCTGAGCAACCTGGTCTAGTGGAAGGGGGTGGAATTAGATGACCTTTAAGGTCCCTCCCAACCCAAACTGTTCTGGGATTCTGTGATGATGAGTTCACTTGAAAACACACCTGAGCAGAGCCATGGCCCAGGTGGTGGGTGACCTTGGAAGTGCCATCAGCACCTCTGAACTGGCTGAAAATTCCCCAAAATGTATATCAGTAAAGCTCTGTGAGTGCCCAAGAAGAACTAAAAGCAAAAGATATTCACCGAGGTGGATGGAAGATGTTACAGCTCCTTCATACAGGCAGGGAGATTGAGGCACGTTCTGCCTCTCGTCGTGGAGGGCAGGAGCAGAGTGTAGGAGTAAAATCTGGATGCTTGAGGCCAGTGCCCCCTCCTGGAGTCAATGGATCTGGAGCAGAGGTGCTGAGCTGAGCCAGCACGACTTCTCCTCTGCAGCTCCTCTCAGGAATACCTGGTGTGGAGACGTTGGCTCCAAGTGTGGAGGTGCCCTGTCTGCTTGGGTGGCCAGCGGCTCTGGAGAGGGGACCAGGCCCTGCTGCTGAGACAGATGGGGATGGCTCCCTACCACCCAAGGGGAGCAGAACTGACAGAGGCCCTCACAGCAATTTCAGGGCTATTAAGGATGTGATAATGAGCTTTGCCTGCATCATTTTTCAGCACTTCACTCCCCCGCCCCCAGCTCAGCCCATGCATTAACACCTCCATCCCAGGAGGACAGCAAACACTCCACTGCAGCTCTAACTCCATTTATCATGGATCTGGTCATCAGCAGGGCTGGTGCAGGTGGAGGGGGTGAGGAGAGAAAGGTTGCTCAGCTCTCCATCAACAGTGAGCAGGTGCTGAAGGTACAGGTTTGATCAAAGGAGTGATTGCTGGTCCCCCGGACCCAGGGCAAACCCTTCTCACTGAATTCATGAGCTGGTAAAATAATACTGTTGGGTAAAGGAGGAGGCAGAAAGTAGAACTTGCTGCTGCAGGATGCTCTCAGCCCTCTCTGGGTTCTGTGCTTGTGGAGGATCTTGTGTGGGATGGTCTCAATGCACCCAGGAAGGGCCACATCCATATGCTGTTTGCCATGCTTTCCTGGTGCTATTTTCCCTGGAACACTCAGTCCTTTGGGCTGATTCTGCACGGCACATCCTGGGATGGTGGAATCTTCCCCCGCTTTGCCTCTCTGGATCCCGGGGCCATCTGCTCCTGGCTGGGGTGGGTGTGCTGGGGGCTGCTCCAAATGTGGGGCTTTGGCTGTGGCACAGCCAAGGGGACCTGTTCCCTATGGGACAGAGCTAGCTTGCCCCTGGGGGAAACTCCTGACTGCTCCTGGGAGTGGGTTAATATCTCCACAGGGGGCAGGACAGGGATGAATTAATGAGGTGAAGGGTGGGAAGCAGGGGTGGAGGTGCCCTGAAGCAGCTCTTTCTTGTGTAGCTCTTCCCATTGCGCTGCTGGATGGTGGTGCCTGTGCAGAAAACAAGTTCTTGCTTCATGATTTCATTTTTCCTATTTGAATATTCAGAGGCACTTTTTCTGCTTGAATATTTAGAGGCAAGTGTCTCTTTCTCTGTGTAGTGCTTTTGCAGTTGATCTATAGTGTGATGCTCTGGCATTGGGATTAAATGTTAATGCAGGAGGACTGATACAGTCTGTTACTGTTACAGTCTGATACAGTCTGATACTGGGCACCTCCTGGAGGTCTGTGAGCATTTGGGGATTAAAATCAGGTAATGTGTCCCTTTTCCACCCGTAGATGTGCCTGTTGATGAGTTCAGACTCTTCTCCATCCCCACCTGGCTTGCAGGCACCCTGGAGAGGCATCCCTGGGGCTGAGCTCTTGACCTTCAGCTTGCTCTGACGGAGGCCCCTCTGTTCCCGTGTGATTGTGTCCAGCTCCAAAGGGGCTTAGTTCTGGGGCTGTGCCTTTCCCCTGGATGATGCCCAGGCAGGGAATGCCTTGAACAAGGTAGAGATCACCTCCCTGCTGCCACGTGGGTGGCCGTCTTACCAGGAGAGGAGATGGAAAGATCCCCAACTGGTACCTGTCACTTCTGACTGCAGACATCAAGGATGTGTCACTGACAGCAAAAGGGGAGCAATGTTATTTTTGGCTGGATCAGGCTGTTTTCTCTCTCCAAGTACCTCAGGCTGACAGGAGGTGCTGCTGAATGCTCGTTCTCGTTTACCTTTGCCTTGGTGCACAAGGGGAAAAAGTACTTTTTAAATTATAATGGAAGTATTTGTAGTCTTTCATGCTGGCAGAGACCTGGCAACAAAAGTGATATGCAAAATGTGTTTTGACTTGGTTTAATATCTCTTTCAGGCTGCTGATGCCTGTCCTGCATCTCCCTACCAGCCATCCAAGGTTTGTCCCGCAGAGGATCAGACAGATCAGTGTTTGGGAGCAGGGACTTTGCTGCCACAGAGATCTCCACACTCCAGTCCTTGCTCTGCAGCCCAGGAGAGAGCCAAAGCAGGTGGGTTTGAAAGACAGAGCAGGAGAAGTGGGAATCCCTTGCTCCCAGGAGAGCAGGCACGCTGCAGGCAGCACTGGGAGATGCCAGACCCAACAGACGCTGAGCCATGCCCCGTTTCTCCGTCCGTGCATCTTCCCAACACGGAGAGATCAAACCAAAGACAGCACGATTATTTATTGAGGCGTTTGTTTGAAGTTGAATGGACAGGAATCACATTTCAAAACAGTAAAGAAAGGGCTTTTTAGCTCTTTTCCATTCTACAAAACAGCAGCGGCATCGCGGCGGGGATGTCAGGGCGAATCTGTTTCGCTGACAACAAGATTGTTCTGTCTAGACGGGGAAGCGCTGCTGAACCGAGGGGAGGCTGTGGAATAATTTAAAGCCAAAATACTTTACAGACATTAAATTTACAAATAAAAACTGGCTTTGACACAGATGATGCCTGATGGATGGTTTGTGTGCCGGTGGGATGGCGGCTGGCTTTGACGCGGAGCTCGGTGGCGGGGATTGGCAGATGCCACTCGGGGTGACCTGGTGCCTGCTGACCTGTCACCTTTCCCGGACAAGTTCTTCCACCAGAGGGGGTCCATCGAGGCGTCCGAGTGCCTCGTGGAGCTCAGTGTGGGGTTCTCTGCAGCATCTTGAACTCCGCAGTTCCTAGGCAGCTGCCCAGGCCTCCCTGTCCCCTCAGTGCCTCCTCCCCACTGTGCTGCCTGACCAGTGTCAAGGGACGCCGGAGCAGAAGGGGTTGTGTGGGAGGAAGATGAGCCTTTGCACTCCCCATCTGCCTGGAGGGGCTGGCAGCCAGGGCTGTCTGAGGCACAGGGATGTGGTGGTGAGGTTGCAGCCCAGCCAGCATAAGGAATTTACTTTCTTCTGGCAGAAAAAGAAAGATGAAATATTAAAAGCTTGGCTCAAAGGCTGCTATATATATGTTTGGGGTTTTTTTTTTCTTCTGCTCTGCAGTGCTTTGGTGTGTTGCTCCAGCAGCTGGTCAGAGCAGGAGAATGCCAGCCTTCTGGAGAGAGCAGGGTGTGGGGCTGAAAAAAAGGGAGGAAGAGGAGGCATGACTCAGGTGGGCTGACCTTGGGGCTCAGGGTGAATGCTGACACAGCCTTTAGGACTTATGCTTTAGTTTTCTGCTCAATGTCAGGAACTAAAAACACCTTTTCTTGTCTCTGTCTCTTCAGGGGAGGGCAGTGCCCCTCTGAATCAGGAGGACACCTCCGCATTGACCAGTGTCCTTGGATGAGGGAGGATTCAGGTCGGGAAGAGCAGAGGGCTCAGCCAAGGCATCAGTCAGCTCGCCCTGGAGAAGTCCTGCTGGCTCCCAGCTTGCCATTTCTGCCATCCTGGTGAGTCCAAGAGTCCCTGAAGACTTTCTCAAGTGGTGATGGTGGAGGTTTCTCCCAGGTTTAAGCTATTCCAGTTGCTTCTGCTGATGAACTTGGGGGCCGGCTGTCGAGGGAGAGCATTGCTGTTGGGCAGCAAGGCGTGCTGACAGAGGTGTGCTGTGTCCTAGACTCTGCTGTGTCTTAAATTTGAGGCTTCCTGGGTTTTTTTCCCCAAGCAGTCCCCAGACTTTGTGTCCCTTGGTGCAGCTATTCAGCTGCTGGGTGGGGAGCAGGAGCCAGCATCCCAACGGAGTACATTCCCAGGGATTGCAGGAGGAGATAACTGCAGGGAAGGAGAGCTGAGAGCTGGTTGTCTGCCAAGGGAGGATTTGGAGGGATGCAGTTCAGGGTGTTTAAGCTGTTCCTTCTGTCTCTTCCTTTGACATCTCTTGTCTGTGTCAGCGGGTCTGGGCCCTGGGGAATGTGGGAAAGGGAAGATGCAAGTCCAGCAGGGCAGAGAGTGGGTTTGGAGCAGTCTTAACTTTGCACCTCTGCAGACCCTGGCAATGAGGGCTACTTGTCTGCTGATCAGGGATGTGCCCAAACAAAGCAGGCTGGGGAAACTGTCACTTGCCGGGGCTCACAAAATGGGATGAGCTGTGAAATGGAGCTTGACCTTGACTCCAACTCCAGCTGCTGCCTGGTCTCTCATCCCTTGGCTCCTGTAGCCTCTGGCAGGGCAGGATGGGGACAGACAGCAGAAGGGGGCCCTGATGACCCCCTCCCACAGCCTTGCCTTGTGCTTCCCCCTCCCTGCTGCTGCCTGTGAAAGACCCTGTGATTAATTACACCACTCTGCAGCCTCTGAACATTTATTTAGGGTGTTATGTTTGCTGCTGCTGCTTTTACACAATGGCAAATGTGCCATGGCTGTATCTTGAGCAGGTGACAGCTAATAGGTCACTGAAGTGCATCACACCATTGGAGCTGTTGAAATGGACTCCAGGAACAGGGCAGGTAGAGGGAATGCTGCTGGGAAGGTGAGATAGGTCTGCTCTAGCAGAAATGCAATGGTTATGGTGCTTATAGGAAATTGCTCACTTCCCTGGTAGTATCCACTGCTTTAATAGATCAGTTTTTCCACTAGTTTGTCTAGCTTAAGCTTTCTTTTCCCTGCATCCTAAAAATTAGTTTAATAGGACTTTTAAATCTCAGAGAGCTTTGAAAGTTATTTTCCTTAAGGAATTTCACTTTCCTTGGGGGGGTCAGAAAAAGAGGGGCCTGGGGGGGTGTTTCAGCTGAAGGACATAGCTTCAAAAAGGCCTCACCAGAAATGCTGCCTGCAGAAATCAGCCCAACCTGAAATAGCTGGTGGCCACCCAAGCTGATTCAAAAATCCCCTTTGATTCTGAGCATCTTGCTCAGTGCTGCTGTCAGAGGATCAGGGATGGTGCACCTTGAACAGACAAAACTGTTGTACCTGCTTTTCAGAAAACAGAGAGGCAGGTGTGACTCCCCAATCCCTGGAAGGGAGCAGGTTTGTTTGGACCTGTCTCTAATTCCAGTGCAGTGGGAATCTGTTCCTGACAGCCTGGTGCAGAGCTGCCTGTGCTGTGCCACTTCCCAGAAGGAAGGGAAGCAGGAGCTGTGCTGCTGCGTGGCTGTGCCAGCAAAATCTGCAATCAGTTTGCTTTGTGCAGTGTTGTGAGTTGGGGCCGTGCACTGTCCCCCAGGAACGTGGGGCTGGAGTCAGTTTGTTGCTCTGGGATGCTGTTGGGCTGCATCAGTGGGAGGCAGAGCCTCCACAGGCACAGGTATCACCTTGTGATGCCAGAGCTGCTACATCCTCTGGGTGACGTACCGAGGGTGTGTGTGAGGGTGTGTGTGCTGCCTCTGCATGCTCTACAACCAGTGCCTCCAGCAGACTGCCTCCTCACTGGAAAGGCAATTCAGATATCCCAGCTCCTCCTGTTTCTTCCCTGTAAGGGCAGTACTGTTTGGGTTTAATGCTTCTGTGGAGCTGGTTTATATAAACTGAAGCAGGTCATATTTATTCTATAGAACTCTGTAGGTGTCCTGCACTGGATATGCCCTCCCAGTGCACTGGGAGCAATTCAACTTCAGGAATCATCACCAACACTCTTATCTTTATTGCCAGTCCTGCCTGATAAATCTGCTCCCTCCAGGATGGCCGAGCCTGTCGAGTAAGCCAGACCTAAACACACACAGATGCAGTGGGAGAGAGCAGAGCTCATGCTCAGGAGCTGTTTGCAGGGATCTCAACAGCAGGCACTCAAAAGAACTCCAAGGGCTGCTTAAAAAACATGGAATTAACAGAGCTCTTGCACAACCAGCCTTGTGAGTCCCTGGGTTCTTTCCAGCACGTTAGGGACTGGGATTCAGGTTCTTTTCAGGTTGGAGGGGTAGAAATGTGGGCTCTTTGTCCTTTCCCTCACCTGAGTCTGGGCCATTGTGCTGCACATCCATTGCAAAACTCAGCATGGGAACAGTGGCTTGTGCAGGACTATGACTTTATGAGCCCGGGGTTGCCTTACTGAGCTGTGTCCCAGCTAAGCAAGTGTCGTTCAGTGTCCTGTAGGATAGAACAGGGGTGTGTGTAACCAGCACGTGGTGCCCCTGTCCTGCCACTCACAAGGGTCAAAGCTGGGCTGGGAGCCTTAGTTTGGAGATCTTTGTCCATGGTGGCATCTTCCCCCGAGTTCAGGTGGCTGTGGGAGCCAGGAGCTCTCATCTCACCCACACCAGCTGCCTGGCTGCCTGCTGGTTCTGGCAAACAGCCTTTCTCCTCCCTCCTGCTGAACTGCTGGTACCACTTTTCCCCTCCATTCCAGGCCTGAGTGCCTCACAGGAACATCCCTTGATCTGGGAGCTCCTGGAGGTGTGGATCACAACTGGCTTCTCATGGAGTCAGCACAGCTCCCTGGGCAGAAGCAGCTCCCCAGGCCCTGACCCCGCTGTCTGCACAAGCTGATTTCTGTGTGGCACATCTGGTAGCACCACAGAGCTGTCCAAATTCACCCGGGTGCTGAGGATACACCCTTGTATCCATGGCTTCCTGCTGGGAAAGGGATCGCTTCTGGCTTGGAGCATCTGAAGAGAAACAAGTCAGATGCCAACTACTGCACCTGCTGCATTGGCTCTTCCTGAAGGATGGAAATAGTCAGAGAAGGCCCCCTCTCTGCCACCATCTCTGGGCAGAAGGGGCTCGTGGAGCCTGGCAGGGCCAGAGGAGCTCTCTGGGGAGCAGGGGAGGTCCCTGAGCTCCCAGCCCTGGGGTCTGCTGTCATCCTGGTGCTGCAGGAGCAGGGCTGGTCTGTGCCCCAGCCGTGTCCCAGCAGTGATGGCAGGCACTGCTTGCTGCAGCTGGGCTCTGAGCAGGCAATGGAAGTGCAGAAAGCTGCCTCCCAGCTCCCTTCCGAGGCCACGGGATTTCGGTAGAGAAAGTGACTTTTATAGAAATAAAGGAGACTTCCTTTTGGGTCAAGTGCTCTGGAAATGAATGATTTTGAGATGAAAGCCTTTTTTGCTCTGGTAGTACAGACTCACATTGCCTAGAGGGAAGTCTGCCTTGTGCTGGGGTGTTTTTCCCTCTGGGGGCATTGCGATTGCAGTTGAAGATGAATTTCCAACATACAAAGGAGAAGAAGAAAGCTGAGAGAAGGCTTTAAAACATATCAGGGGTTCTCGTGGTCTGTTTTAATTTGTCAGCATGTCTCTCTCGCTTGTAACATCCCTATTGGGTGCAGAGATTGTTCCTCCTCTTCCCTTTGTGACTTGCTCCTTCCCTCTGGCATCTTCATCAATCCCAAGCTCTGGTTTTAATTTTTTTTTTTTACTTTTTTTTTTCTTTTTTCTTTTCCTCTTTTGCACCCAGGGCTGGTTGGCAGAGCAGCAGCAGCTCCTGTGTGCTGTATTGGGTGGGGATCACCTTGTGAATTGGACTGGGAGAGATCAGAGAATTAGAGGATGGTTTAGGTTGGAAGGGACCTTAAAGACCATCTAATTCCAACCCCCTGCCATAAGCAGGAATGTCACCCACTGGATCAGGTGGCTGAGGGTCTTGGCTGGCAGGGGGTGAGGAGAGACCAGCCCTCAGCCCTGAGAGCAGCCAGGAGAAGCCCTTTTTGAACACTATGACAGGGACCCTTTCCCTGTCAGTTTATCATCCGGAGGGTCTCTTTTGAAAACATGTTTTGCTCCATGGACTGAAGGTCCTCAAAGCCTGTTTGGCTTTGGTAAGACCATGGGAAGCACCAGAGTGTCCCATTTCTCTGCTTTCAGGTGGTTTTTGCCCCCCTGCCCTGGAGGGATGAGGTGCAGGCAGGGCTTTGCTGCTGCTGAGTGTGAAGTGCTGTAAAACCCAAGCATTGATTTCTCAATCAAAGGTGTCTGTTTTCTCCTCGGTCTGGGCTTTAATGCCTGAAAATCCATTTTTCACTCCCCAACAGTTTGCTGTAAGGTTTTTAAATCAACTATTGTGCTTCAGAGCTTTGGGAAGGGAATGGATTCAGTCGAGCTGGCTTGCCAGTGAGTTTTGAACCAGAGAACAGATGGAGCCTGTGGAGGCTCTCCAGTTTCAGGTGAGACCTTTGCCTGTGTCTCACTGTGGTACAGGACAACACTGTTCTCCAAGGCTTTGGAAAGCTGTGGGTCTCCCTCCTGTCCTGACAGTGACCCTGGTTCAGCCGGTTTATGGTGCCCAGGCTTTGTGGATTGTAGGCTGAAGTTCAGGATGTCCTGAAAACAGATGCCAGAAAAAGCTCGAGATTTTTATATAAAAAAAAAAAAAAAAGAAAAAAAAAAAAGGAACACCATGTTCCCACCTGTGCTTCCCATATTTTCATGGCAATCACAATGTTTGTTCCCTGTTTCCAGAACATTGTACTGTGCTGCTCTTCAAGGGCTGTACAGCTGATCCAAGCCTTGCTGAAATGCAGCTGGTTTTGGGGAGGAATGGAGCAGCTTGGAGCAGCAAGGATTGCTGTTGCCTGGGACTGTGCTCCCGCAGGGATTGCTGCTGGAGACTGAGCTGGGAAAGCTGCTGCCACTCCTGCCTTGGCCTCTGCCTCCTCCATCAGCTCCCCATCACCACTGTTTAATTCCAGCTTTTCCCTTTCTAAAGAAGGGTGAATGCCATGGAAAGCCTTTTCCAAAGGAGAGAGAGCAGGGCTGCTCTGTAGCCCTGGGAGGTGCTGGTGGAGGTTGCAGTGGAGCAAAGGGGGAGGATGGTGAGATGCAGGTGACTCCTGGTGCTAATTGTATGCAGCAGATTTGTCTGGAAGGAGCTGAAGGATGCACATCAAGGATGTCTCAGCTATTCAAGTGAGAAATCAAATTAAACTTTGCATCAAACAGTGGAGCTGCTCTGTGCTAGGAGTTGTGTCGGATCCATTAAGGTTTCTCCATGCCAGGCCCCGGGGAGTCAGTGGAGAGGAAAACCAGTGCTCAGTGTCAGGGGCTGTGTTTGCTGCTCACCTGGATGTGCTAATGACGTGGGCAGGAGAAAAGGGGATTAGTGCTTTAACCTTCAAGGTACCTGTGTGTGCAGCAGGGAGGGGGACACTGGCTGCATAGCAGTGCCAGTTCTGTGTGCCATGGGATGTGTGTCCATCTCCCTGGGGAGGATGGACAACAATCCCAGTGAGCTGGAGGTCTGGAAAATGCTGTTATCCCAGTTACTTGTTTCCTGATCTCCCATTAACAGGCTGGGGGATGGAGTCCATTGGGAACCCTGGGTGTCTGGGAGGTGGATGGGAGGAATCTGAAGGAGAACCAAAATATCAGCATCACACACAAGTGTGGTTCTGACTTGCTTCTCATCGGGCATGAGTCCATGTGTGCCCCAGGCAAAGAAAAGATCTGGACAACACATTGCTCCCTGCACAGGGACAGATTGCTTGGAGGCTGGATGGAGCAGGCTTGGCATGGGAGAGCTGGCAGGCCAGAGGAAGCTGCCAGGGGAGTTGTCTGCTGGGAATCTGTGATGTTTGGCTCCAAAATGATTTCCCCACACAGCACCAGAAGCTCTGAATGCTCCCAGGTAACCAGAGCTCATCCATACTGGCTTCTCACTGTCATGGAACACACCAAAGAGCTGGCAGCCATCAGGAGGAGGAGAAGGAGGAACACTGAGCTTCCTGCACTGCAAATGCTGAATGCCCAAGGGTTCTCTGCCTCGAGTATGGAGGCCCAGGCTGGACTGCTGCTCCCTGATTTGGTTTCTTTTCATTCATGGTGCATGTAGTGCTCTGCCTCGAGTGCCAGCTTGATATTTAGAAGCCATTTGCAGTGCTGCTGCTCTGCTGGCAGGAGAAATTGGACTGACCCTGGGATGTAACATGTCCTGTTGCTGGAGCATGACAAGACCCTAACAGGCAGGGCTGAGTCTCCTCGGGTGTCCTGCCTACTGCTAGGGCTGGATTAGGGCTCTCCAGCCAAGAAAATGTCTTTCCTTCTTCCTTTTCTGTCGTCTTATAAGGATTTTTAGGAATTTAAGATGCTAAGCCTCAATTAGGCAACACTTATTAATTTCCGAGATGTAATTTATTTACAGAGTGTTGCCATTCACAGCAGTGAGTGCTGGTAATTGCTGTAGTTTGCTTTCCAGGCTGGGATGTGAGAGACTTGAAAAGCTTGTGAGTGTGGCTGCCAGGCAGGCAGGGCTGGCTCTGGGTGGATCCTGCCTTCTGGGGATATGAGGAGCTGATGAAGGAGCTGACTGTCACCCAGGCAGCCCAGTTTTCTCGAAGCAGTCCCTGTCCTAGGGCATGGGAACAGGCCAAGGGGCAGGAATGCCATCCTCACTTCATGGCTGTGTTAACCCAACCGTCCCACGGTGCCTTTTGCTGTCTCTGCCCTTTGTTTCATTTGCCCCAGCAGGATATGGGTGTCCTCATCCTGCTCCAGAGCTGCTGCCAAGGCTGAACAAGCCACCTCACTGTAGATCTGAGGGCAGAGAGCTGCAGAAAATCAATGAGGCCAAAGAAAATTAGGTGCTCCACGCTTGTCCTTCAAGCCAACAGGACCAGGGATGGTGTCTTTGCAGCGTGATGGCTCAAGGCTATTTTTTTTCCTTCTCTCCCTGGCAGAGGCTGTTGCTTGGAGCTGCAGAGATGCTGTACAGAAGCTCTGCTGACACGTAGCCCTGTGACCAATTCCTCTGAAGTTGGCTGAGCTGTTTACCTGTGAGACATCAGCTCCTCCAGGATGAGCTGGGCTGAGGGGCAGAGCTGCCCTCCAGCCCCATGCTCGGAGAGTGTCCAAATAGGACAGGGAGACTTCAGTTCCTGCAGCCTCCATGTGATTTTTATCTCCATTTTATCTGGGTTGAGGGAGGAGATCAGCCTCCTTTGTTTTGGGGATGGAGAAGCTCTCCCTTCTCTCGTTCATGGACCAGTGGGCTGTGTCTTGCCACCCAGACCAGCAACATCTTTAGGAGAATCTCCCTGATGGCTCTTTGGGGAAAGAAGTTGGACATTTATCAAAGTACTTCATCTCATCCAATGTCAAACCACTGCCTTCACCTTGTTATGCTTCCCAAGGACCATTGGAAAATGGGGAGGTAGAGCTGTTCCCCTTCCCCTCACGTGGGGCTGGGATTTACTGGAAGTGTGTTTGTGTAGGATCTGTGCTGAGGTCCTGGTCTTGGTTTGGCTCCAGAGGCACTGCTGAAACCCTCGTGTTCCATGCAGACTTGGACAAATTATTGCAAAACAGCCCAGTTGTATCCTCTGGCAGCCTTGTCCCTGGTCAGACCCCGCTGAGCCTGCCAGTGCAGCAGTTGTTGTGCACGGTGGATTTTGCCATCCACCATCATCTCCAATTGAGCCTCATCTATAGTTCCTGTTTGTGGGCACGGGAAGTGTTCTGTGCTCCCAGGAGCGGGTGGTTAGTGGTGCTGGGATTGATTATCCATCTGGCATGCTGCTGGGCCATTTGTTACAGAGGATCTTGCAGGAAGAGCCTCTGATGCTACAGTGAACTCTGTGCCGTGGGGACAGTTGGGATAATTCCCGGGAGCTCATGCGGGCAAATCCTGGCTTCTCAAATGCCTAAAAACAGTGAGTTTGGACCACTGCCTGCCTGCTGTGATGATCCTCTCTAATATCCTGGTCCAAGTATCCATGGAGAAGCGTGACCTGCTTCTTTCTAGGCTGAGCGTGCCAGGACACTGCCGAAGGGTTTCTGGTTTTGTTTCTTGAGCCTGACCTCTTCCTCGTGCACTTGGTGATGCCTCGTGATGTGGTGAGCAGGGGCTGCAGGGAGCATGTCTCCTCTCTCCGTGGCTGACCTGCAGAGCAGGAATCTGACCCTGGAGCATCCCCTGCCCTTTGTAGGGCAGATGCTGAGCTGGGCAGCTCCTGAACATGAAATGCAAATGAAATGGAAAGCTGAGAGGCAAAGGGGCTGCTGACTCCTTCACTGCTGGGCTCTGCTGCCTGCAGGAGAACAGTGTTCTGGCTGTTGCTTGTGTTCTCCTTCCCTGATTAGCCTGGGCAAGATAAAGGAAGGCAATTTCCTCAGCTTGTGCCAAGATCTTGTTATGCACTTCCATGAAGCCAAAGGGGAGAAGGGAGCAGCTCAAGCCTCCTGGAGCTGAGGCACTGTGTTGTGCAGCACCATACCCCTGCCAGCCCTGGGGGAGGCTTGAGTGGGCTGAAGAAGGGTTACCCAGTCACAAGGAAAAGGGTTAATGACTTGGAGCCAGAGTCCTGGCTTTCTTTCAGCTCCTGCACCATTCAGGTGGCTGAGGAGCAAGGCCTGTGGATGCTGATGAGTTGGAAGGGAGAGCAGGTTGGACACCAGGGTTAGGAGGTGGGTGGAGAGCAGAGTGTTTGCCTTTTTCTCCCTTTTCTCCCTGGTTTGAGCTGTTTTCTGTGTGCATGAGCAAAGCAGAGCATGGTCTCCTGAGAATGATGGTAGTGGGGGGGGTGAAGATGGGTGCTCCTGTGGGCCAAGGGGCAACAGGGATAAATGCCTGTGCTCCCAAGCTCCAGGGTCCTTTTCAGAGAGCCTTGGAGATGGCTGAATAAGGTCTGTATTATCCTGTGATCTACTCAGCACTCCCTCTACACCACCCCTGCTCTGCAGGTCTGTACAGTCCCAGCCCCACCTGATTCCACAGCCTTCAGCTGAGTTATGTCCTGACCTCAGACCCTGCTGGTTCTCCTGGCCCCAAGAACTGCTTTTGGGCTGTAGGATCCTCTGGAATTATGCAGGAGTAACCTCAGCTGGGAGCTGGTTCCTGGCTGGGGCTGAGGGTCCTGCTGCCTATTCTAGCAAGGGGATATTTCCCTGGGAAAGGGCTGATCGTGGACCACAGTTTTGCTGCTCAGTACCGCAGTGGTTTGTAGCCCAGCTTTAAATGTGGGTTGCTAATGAAAGGCTCTTCTGCAGCCCATTGCATTTTGCTGGTGCTGTTTAGGTGGCTTTTACACCCTCTGACCTCTGTGTTCTTCATCAGCCTAAGCCATGTGTCTAGTAAACCCCTGAAATGGAGTTGGGCTCTTAGGATAACAGGGAATTGTGAGGTTGGAAGAGACTGAAATGAGAGAAGCAAGGGAGCTCATTCCTCACGGTGGGATTCTTTCCCCAGGGAGTTGGACTGGTGGGATCTCTTGGTTTGGCTAATGAGTGAGGGCTGGGGTGGGAATAATTAGTGTTTTACAGCTGCTTCCCCGTGGCCTTATCCTGTGGTTAGTCACTGGGGATATCAGTCTGATCAGAAATGATTGTGACTGCCCAGAAACCATTGGCACTGGCTGTGCCATGAGGACAAGTCCCTCACTTCTGCTCTGGGGCATATGGGTGCATGGGGAAGCAGATTCCACATGCTGCCTGGCCACCTCCCTCCACCTTGTGCTGGGAGACCAGAAAGGGTGTGAGGCTGAAGACCTGTTCACTCCCCAGCAGACCCATGGAGACATTCCCAGCCTCCAGCCCTCAGCATCATGAGGACAGCCAAGGCAGACCCTTGCCCAGGCACATGCCTGGCAGCAGCCAAGGCACAGCCCTAGACATCCCTTTCTCCTCTGTACTAATCCCATTCAGGCCTTGTCCTCCACTTCTCCCCAGGGAGGCTGCAGGTGTGAGAGAGCGGCTGCTTCGTTCAGGGCTGCACAGATTAGCTCTCACCCTCGGGAGCTGCTCACTCAACTCGTGCTGGAGATAAATGTGGCCGTGTCCTCCGGGCTGTCTAACCTCTGGCAGGGCTGTGATTACCCTCAGCACATGCAGGCTGTTCACCAAACACCTGCAAGGTCCAGGGACAGAGAAACTGAGTCATTTTTGCAAGCAAATAGTCATGTTGTGTTACACTGAGAGCACTGGGGTTTTTTTGTGTGGTGCCTGTTAGAGCTCTGACGCATCTCCAGTCCTGTGAAATCTTTCAGGGTAAGAGCCAAAGACATTGCTGTGACTCCAATACCATGTGCAGCATGGGGCTGATTGTTCTGGGCATGGGCACAGTTGGACTCTGGTGTTGCTGCTAAAGCTGACAATTTCTAAACTCGTTCAGTTTTCTCTGCTGTTTGTGGTTCTCTGTAGCTCACCCCTGATCTCCTGCAATAGACTCCCCATTACTGGCAGTGGTACAATGAGGAGCATCACAGGGGCAGCACAATGTTGAGACCTACCAGAGTGTTATTAAAATGGCTTAATGTATAGAAAAGGAAGTCCTGCCCCTCCAGAGAGCTTGTTGAAGAACCTGATCCAGTTAACCTCAGAGGTGATTGATTACAGCGTTGTTGTGTGCCAGCAAAGAACCCAGGAATAGTCTCCATCAGCTGCCTTTCCCCTTGGAAAGCCCAACCAGACTTGCAGCCAAGAAGGGCTGGAGCAGAGCAAGGCTGAAGGAGTGTTACCCATCCAGAAGTTTGACTCAAGCTGCAGGGACATTGTTGCATGGCTCCAGGTACCTTTCTTAAGTTGGCAAAGCTTCCTCAACACTCCCTCAAACTGCTTTTTCAATGGACCCAAGTGTCTCAGTGTCTCCAGACACCTGGTCACTGCTCTCCATGGGGTTTGTGTGAGGAGCTCGTGGCAGGATGAAGCAGGGGGGTCTGGATGGCTTCTCTTGCACTCTGTAGCCTGGCTCTGGCAGGTTCCTGGGAAGGGTGAGGCTACCAGAGCAAATACCTGCTGTGTAGAACAAAGTTCCTTGTGTGTCCCAGCTCCTGAAGGAGAGATGTAGCTGAACCCAGTGAGAACCAAGCACGGTGGGTGGCTGTGCCCAAAGAGGGCACTGCCGTGCCACATTCCTCCCCAGCCTTCCTCCCTTTCCAGAAAGTGGCTTCCCCAGCCCCAGCTGCTGTCTGGGAGCAGGGCTCTCCCCTGCAGAGCTCAATGGAAACAACAAACGTCAAGGATTTCTTGGAGGAAAATCGTCTTGGCTCATGATAAGGCATATTTTTTTTTCTTCTTTTTCTGAGGTGTAGCAATTACGTTAAATAAGAAGCTGTCACCAAAATGTCTGTTCTGCCTTCTGACAACCTGCTCTTCTCATGAGCTTAGGCAAAAAAAAAAAGCAAGCATAAATCAGATGTGCTTTTCCTCTTGTTTGCATTTCTTCCTTGCCTGGCTGCCTTAACTCCTCACCTGCAGGGAAAGCTGTGGGTTCATCCCACTGCTGAGGGTCCCCTGAGCTCAGCTGGAGCTGTCAGTCCATGTGTGTGTCCCCAGCAGTTCCTCCTTTGTACCCACTCTAGGGTGGCTTCTGCAGGGAAATTCTCCTGGTTAAATCTTGCTTGTAGAGGGAGAAAACTGGGGAGAAATAGCTCAGGAAGCCTTTTCTGCTGTCAGGGAAGGGATCAGCATTCCAAGGCTGCTGCACTGCTCCGTAGGAGGAAAAGCTTCAAACAGCAATTAGCCTGCACTGCCATTTCCAGGGAAACAGCTCTTGGTGAGCCGGACAATGGGCTGCAGGAGGCAAACAGGTTAAAAGCTCTAATTCTGGCAGGATATATTTAGGTGGGCTTTTTTCCTTTCAAAGAAAGGTAGGTTAGAAAGGCTCCAACTCCTTTAAATAGACTCCTTCTGTACCCAGCTCGGAGCTGCGTCAGGAGTTCTGGCTGTTCCCTTCCACCCCTGGTGCTGCTGACAAGTGCCCAAAGCCTTAGCACTGGGGTGTCTAAAACCTGCCTTCCTGTCAGCAGCAGAGAGGCTGAACTAAAAGGGTCTGGTTTTCCTTGGCAGCTGCCACAGGAAGAAGTTCTCTGCTGCTGCTCTCTGGTTATTTATTCTGTTTGCTGAAGTGTGGCAGTGTAGAAGGTAATTTAGTCTGGGTTAGTGCAGCACAACGCAAACCAAGGCAGAGCCATGTTCTCCTGGCACACTGCTCTTGCTGCCATCCCTAAATCCCTGAATGTCCTGTGTCCCCTCTGATGACATGGGTTGGGGCATAGGGGCAGCTGTGACCCACAGAGGGGAGCTGATGTCAATAAGCCACAGCTGATGGCAGTGACCAGCTTTGGATGTGTGGGAATGAATGTGGAGCTCATGTCCCAGCACCTCCTGCCAAGGTTGGCTCCACAAGTGCCTCCTGCTGCCTTCGGTGGCTGCTGGTGCTGCATCCTGGAGCCACCACTCCTGCTGAACATCCTCGTGGTACTAAGTCCAAGATTATCACATTCTGGATGTTTATAAATTATATAGGAAAGAGGGAGCTTTTTCATTCCTTCAGTGTGTTAGCTAATATATTGTTTAAGCTATATGTGAGCCCTGGTTCTTGCTTGCTGTGGATGAGGCTGGTTTTCACATCCTTCCTTTTCCCATCAACGTGTGACAGCTCAGGTAGAGCAGCTCTGTGATCAGCCCTGTAACATTCCCACTGCCCATGCAGACTGAGCAGTGCAGCTCTTCAATAACTTTGTTGTTCTTGCAAGCACTCTTTGCCCTGGGTAAATCAGGCAGCACATCTTCAATCACAGGTAATAGATAATGTAGAAGGAGGAGGTTATCACCCCAGGGTTTCCAGGTCTCCCACTCACCCAAAGGGGCTTCCTTGCCTCCACAACAGTGGGATGCAGAGATGCCTGAGCGAGGAATTGTGCAGTCCAGGAGCAGGACTGCTTTGTAATCATCCCATCCTGAGAAGCACACAAATATTCTCTCCAGCTGCTGGGCTTCTTCTTGAGGTAGGTTGGTCAACGTTGGCCTTGCTGTCTAGGAGCTGTCCTGCTGGTGTCTGGGCTGTCACCCTCTGAGCCATAAGCTGCTGACACACTGGCTGGTTGGGTGTTTTTGTGTTTTCCCTTGTGTGGGACAAGTTCTTTCCTTGCTGGAGCAGTGCTGGGCTGGGCAGGCTGTGATCTCGGGCACGGTGCTCCTGGGCTGGTGTTTACAGAGGAATGAGAGGAGCTGACAGAAACATTTTCACATTCTTTGCTTTGGTGTAGCTTGGCCTACTCATTTCCCCAAATTTCTCTGCTCTTGGTTTACTTTTGTTGCCCCTGCCCATGGCAGTGGGGTTAGAAGTACCCATTCTATGATTCTATAATTCTATAATTCTGTGGTCTCCTGGTGGCCATTCCTGTCTCTCTCTTCCTGACGCCACTCTAAACTCCCTGCATGGATATCCTGGTCCTTCCACTGCTCCCTGCTGCTGTGCTTGGCCTGTTCTCTCCCTTCTGGTGCCACGAGCCCAGCAATCGTCTCCTAGTGCTCTCCCAGGCTGCACAGCTTGTTCCCAAGCACTGCTGGAAACCTTCCCCCGCCCGGAGCAGAGCCCACCCATGGGGGAGATGCTGTCAGGCTCTGCCCACACACCTGGCAGTGGGGTTTGATGTTTGCCCCCCTTCCCCAGAGCCGTGGGGAGGGCAGAGCTCTGCCGTGCAAGGGAGGATGATGAGGCTCCTTTTGTTCCCGTGGCTGGTGGGAGGTGGCACCAAGGCCCTGGTGACTCAGGCGAGGGCTGTGCCGTGCCATGAGCTGGCAGCTGTGCCCAGGCTTTTTGGAGGGGGCATGGTGAGAGGCTGCATCCTCTTTGGCTTCCCGTGAGGGCTCAGGGCAGGCTCCTGCACACCTGCCCTCCCTTTTGAAGGCTGGGGAGAATTTATTGCTAATTGTTCATGTGGCTCTTGTGAGGTTTATTCTGACAAGAAGATCGCTATCTCTGCTTGGCTGTTGTTAGCAGCTGTCTGTGCCCCATGAGCCTCAGTGAGGCTCTCATTGCCCTCCAAACCCCCCTTGCCAAATTGCTGTGGAGTCAAAGTGAGCTTTGCCCTGGCAAAAAGGAGTTTCTGGCTCTGGGTCCTCTCCCTGTGGCTCCTTTTGGCCATGTTCAGCATGAGCAGTGTTTGTTGGCAGGGATCCCTCCCTGCACTGCTGTCTGTCTCGTGCTTATTCCTGAGAGGAACAAGCAGCACATGATGGTTTCTGAGATAAATCGGGTTCCCAGGTCTCAGGACAGAAGGAAAGGAGCTGGAAATCTGAGCTTCACCTGTCTGTAACTCATTCTGGGCTTTGCCAGAGCAAGACCTGGCTCTGTGCAGCTGCTTATCAGCTGCTGTGGTGCCCAATTCCCTCTGCTGTGGAGCAGAGAGGTGGGAAAAAAACCTTGGCAAACCAACTGTGCTTTCCCAGGGGAAACAGCGCTGGGTGGGAAAATGCTTGGGTACAGTTCTCCAGCTGTACCCACTGGGCTGACTGTGGGAGGTGGGACTGACAGGGCTGGAGGGCTGGAAGGTGGTGCCTTGGCAGGGGAGATGTTGGCTGTCCAAGAGCTGTCCCTGTCCCTCATGTCCCTGAATGAATGGAGGACTGGCAGCTTTAAAACCCAGCTCTGGTTCCAGAACCGTGGGCAGCAGGTCTGGCGCTGCCGCCTCCATTAGAAGGTGACTGGTTTAAACTGCTTCAGGCTTATCCACCACCAGTATTGCTGGCCAGCCTTGGGGACAGTGTGACTCAGGGTCCCTTGGAGAGGGGGGCAGCCTCCTGTCCCTCCCTGCCTGTCCTGCCTCACAGGAGCACCCAGCCTGCTCACCCTGCTCGCTCGATTTGTTTTGGTCCGCGTTAGTCAAGGATGAAGTCAGAGATATTTCTGGGCAGCGATAGGATCTCACCAGACAGCTCTCCTTTAATAAGATCCCAGGCATTGGAGGTGCCCCATTCCCTTATCTCCCCTCTGCAGATGGATGTTGCCCCCCTATATCTCTCCAGACTGGGAGAAAGCAGCCAAATCACTGCCACAGACCCTTCTCTAGCCCATAAATAAAACGGGAGGCTGGAAGCTGAAGGAAGGCATGAACACAGCACTGCCCATGTTTCTGTGGCTTCCCAGGGCCTCCTGGAAGCTGTCTCATGAAAAGGGAATGTCCCTAGCCAGGGAAGTGAGTGTCAGAGCATTTCTCCTGGCCAGAGTGGCCACTGTGAGCCAAAAATGCGGAAAAATAGATGGAAAGAAGGAATCAACAGCACTTCATCCAGTACAGAGCCTGGAAAATGTAGAAATTGTGAAGGGAAGGAAAAGATGGGATGAGAAACTTCAGAGGAATTACTAGCAGCGAGGAGGAGGAACTGATTTTTAGCATATGAAAAGAAAAAAAGGTGGGAAAGAAAAAAGTTCTCAGCAATGCTATTGGAAATGGAAAAGTCAGGTGTGTGGAGAAGGGAAAATGCCTTCAGCCCCCATGATAGTGACCATGTGGGAATCTGTCTCCATTCCTGCCATGGTCAAGGGTCCCATCAGCAGCATTTGGGGAGTGCAGGGGGCTCAGGGTGAGCAGATCCCCCAGCTCCTGCCCTGGGGCCAGGGAGGAGCAAGGAGCAGCAATCTGGATCAGCCCGAGCAGTGCAGGAGTTGAGCTGCTCTCCAGGCTGTGTTCCTGGGAAGTGGTCAATGAAGGTTTTGTGGGAGGTTATATAATGATTGACCTTACAGGAACGGGTGTGATTGAGGCCCAGAGCCAGCTCAGCTCGCAGCTGGGTCAAGCTGTGGTGCTGATATCATCACTGTTTAGAAATTTATACTTTTCTTCAATCAGAAAGTCTTCAACTTTGCACCCTGGTATGGAAATCGGTCTGGGCTGCAGCTCTGTGCTTCCCCATGGGGCATCCCCACTCCCCAGGCCAGGCTGAGCTGCTGTACCAGCACTTATGGGGCTTTCAAAGCCATTTTGGGTCTGCCTGCTGCTGTCAGGCAGTGCCACCACATCTCTGAACCAGAGGAGCCCCTTGTCCACAGGGCTCTCTGCCATCCCTCTGTTTGATACAGATGAACCCACACCTAACTGCCTTTAAAATCCCCTGTTGCTATGACAACTCCCCAAGCTTGATGCACTCAGTGTTGTCTCTCCGCTCCCAGGTCTTGCATCCCCACCAGAAGGCTGTGTGTGTACCTCAGTATGTGATTCCAGCCTTCAGAGGTGGTTCATAATCCCCTTGGAGCATCAGTGGAATCTCTCCTGAGCTGGTGAAGGGTTTACTTGGAAGGTCTGATAAGGAGGTTAAGGAGGGGCCAGCAGCCGCTCACCCTGGTGCTGAGCGCTCTGACAGCTAAACTTAGCCCCTGAGTCACTAATGAGTCAGCAATTCAGGGGCAGGAAATCTTCATTTCTCTTTTCTTTATGGTTTTTAAACAGTGATGCACCCCAAGCAGGATCCAGGTTGGATTGATTTCAGTCATAATCCAGCATGTTACCTGCCTGCAGTCCTTTCCCCTGGAGCATCCTTGAGCCAGTCCAGAAGAGTGAGCTCCTTCCTCCTTTCCCATTGTTAGTGGCCCAAGACATGGAAAACTCTGCCTGGTCAGGAAGGTCTTTTGCTGGGAAAGTGCTTGTGGAGGCTGTGGGTGGGTAGAGCATCCCTGGAGCCGCTTGGAAACATGGCAATGAGTGAAGGTTCATCCAGATGCTCTTCTCCCAGCCTGAGTGCTGCAGCACTGCCAATAGCAACAGAAGTGCTCTGAAAAATCCATGTGAGTGTTAAAACAACCAACATCAGGAGATCCAGATGTGCTGGACCTCCAGAGCTGCTCTGTGTGATGCCCAAGCCTCCTCCAGACCAGCCTGTCCCTGTGCTGTGCCTGCCACCAGCCAGCCCTCCCCAGAGGAGGGGCAGGATCTGAGGTCCCTGGGAGCTGCAATGGAGTGGGGTCAACCAGAGATCCACGTTGTGCCTGCTAGACACCCTTTCCTAGGATGGAACAGGCTGGCCAGGCAGCTTCTCACAGTCCCCAAAAAGTAAATCCTGGAAGCAGAGTCCACACTGTCAGCTGGCTGTATCCATTTGTGTGAGATCCCACTGAGTGTGTTTTGCATAATTTGTTTCCCAGAATTAAGTGTTTTACAACTGCAGCGTTTGATCACCTTGCAGAAGGGGATGATAAATCATCCCCATGCCTGGGGCTGGGAAATAACTGGAAAGGAATCTGGAGAAGGGACCATGTGCTCACCACATCATGTTAGCTGGGCTGCAGAGCCCAGAAGAGGTGGTGTGTGTGCTGGCAGACAGCCTGGCACTGGACAGGAGCTGCACGGACATGGCAAAAAGCCCACGCTGAAAACACCAGGCGTGGAGATTTCTGAGTGGAGCCAAGCCCCAGCATCCTGCCCGGGAGCTGGAGCTGCTCCCAGCTCACTGTGCCTGCCCGACACCTGATCCAGGAGCTGCTCCCAGGCTCTGCACAGGACCTGGCCCTTCCTCGAGGCAGAGGTACCTCTACTTTGCTTAGGGATTGGTGGTGAGCCACCTTCTTCCCAGCACCTGGGGATAAATCAGTGGCTTGTTGGACCATGAAGGGCACAGCAAGCAATGGGTGCTCTGGGGGTGATGATGGGTGTTGGGCTGAGGGGCTGCCCTTCTCACTGTCATTATTTTTTTTATTCACAATAGGTGAAGGATGAAAAATCAGAGTAATGGCCATGGATACAGCATCCACTTGACTTCTCTTGCCTGTGGCGGGGGCGATTAATCTAGTTAAGGCATTGCAGTGGGGTGAGACCACGAGGTTACACAGCCCAGGAGCTGAGGATGGTGCTGAACCAGGAGCTGCAAGGTGTGTTCCCCTCCCTCTCCCTGCCTTGCCTTTGATCTGCTGGCGGTGGGGGATATTGTTCCAGGTTGGGAGCCGGTTCAGCCCAGGCTGGCGGAGCAGCGGGAGCGTCACCGTTACTAATGAGCTGTTTGCTGCTGGCTGCCTGCACAGCAGTGGGTACTCAGTGCTGCCCAAGACCTGTGCTGATAAACCAAGTGGCTTCCCCCTGCTGCAGGCCTGTCGCCCACTCCCTCTTATCTGAAGGATCTTTCATCCCGCTGCTCCTGCCTCATCCACAGTGAAACAAACAGCTGAGGTCTGATCCTGCTGCTGGGTGGTGTAAAGTTGAGGGTGACTCTGACTGCTGCTGGTCTCTGCTCTGAGGTTGGGGCAGGGCAGTGGGCTACAGGAGGCTGCTGGCCACCTGTGTGACAAAGGGCGTGGCTGTCACCTTCATGGAGAGGGTCTGAGCCTTGCACTGTGCTCAGGCAGATCCTGGAGGAGACCCCCCTGCACCTAGCCACGTGCCCCTTGTTTGGCTGTGGGATGCTAAAGATAACAAGTGACTGGGAGGGATGTTTTTTGTTGGTAGCTGGTGATGCCTGTTCACTAAAGGCTGCTAAACAGGAAAGGGAACAAGGGAGCATGACCTCCTGTCTCTTGGCCACGTGTGGCTGGCAGGGTGTGGAGCAATGACATCCAGGGAGGAAAGTGTGTCTGCAGTGCTGGGATTGAGCAGCCACAAGGGGTGGGATGTGGTGTGGAGGCACTGAGGGGATGAGTGTCTGCCTCTCCCCTATTATTTATTGTGCCATAAAATCCAAGGCAACACACATCAATAAGTGCTGCGCAGGGTTTCACATGTGTCAGCCTTGTGTGTGTGATGGAGCAGATGCTCTTCTGAGCCGAGGGGCTCTGTGAGCAGAGAGGCTGGTGTGATTGATGGGGCAGCCTTCAGCTGCCTGTGCCTTCACTTGGCTGTGACATGGACCTGCTTCCCTGGAGCGGCCCGATACCTCTGGCTGTGCCAGCAGGGAGCTCTGGGCAGCGGTGTCCCACCTGTGAGGGTACCTGCTGTGAGGGTGCTTTGTGCTCAGAGCTGCGTGTGACAATGCCCAGTGTCATCCCCAAGGCAGGGTCGGATGCCCTGGGAGGCAGGGAGCGCTGGGGGCTGCTCAGAGGACTCGAGGCTCCTGCTGGCTGACTTTCCCAGGGAACAAGACGCGTGCCACTGCGCTCTTTGTGTGCGTGTACATCTGACAGCTCCCGAGCCCCTTGGATGGTCTCGGCTGCGTGTGACAGCAGAGCTGTCACTGATGCTGACAGGAGATGTTCCTGTGAAACATGCAGCTGGGTGGGAGAGGGTGATGGGGAGCATCTCTGTGGAGGGACAAGGCAGCATGCAAACCCCTGGCACACGCAGGAACGAATCCGACACACGTGTGGCTCGCTCGTGGGTGAAAGGCTGAGCAGGCGGTGACAACTTGGACATCAAACTTGGGTCAACCAGGAGACATAAATCCCGGTATTTGGGATAAGTGCAGGTAATTTGTTTTAAAGACAGACAAATCCCTTTCCTGGAGGTGCCTGCTTGTCGTGGTAGACGTTCCTCATCTCCAGGAGAGTTACTCCAGTTGAACAGATCCAGCCCTTTCAGGGAACATTGACTCTGGAGTTGCTAATCACGGGGTTGGGGGATTTTTTTCCCTCACACTTGTTGGTGATTGCTTCTTCCTCCTCACTTTTGTGTTTATGCAGCACCCCAGGCTTGGGAAGGACCATCTGCTGATTTGATTAATGGCCGTTTTCTGAAAAAGCAACAAAGACAAATGTCCTCCTGAACGTGGCAGAGAGAAATGGAGAAACAGGCTGGCTAATTTTCAGCCATTATTTTGGAACCCAAACTCTTTCCCATTATCAATTTAGCTATTATTTCAAAAACTAATTAATCTTCACTCAGGCAGGTCCAAGAGACCTCTGTTTAGATAATTAACAGCCCATGGATTATGAAAATTCCTGCTTTTGGATCCTACTGCAGTGCTTGCCTTTGAGAACACTCCCGCTATCATCCTGCTTACCAACTCCTTCCATCAATCCATCTTTTTTTTTGACAATCAAGAGCAAATAATTAGCCATGATGGATCTTGCTTGCTTTCTCGCAGCTCAGTTCCATTTTTTTTTTTTTTTTTTTTTTTTTAGTCCTTAAACGTTCTTCAACCAGGCAATTTTAGAGGTGGTTTTGCAGCTAATTACAGCCAAGCAGGGCAAAGCACTGCTGCTGCCCAGAGGAGTTGGATTTGGCTTGTGGAGAAGCTGGGCTGTAAGGTGTGAAAAAGGAGATTCTAAAGAGGTAGAGGTGGAATTTTTTTTCCCCTTTTTCAGTCTTGCATGATGCAGTGGGAACTCACCCCATGTATTGCTGTGCCAGGCTGGGCTGACCTCCCTCGCCAGGGAATCCCGTCCTGGCCTCTCACTTGCCATCACAGCTCTGATCCTTTTGGATGGTGAGACATCCCCAGGCTGTCAGGGCTGTGGGAGAGCTCTGTGCAGCAAAGCAAAGAGATGGGGTGATGGGGTAGTACAAGCCCCGAGGCAGTGGTGGAGCAGGTCTGCATCCCATGCAGACCCTGAGCCATCCCTGTCCATGCCCTGCATCGCTGGCCACGGGAAGCCAACACGGGCTGGCAGCGCCCACGGAGCAGTGCCAGTGCTTATTGAACCAGAATGCTGACCATGGATGATGGCACACTGCCCCCTGCACCCACCTGGGAATGCCACTCCTCCTCAGCAGTCCAGAGTTCCTCGCTTTTCTATGGAGGGCAAAGGAACTGGAGCGGTGAGGAGAGTCATAAACTATCCCGAGTGGCAAGGGACTCACAAGGGTTATCGAGTTCAGCTGGTTTTTCAACTCTTGGCCTCTCAAGGTTTTCCTCTTTCAATTTGGGGCCAACCCCTGTTCAGTTCACTGGCAGGTGGGATGTGCTGGACCACCCCATTGCCCCGGGGACCTGCCTGTATCTGCCGTGCAGCCCTTGGCTGTGCTGACTCCCCCTGCAAGCCAAGGGCATCCCTCATCCTTCTGCCTCTCCAGGTCCCTTTGTGTAGCTAAAATCCTCAATGAGTGGTTTCAGAGCCCGTGTTCTCCCTGTGTCTCACACTGACACACGTGTGCCCTGTGTTTGTTCTGCAGGGAGGCTCTGAGGGGCTGATGCATCTCCCTCTCCCGCCCTCCCGCGCCGGCCGGGGTTTATCTCCTCCAATTAACCAAGTGCTGATAGTGGGTTTAATAAGGCCCTGCCTGTGAAAGATTACTAACGATTTCATTTCCAACGTGCCATGAATTAGGAGGCAGCCTGCGCAGGAATACTGAGCAGGGACAGGCTTGGCGGCCAATTACTGTCCCCACGTCCCCCCACTGCCACCACTGCTTGTCGGGCCCCTAATTGCTCCCTGTCCTGATTGCATTTTGCTGGTGGTGGTGGTGGTTCATCCACAGCTCTTGCCTGGCTCTTGGCAGCTGCTGCTCTCTGTGCCCCCCCTCCACCTTTGTCAAGTTTATAAATGAAAACCTTATCTGTCTGCGCAGATAATGCCAGAAATAATTAGTACTCAGTGAGGTCTGTCGGGCTTCATTCCTCTCCCACCCCCTACCCTCATCTCCTTCCTATTTGTACTTTCCCAGGTGCTTGGTTAGTGCTGGGGATGGGGATTTTTGGGGGGTTTAGACCTTTCTCACCCTCTGCAGTTTTCAGTCTTCCTGGCTGCATCTGCAGTCCCTGCTTAAAATTTGTAAGAGTGGGCTCGGTGTCTGTGCTCTCCATCAAAAGCACCCAGATCCTTGAGCAAAAGCAGTCCCACAGGAGGGTGGAACTAGATCATACTTAAGGTGCCTTCCAGCCCATTCTGTTATTGTATGAAAATCATCTGAGTTTTCCTTGCTCAGGGCTCACCTGGGGAGCTGTAGCCAGGTGCACTGGATGGGTTCATTTTCAAGGGACCTGTCTGGACTGCAGGTCCCCCCGGTCCCATCCCTGCTGGAAAGCAAGGGACAGCCCCATCTCTGCATCAGGGACCTGTCTGGAGCTCCTTTTTTTTTTAATTATGTTTATATTCGTTGTTTCTCAGCTCAAATCTTTCAGCCTGATAAAGGATGACAGCGCTTCTCGAGTGCCTGGGATGGCATAAATAATTCCAGTGCTGAGAGCGAGATTTACAGTGATATAAATGTCAGGAGTGAGCCCAGTTTGTATTAATGGCCTTATTAGTTATGTTGCTGTAAAATACTGATACTCCAGTTGTTAAGCAGCCATGGTTTTGCTCTGCAGCATTAATTCAATAAATTGGGGCTTTTTGATATAAATCTTAGAGTCTGCTGAGCCCCATTAGAAAATTCTTCATGATATGTTGGAGATCTTCAAATGGCTTTGGCTGAGGTAGACCTGGGAATAAAAAAGCTGCTTGGTGTGCAATGATGGGGCGAAGATGACACGTTCCATGCCTGGGTTGCAACTGTAGCACCTTCTGTGGGATGGGGTTGTGGGGCAGGGTGGGTGTCACACAAGCACCCTGGTCTCAAAGGCAGCCTGGCCCTGGGAGGTCTCCTGGCCAAGCAGTAATTGGGGTGGGTTTGGGGTTTTCAGCCATCAGCTCTGAAAATGGCATCTCAAGCTGCATCCCAGAGTTAGGTCTGCATGTCTCCAGTGAGCCGAAGGTTGACTTGGCTCCATCCTCAGCCTCTGGCTCGCCAAGGCATTGAGAGCAGCTCCCTGGAGGAGAGGGGAAGGGAGAGAAGGCCAGGGCTGGGGGAGAGTGACACTGTCTGGCGGGAGGAGATGCCCACAGAACTGCTCTCATCCCTCTCTGTGCCCTCCCCTGCAGTGTCCCTGTCACCGCCTCCGCTTGGCTGCTGTCACCTCCTTCAGCTGGTTAATCCGGAGGTGAGCTGACAGCCGGGACATCTCTCCTTGTCTGACCCACAGCCCCGAGGTGTCCATCCTCCCCTGCTCCTGCCGGGTTCCCAGCCTCCTCCCAGCCCCTGTAAGAGGTGCCAGTGCCGTCCCCATCCCGCCTGTCCCTTCGCCCTGTGCCGGAGCCGCTGCTCCTCCCAAGGCTCTTTTGCAACTCTGCAAACTTTCCAGCAGCAGGGACAGGGGGGCGGGGGGAAAGTGCCACGATAATTGAAAATAAATGATGCATTATATGAAATAAATGTTCTGGTGAAGCCAGCTTGCTGCTGCGGTTTTTTTGGGGGGTTTTTTGTTTGGTTGTTTTTTTTTTTTCCTTCCTAGAGTTTAGAGGTGCCTGGGAAAAGCAGGGTTGGCAGGAAAGGAACGGCACTCAGGGGATGTCAGCACCAGATGGGAGTCCGGAGCAGGAAAGGCAGCATTCCGAGCAGGATAGGCTGTGTCCAAGGTCCCTGGGCTCAGTGCCCAGCCAGGACATGTAAGATCAGGATGAGGGAATAACAGTGAACCTCCAGGGTCCCTTCTCCTGTTGCCACTGCTTGCATTTGAGGATGTCCCAGGTCTGACACAGTATCTGTATATTTAATGTCCATCCTTAGGCTATGAACCTCCTGCCCCAGGACCTGCCCGACCACCAGTTCTGTCCCACCATAACCCATCTTCCATGGGGTCACCACCCATTGCCTTGGTGGGCACTTGGGTTGAGCAACAGCGACCAGAGCTCTGCTGCTGCTCTGCTTCAGGCTAGCACAGGTAAAGCAAACAGACCCTCTGCTCCAGGTGAGTTTGCTTTGAAATATTCCTCTAGTGAGGATTAACTCCTGACACTGCTATTTGTTATGGGAAGAGGCTGCAGTTTCCTGGGAGATGTTGATTTAACCAGGAACATGAAGCTTTCTCCTGTCTCAGATCCCCCACATCACTGACTGACCATGTCAGGGTTCTTATGCCTTGATAAGACTTATCCTGGATTATTATTTAGCTACTAATTAGTCTTGAGAGTGATGTAAAGGCTTTGAACTGCTGTTTGAAGATTTGAGTGGATGATTTTTGCTCTTGTCAAAGAAGGAGGGATTTGGAGGTGAGATCCCAGCTCTGAATGACATTAAGTTGCTCTCCCTTGGCAGGTGGGAATGGCTCCTGACTCCCTCTTCTGCTAGGACCTGCAGGGCCCCTGCAAGACAAATCCCCCTGGAAATCAGGAGCACAATGGTGCTTGGGAGGGATGCAGACACTGCCTGGGGATGGAATACTCCCTGGAGAGTATCACCAACAGGAACCTCCCTGTGGGTCTGTGAGGTTTGGAGTTACCAGCCCAGTTCTCTTCTTCTCCCACAAGCATTTTCCCTAATATATCTTGGTGCTTATGGATTCATCACAGCACTGAGTGACAGCTCAGATGCCTCATTAATCACTGCTGCTGATGGCCTGGCAGAGCCACGATGCTGAGGTCCTGACCACTGCTGCTTCCCCAGCCAATGATATTTTGCAGATGCTGCTCCCTGAAAACTCCAGCTGAAAACTGGGAAGGAACTGTGTCCCCCTCGGGGTTGAAGCCTGCGGAACTTGCTTCTTCTCCATACCAGCCTCTTGTTCCTGCCTGTGGGGCACACAGTGAGTTATGATAAGCCCTTGTGAACCTGCATCTTTTTAAAACACATTTTTCCCTTCTCCGTGTTTGTCAGGATCAAGGGCAGCTCCGTGGTGGGTTGATCTGCTGCTGCATTGATTTGGCAGAGGCTGGGGGTGAAAGCCCCACGGCCTCCAGATGAGGCCATGGAGCTTTATTGGATTGAGTTTTCCCAAATTCTGTCCACCACGAACAGAACAAAACACCCCCGGCCTGGAGCAGCTTGGAGCTGGAGGCGGCTGACAGGGGCGTCAGCATCGATCACGGGCTGCTGGGCGAGACCCGACTGAAACCCCACCAGTGTCAGGAGGCAGCTCCATCCCTCCTGGCTCCCGAGGGCTGGGCTGAGAAGGAAAACCAGCCCGATTAGGAAGCGATCGTTTGACATCTGCTGTCGGACTCCTGACACCCGTCACTGCCAGTAACGGCTCCAGCAGAAAGCCTGGTGGACCTCAGCCTGTTTCAGTCTTAATCTGACCTGGTTTTGTGATGTCGTGAAAACATCATCATCCACCACTGCCGGGGGGTGTGGGGAGGGGAGGGGAGGTTAAACTCCTCCCTCACCCTCTGCCGCTCCCCCGCCACCGCTTTATCTCTCCAGAAGCTGCATTCGAGTACAATTCACTTTGTTATTAATTTCTTTTACACAGAGGCTTTTAAAGTGCCTGGGAACAGGGGCTGGTGTCACGGAGACGCTGTACAGCCCGGCAGCTGTAGTGCTTAAGTGCAGTTTAAATAGCCAGCTCATTGAAGGGCAACAGGCAGAGAGCTGAGAGCCTGCCAGAGCAGCAGCCTCACATGTGTCTGTATGAGCAGACCCCATGGAGATGGTTTTGGAGAGCAGGACTTCTTCCTCAGCAGCTGCCAGGGTTGGATCAGGGATGGGATTGCATTACCCTTGCACCCTCACGGAGCTCTGCTGCCCCAAGGATTTGGTGAACCCCAGGGATGGTCCAGCTCACTGACATGGGCAGATCAGGGCTGGGTGGCAATGGCCTGGGGGTGAACCTTCACCAGGCTCTTGGTGAGCCCAGGTGCCTCAGTGCCTGCTCGAGGAGCATCTGCACTGCTGTGTTGGCCCTTCCCTGGCTGCATGGATCCCCTGTGCCTGCAATTCCCAGGAAAACCACCCCCACAACGCTGCATTCCCAGCTGAAGAAAGGCTGGTGGAGGGGCTGGCAGCCTAAGGAGCCCTGGGTGGGGATGCTGAGGTGTCCTAAGGTGCTACTGTCACCCCCCAGCCCATCCTGCCATGGCATGTGCTGGCTCTGAGGACTGGATGCACTGGGACTTTTCTTTTGGGTCTTATTTGCTTTTACTCTGGTAGAAAAATTATATTGCAAACTCTAATAAATAAGAGGTTTAATCAAACTCAGCCAGCCAGCACTGATGGAATCTTGGCGGCAGAGGAAAATATTGCATTTTTGTTTATTTATCTCCCCCTGTGCTCCTGTGGAGATGTCCTGACTCTCATGGGGGCTCCTTGTGCTTGGTGGCACTGTAGGGCACAAGCCAGACACGGGGCCACCACGGTGGGGCTGTTGCTGGCCCATCTGCTCCCAGCCCCTGTCCATGACCAGGCATCCCAGTAGCAGCAGTAGGACTGGCCTCCTGCCACACCTCAGCCTTTTTCTTTTTAGGAATAGAGTCTCACTTGGTAGCCCCAGTCCAGGAGCTGGCATTGGGCTTAAGCCCTCCATCCCAGGTTTCCTGTCATCCACAACAGCACCAGCATCTGGTCTTAGGACATCTCCAGGTTTTAAGATCTCTGCCTGAATCTTAGGCATCACTTGGAAGGGAGGTTGAGCATCTCCCCAGCTGGGAATAGCCCTGGCAAGGGTGGAAGTGGGGATAAAACCATTAGGCTTCACTAGCTCTGAATTAGGGACAAAGCAGCCCGATATCCAGCCAGTTGATATGGCTGGGCATGAAGGGAGACTCCACATTTTCCCTGTGCATCAGGGCCCTGGAAACACACCGGATTCCGGCGCGGGACCAGCTGCTCCTGGAGACGTGGCTCCGCCGCCGCCTTTCTCCAGATGGCTTTTCTCAATGAAGCCTCTCCCAGAAATAGCTGCGTACTCCAAGCAGCCGGCTCTGCAAATAGCTCTTCTCTGGAAACAGAGGAGGCAGCGCACTCAGAGCATTGTCCCCTGTGTCCCTTCCGTGCTCCTGAGTGCCTTGGGACTGACTCCAGTGTGCAGAAACCCTCCTTACCCCGGGGCACCTCTGCCACCTGGGAAACAGGGATGTGCTGAGATCCTTTGTGTCCAGGCTGGTATCCCAGGCTTTGCTGCAGGAGCTGTCTGGCTGCTCACTCAGCCCTGTGCATTCCCACAGGGAAGGAATGGCTGGTGGCTTCTGGGGCAAGGCAGGTGGCCCAAGGGACACGGCACATGGCCCCACTGCCATGGTGGCCGCACACCACCCCCAGCTGCTGCACTACCTTATGGCCCTTCCTATATGTTTATTGTGCCAACGTAAAATGTGGGAATACAATTTTTTCTGTGGGTTTAACTGATTTATTAATAGTCTATAATGTCAGTAATAGCTCACCGATAAATCTGGTCTTAAGAATTTATGGGGCAAATATTCCAACGCCATATTAAAGACAATTCATAAATGCCTGTAAGTACCAGCTGGGTGGCAGCAGGGGAGGGAGAGTTGACAATGGCTTCCAATGGTTTCCACATGGAGCCTCTAAAATCTTTGGGAAGCAAATTATTTCAGGGACTGTCTCCTCCAGCCAGGAGGTGCCTGTGGCCCCTGCTCTGCACTGTGCGGGCATTGAGCCCAGGGTGGTTGTCATCACCATCCAGAGCCACCACCACACTCCCATTCCTGTGGGCTCCCAGCCCCATTCTGCACCCTCCTCAGGGACCCCACAGTCTGCCATCACCTCGTGCCCAGCCCAGGGTGATGGTATTTACTGCTGAAGTATGCTGAGTATAATTGCTAATCAGATACAGGCAATCAATCCACGCTCCCGCCAGGGAGGGGCTGCTTCCCTGCTGAAGGTGACTCCTGCGGGAATTCAGATTTAAAAATAAAGGCGATAGTCATCAAGAGTTCATTAAATTGGCATCAGGCTCATTTGCACTCGGTGGGGGGATGAGGCAGAGGGTGTATCTGCTGCCTCCCCTGCCCTCGTTCCATGGTGTCCACAGGAGATGCTTCCAGTGGGATGAGGCTGCTGGGATCCCTCCCTGATTTATTCCTCCTGTCCCGGTGCTGCTGCAGTCATGAGTCAACAGTGCGGTATATTTAAATGCAAACCACCATTATCCGTCATTAAAAGCTCTGTCATCACCCACACCGCACGGAGGGAGTTGCTGTGCCGTTCAGCTCAGTGACACGCGGCTTCCCTGCCCTCCTGCAGCCGCGGGGATGTGCCTCGGCCACGCCGGGTGCCCGGGGTGGGCAAGGGCTCTGCCGGGTGAGGTGGCTGACATCCGATTTTCCCTTGGTGGTGGCCTCAGATCAAGGAGGGGAAGTGCACCGGGGTGCTGTGGTGCAGGAGGGATGCAGGGCCAGGCACCGCACGTGGCAGGGATGCTCCAGGATGGGCTGAGCCCCCGGAGCAGGTGGAGCCTTGAGGGGGCTTTGCAGACTGACGACCTGCTGCTCCCAAAGATGGACAATCCCAGCAGAGCCCAGGTGCTGTTTCTGTCAGGGTTTCCCCTCCTTGAGACCAAGCACAGGCAGGAGAGTGATGCCTGGGATGGGGCCATGGTCTGCCAGCTGCCCCATGTCCTCCATCACCTGGCAGGGACATGGGATGGCTGCAAAATCACCCCACAGCATTGCTTCCTGCTTCGTACCCTGGTCCTGGGGTGTTCATGTTTCCTTTCCACGAGCCCACCAGGATGCAGTCCCTGTGCCCCTCATGAAATCTCAGCAAGAGCAGAGCTGGTGTTTCCTGTAACTCTCAGCAATTCACCATCCCCAGGATTTGGAGACACTCTTTCCTCTCAGAGGAGGGAATCAAGCGAGGCAGAGCAGCTTTCTTTGGTAGTGGTGTTGATTCACAGCTCGTAATTTAATTAAGAAAGAGACGAGATCAAAAGGGGACGGTATTAAAAAATAAATCAGGTGGAGGGAGTGGAGCTCCTTCCTTTAATTACAGCGTGGATTTGTAACAGCGAGAGACTCCATCAATCACAAAGGAAAGAAAAGGTGTCAAGTGGAGAGACACGTTCCTGGGTTAATTACTGCTAACGGGGAGGAGATGATTGAGCTGGGTGTCAGAGAGCCGGTGCATCCCGGCGGCACAAAACCCCTCCAGTGTTCATAGTGATGCTGGAAGAGCCTGGTGGGTGCAACCCAGGATCCTCTGACGCTGGGCCGTGATGGTGGGATGGGTGGGCTGAGGGCTGTGGGGGCAAACAGCACACAGCTGGGTCCGGGCGTGGCCTTGGGCAGTGACAGCCACGGTGATCCTGGTCTTGGGGGCCACGGGCAGTGCTGTCGGCAGCGCCGTCAGGGACAGGGGTCGGGCTGGCAGCAGCCTGGCTTGAGGAATAATTAATTCTCCTTTGATCATCTGCTGTGTAAATCAGTGGCCAGGAGTTAATCATGCATATGAAATGAATCCTTCTCCTGCCTAATGAGTGCTGAATCGTGACCAGCATCTGTTTACTCCTGACACTTTCATCTTCTTGACAGTCCGAACAATTAATTGTTTCCAATAATCTCCTTTTTATTCTATTAAAAAAAATTAAATATATATATCTGAGAGCAAGCAGCCCTCCGCTCTGCACTCCCGCTCACAGCATCATCCCCTCTTTGTTTTTTTAGTCTCAGGCGCGGATTTGTCTCTGGGAGCGATGCGAGGGCTCTGCAGGCAGCCCGTGAGCCCAGGGAGGAGCGAGCTCCCCGCTCTCCCAATGAGGGTGATGCCGGTGGCAGGACTCCTTCCTCCCCAGCCGGGTTTGAGGCTGGGCTTTGCACAGTTAACAGCAAACAACGAGCCAGTTTGAATACGGGAGCGGTTCCGCCTCCATCTACCTGGAACAAACCGCAATTAATCCACCGGTTGCGCCGCCAACGCAGTGCTGTAATTGGATTAATTAGAGCGGAGCTGGCGGCCGCGCTGGGGAGGTCTGGCCCTGGCTGCAGCCTCCTCCAGAGGCGGGATCCATGGGATCTGTGCCCGCCGGGTGCTGGACCAGCGTCACCAGGGGATGCCGGGGCACTGCTCACCCGGCCGTGGGTGCTGGAGCTGGATGACGGCTGTTGGAAACGACCTGCCTGCTAATTGGAGTTGATGAGGCATGGCTTGGTTAACGGGGGCTTGTAAGAGGCAGCAGGAGCAGAGGGGGCTGTGAGTCAGACAAGAGGACCCGAAGGAGGAGCCGAGGGGGTGTTTAGGCAGGTGGGGGACGGGGTGGCCTTCCCCATCACCCTTGGCTGTCTGAGGGGCCCTGGATCGTGCCCACCAGCCCTCAGTCACCTCTGCCCCACATTTTGGGGAGAAGCACAGAGGGAGGTGAGGGTGGGCTGGGAAGGCTGACTCTACCGCGCTGCCCAATGCTACTGCAGTCTCTGCTGAGTGTCAGGATTATGAGATCCCCTGTTCCTGCTGCCCCAGGTGGCCACTCAGGCTTACTCTCCAGTTCAGACACACCAGTGTCAATGTGGTCACTCATCTGGATAGACAGACAGACAGACATCCTCTCTAGACCTCACCGGAACCCAGAGAGCTGAAGGAGCCTGTGACCTCCCCCAAGTTTGTGCTCTGGGGTCAGATCCTTCACATCCTCCTAGAGTCTGTGCCATCAACTCAGCTCCTTGGCTGCCCTTGGGAAACACCCATTAAATATATATATGTGTATACATACATATAAGTATTTATTTATAAGTATTAGAGAAAGCTTTCTGGGGACTCTGTGCCAAGCTCACTACCCACCTGCCTGGAGGAATGGTGGGAGGCACATGGGGGGGCTCTGCAGGGACAGAGTGCCCCTAGGCACAAGGAACATCCCCAAAGGCTGTGAGACGATGTCAGCCCTGTTCTCACTGACCTAAATTGGGTCTAACCTGGCTCAGCTGGAAAACAGTGGCCACAGGGGATTTAATGCAATTGCCTAAACGAACTAAAGAAGCCCTTGGGAAAGCTAGCAGTTCCCTGTGCCGGGGGCTGCAGGAGCAGCTGAGCTGTCTGGTGGTCATTTTGAATCCCTCTAAGCTATCCTGGGTGGAGCAAGCAAGGCCATCCTCAGCTATCAGAGGTAAAAACCAACTCCAGACTGCTGAGAACAGGCTCTGCACCCTAAACCACGTGGGACCCAAGGCTGTGGGACTCTATGGCTGCTGAATGGAGCAGCGCAGCTCGAGATGCTACAGAGGGGATGCCAGTGGCCATGACCCAGCCTTTAGGTACTCTATTCCTCCTTTACCCAAAAGGAAGAACAAAATCTCACCAGCTCCTTCATTATAAAAAAAAAAAAATTAGTTTTTTTTTTTCCTGAGAATAATCAGCTTCCCCAGGAGGCAGCAAATTGGGGGCTGAGGAGATGGCTCAGGAAGAACATCACAGTTCCTGCAAGAGAAAATGGGCGTCCCTGGACAAATGGGAAGGGTTTGCCACAGCCTTGGCCTCTCAGTCATGGACAACAGGGAAGAGCATCTCTCCGAAAGCTGGGCACAACTAGATGCCCCCAACTGCTCCGGAGCCCGTGGGAGGTGTGGAGCCCTCATGTCACCCTGGACAGCAAATCCTACAGTCCTCAGGGATCTGCCATGACCTTTTGGCAAGCTCCAGGAGCCGGCGGCTCTTGATCCGGCCTGCAAACCAGCTCCAACAGTGACAGCAAGGTCAGTGAGATTTGGGGCCCCTGGACACATCCCGTGTCACATCAGTTCCTGCAGCGCGCTTGGCTGTAATTTAGCCTGGTTTAATTGTGCTTGAATTAGCCACAAATGGCACAATGCTGCAGCTGCGGCTGCGCTCGAAAATATATAAAATTACAGCACAGTAAAACATTTTCACATTTCATTAGTGCGTCTTAATGGGAAGTGCCTGCTCCCCAAACTCTCCGTTCGCTCTCTGGAGCACTAAAGTTTACACATTAGCAGTTGTGCTGCCCATTAACACTGTGAAATGCTCCGTGTGTTTTGCAGGAGCAGCACTGCTCCGCTGGGATGGGAAGCCTAAAATTTAGGAGACTGCCTGCTCTCCTGAGGCACCCCCAAGTGGGTGGGGAGAGGGAGCTGTGCAGAAAGCAGAAATCATCCCACACCCCAGGAGGAGCACGAGGGCTCCTTTCCCAGGGTGGTGCTGCCTTTATCGAAGCTCCATCTTTCTCCCAGGCAGGGTAATGCCTCCGATCCAAATCAGGAAGCTTTTTCAGCGGAAGCAGCGTTTCAGCAGAAGCCTATTTAACGCTTAGGCTGACGCCCTCAAGTGCTTTATTTTAAAGCATTTTTGTTCCTCTCCATTATCAGTAATAGTCTATAAAAGCCAGAACGCAGCACTTTGCTCCCTCCTGCTCCATCCCCCCATGGTGTGGGCAGCCCTGCATGGCAGGGGTGAAGGAGGCAGAACTGGGCTCCCCTGTCCACAGCTCCCATTGCCCCAGTGCAATAATCCTGAGGGGAAAAATCCAGGGGAAAAAAACTCAGTAAGAGGTGGTTGCATGAGGTCAAACCACCCGTCCCATCAGTGTTCCCCAGGCAGGTTTGGTTAAATAGCTTTGGATTTCTGGCCAGATCTGTGTTTCTTGACAGCATCTTTGCCATTCCCGATGGGCTCGGGATAGAGGGCTCACGGTGTGAAATGAGGTTTGGAGTCTGGGGTTTTAAAGCTTGAACAGTTTGGGGGAATCAAACCTCCTCTTGCCCCTGACTTGGCTCGTGGGTTCAGGGCAGGGAGGTGCTGGAGGAGCAGGCAGCAGAACCTGGCCCTGCCGGGCTGGCACCAACACCCAGAGTGAGCCAGGACTGGAAACATCTCAGTGCTGGTTTGGAGGAGGACGTGCATCCCAGGTCTGACCTGTCCCACCCTTCTAAAGCTGGAGACAAAAGCCCAGTGCCTTCCTGCTCTGCAGCCCAAACCTGGGCTGAACATCCCCAAACCCCCTCCTCCAGCCAGCCCGAGCTGGAGGCTGGGATCCGACCGAGCTGCCTCTGCTCCATTAACCAGTAATTACCCCAAAAGGCAAGGGTACTGTGTGTGTGATTTGGAAGCTGCTGATTGCCAGCGGGGCAGGCAGTGGAAGGAGGGCAGCCCTGCATTTCACCCTCCTCATCTCCCGGGCACATCTGGGACCCTCTGCCTGCGGTCGGGGGTGCCTGTTCCTCCCGCAGCACAGCGAGGGAATTTGCTCCCTTTGTTCCTCGTCTGGAGAGCCAGGCCCTGCCTCTGCTGCCCGGACACACGTGGCCACGGGCTCTGTCCCCCTCTGCCAGCTGCGTCTGACCTTTGGGCAGTGGCACTTGGAGCGCAGCGGCGGCTGCGCAGCTTTGCCGCATGGTCCCCGGGGGCCGGTTCGCCGCCGCGGCCGCTCAGAGGGGAAAAATCACATTTGCAGCTCCATCTCTCCATCCCCCTCCCCAGTCTGGAGCTTTTTCAGAGCCAAAGGAAAGAAAGGCCGTGGTCTGGCTTCCCTGCCTCCCTCTCCTCCTGCCCTTTCATTCTGCCCTTCCCAGCAGCTGCAAATGGCTTTACCTGCGAACGCTCGCACTCATCTGTCCCTGCGCTTTTTCGTCTTGCACTGCCCCCTAAATACCGGAGCTGGACGGCTTTCGTAGGTGAGCAGGGAGGGAAAAGGGCTTTCGCTGGAGCAGACGTGCGGGCAGGTGAGCTGAAGAGGCCCCTCCTGCCGACAGAGAAACCGGCTGCTTCCACTCAGGCCGGCACAGAAGCCAGGGGGGAGACACTTGGCACTGGCGAGGGGGACAAAGGGGCTTGGCAGGTCCTCAGTGTCCATCTGGAGATGATGGAGAGGCATCCAGTGTCCATGTGGAGATCATGGAGAGGCATGCTGGGTCCACTGTGAGGCATCCTGGGGGTGATACCCCGCACTGGTGCCGTTCCCGTTGTGGTTTTTCACACCCAAACCCCGCAGGTTTCCCTCCTCCCTCAACAAGGGCTGCACAGCCCCCTCGTGCCATGTCCAGCATCCTGAAGCTTTCGAGCCAGGCTCTGATGAATGATCTTGTCAGCAATGGATGCACTCAAGTGCCCACAGCCTCAGTGCTCTTCAAGGAAAGCTGCAGTTCCACTTCCCAGCCTCTCCCTTATTTATTGCCTGGAGAGACACGGGGTGGGGAGATGGAGGGAAGGGACAGGGAGGTCACTGCCAGCATCCTGTTGCCCCAGGGGCCAGCACAGCCTTGCAGCTGCCCCAGGGCTGTGGGTGCTCCCAGGTTTCCTGTGGGTGAAAATGGCTTTTCCACAGGTGGAGAAAGGAAGGACAAAAAAAGACTTTTGGCAAGTGACTCGACCTTGGATGCACCTGGATATGGGGGCAGATGGAGTGGGAAATTTGGGTGCTGGACTCTGCCCAGGGCTGCACAGGCTGCAGGGACAGCTGGGAGCCTTTGAGGGGGGGGGGGGGGGGGGGGTGGGGGGGAGAAAGAGCCATAAAACAGATATTTCCCATTAGAAAGATGGTGAATTCTCTCTTGCAACAGTTTGATTCTGAAAATTGCATTTACTGGGCTGAAGATTCTTCAGTGGCAGAATGGGGCCTCTTGGCCACCTGCCACCATCCAAGGGTTTTTCCCAGCTGGGCACATGGTACACATTGTCCCATGGCCACTGCTGCTTCCCCACCCTTCAGCCCACTCCATGCCACCTTTCTTGGGAAAACCAGCTTGGATCCAGCCCCACTGGAGCATCCCCTGGCCCCTCCACCTTGGTAACCCCATGGCCAGGCTGGCTCAGCATCCACCCACATCTGCCACGGCATCCGAAGTGGAGCCGTGCATCACCTTGAAGGTTCACATCTCAGTTGCAAAGGTTATTTTAAGTGAGGAGCCCTTCTTCCTCCTTCTCCCTGGCTGAAGCAGGCAGTGTGTTACAGCAGGCAGTGGGGGGGCCCCCCTCCTGCCAGGCAGGGCTGGCTGAGTCAAGGGAATAATTGGTAGGTGCTTCTGGAGTGCCATGAGCAGAGGGCACTCGCAGCCTTTGTTTATTGACTCTTGATGATAATGAATACTTCCAGAGATAATTATTGATTTTCTGCATTTGCAGTAAACCTGTTTGGCTGGGGAATGGGCAGAGCAGGACCATGCCAATGGCACATGGCGGTGAGAACGGGGCAGATTGGGCAAAACCAGGCTCTGGCTCTTCCTGTGCATACAAGCCAAATAAGAAAAAAAATAAAATTCAACATTTATAGAAAAATATTTGTGCAGCTCCAGGACAAGCCCAGCTTTCTTCTCTCTACTAGGGGGAACAGATTAAAATTTAATCCTAGTTAAACACATTTTCTCCTTTCCCTCTCCTCGGGTACCTCCTGCACATACACAGCTTCATCCTGCTGATCCCTTCTTCCCTTGGCCCTGAGCTCATCCTCCTCAACAGCAGCCAAACACCCACAGTGGGTGTTCACCAGAGCAGGGACCCCTTTCTTCTCTCTTCTCTCCATACCCCCAAAATTGAAGCCTGGGTGTAAGAGGGGATGAGGTGATGGGGCCCTTTAAATGTGGCAGAGGATAAAGCAGGAGGAGGGATAGCTGGAGTTTCCTGAGCATTCCCACCTATCCCTGAGCCAAGTAGGTCCCATTCACATTTCCCATGGGGTTTTGACCCTGAAAGGGGCTTTGTGGGGCAAGGGGATCCTGGGTGTTTAATTGTGGGGTGCAGGAAAAAAAATCAACAAATAAAATCTTCTTCATTGAGCTAAACTTTAACAAGGTGGTTGTAGGGCTGCAGAGCTGGGTGCAGCAAATGGGGCTGGGGGCCAGCAGCCTTGGGAAGAACCTGGTTTGCAGACCCCCATGCAGAAAGGGGAAACCCTTCAAGCCCAGGCTCAGCCCTTTGTGCCACTAAACTACCCCCCCCCCAAAATAACAGAAGAAGAGCTCTCTAAGGAAGAGAGTTTTTATGTTTTGTATTATTTATATTTTATTTTTTACTTTTATATTATTTATATTTTATTTTATACTTTTATATTTTATTTATTCATTTTGCTTTGGAGAAAGTTGTGCAGTTGTCCTCCAATTCCCAGTTTCCCTGTTCCCATCCCAGAACTCGCTCTCTCTGCTGCAGTTTATTGCACACATTTGGGTGCAAATGTTTGAACCTGGCAGAGACCCACATTACCACTGGGGCTGTAAATAACCCGGGGTGGCATTTATGGCAGTCCTACAGGGTGGGTAACCCGCAGCTGCCTGCTGCTGGCAAACAGTGGTCCCACAGGGTGGGCAGCACCTGCAAGGGCTCTGGGGATGCTGCAGCCGTGACCACCCCCGTGGCACCAGCCCCACAGATCCCTGCAGGACCACTGGCAATGCCACGGGTTAATAGACACACTAGAAACATACAGCATTGTTTCTGCTTATGATGTAGTGCTTTTTCTGGGTATCTTGTAATGCTTTCTCAGGCTGTTTATTTATGAGACAATTTATTACAGTGCAGTTATTCTATAGCAGTGAAGTCTATTCCTGGGAGCCTCCGTTAACCGAGCCAATTGCTTAATTGGCTCACTGATGTCTCCACAAGGTACGCCAGGAGAGAGGGCTCTTGTAACGATCGGAGCCTCCCTCCTGCCCACACGCCACCCGTGCTGCTAATTTAATAGTGCAAACATTTATTATTCCTTTTATTTGGGAGTTAACGTTCGGGCGATTAGAGCAGTGGAAGGGGTGAAATGCCCTGGAGTGCCACGAGGACTCTGGTCACAGCTGGGAGTGGTTGGACTCATCTTGCAAAGCCCAGGGGATGCTGATGCCTAGCAGGGTATTTGGTTAATGAGACACAAGGGGAGGGTTCGGGCTGACAGTGCCAGTGAGGCTCCTGCCTGACCCCCACCCCACAACTAGGTCATTCACCAGCAAATCAGAGACCAGGGCATGTGTGTACTCACACCTGATCTCTCTTCGGTGAGCTTAATGTGCTCTGAAGGGAAAGAGGTTCCTAATGAACAGGCTGTGTGCTACAGGAATGACTGGAAGGGCCATAGGAAAACCAAGCTTTGATTTGCTTGGGTGGGGAGTCCGTGTCCCTGCCCAACTGCTGCAGAAGAGTGATGGTCCAGTGGTGGCTGCTCTGGGGAGGTGGGTGCCTGCTGTGTCTGCCATGGGTGCTGTCTGTGCCCTCCCCAGCCGTGTTTTCACAGCGTGGCTGATCTAGACCTCTCAAGCCCTTTCCCCTGCTCCCTCTGCTCTTTCCTGGCCGTGACAGTCCCCGGAGGGCCCCCACTCCGACTCCTCCTGCCCATGGCACGTACAGTGTGCCCTGGGCCAGAGCAGAGCTGTAGCTCCCAACCAGCCTTTCCCAGCCGTCGCCCTTGGGCAGTTTCCTGGGGGGAGCAGCCTCCCAGTGAGCATCTCTCCGCTGTGCATGAATGTCGTCCTTCCCTATCAGGCTTTTAGGCAATGTCTGGCAGAGCTGACAGCGTTTCTCTAAGCCCTGCTGGATCCGTGCCTGCTACCACTGCCGCCACTTCCCCAGGATCCGTCTCCAGCCGTCCGTGGCCTCTCGGCACAAATCCCGCCGGCGCTGTCCAGCGCGTGCCGCCGAGGCTCTGGCTTTGTGATTCTGCGTGGGGACACAGCTCGGGGCTGTCTGACCCTGGGTATCAGTGGGACAGAGCCCTGGCACTGGGAGCAGGAAGCAAAACGGGGCAGGGAAGGAGGAGTTAGCAAACAACGCTGCCAGAACAAGCCTTCTGCTAATTTTGTATTTATCGCAAAGAAGCGATTAAGTTTCCCTGTGATTTTCCTTCTTCTCCAGCTCCCACTGCCTATTGTTCCGGGCTCCATTATCCCCCCGCCGCTTACATAAACGTATCATGCGGGTTTCTGAGGCACAATAGAGAGAGTCTCATTCATCCAAGGTCACCAGCTTTTACTTGTGCTTCAAAGCATCTGGTAGAAGAAGCATTTTCTCCCAAAGACGTTTTTATTGTACTCGGTGCAGGGGCTGAGGAAAATCTCGCAGCACTGCACTTGCACCGCCCCAGCCCTTCTTCCCTTCCCGTGCGCCCAGTCCCGGCAGGTCAAATCCTGCCTTGGAAGGTGAGGAATTGTTTTCTGTGCTGGTTGGGACCCTGCTGTGGGATTCCCCAGCCTGCTGCCACGCAGTCCCAGGGCTGCGTGCTCCATTCCAGATAAATGGGAAAGGATGGGGAGAGGGAGGAAAGAAAGGGGTTGTCTTCCAAAATCTTTCCCATATAGGTCCCAGTATGGACAGAGAGGTCTCCACGGACTCCTGCTGCTTTCTCCCCCAGCTCTTGTCTCCAGGCTCTTCCCTGTGCCTGGCTGGGACTGGGCAAACACAAAGGCTATTGGTAACCTCTGTGGGGGGACAGGGACTTGTTCTGCCCTGGAGGGTTTGTGCCCCGCAAAGGGCAAAGTGCAGGGGTGCCCGCCATGCAGCAGCGAGCTGGAAGTGTCTCCTGTGCTGGGGAACGTAATGATGGGATGGCACAAGGACAGTCCCGGGGTCTGTGCGGGGGTCGAGCCCCCCAGAGCCACCTGGTCGGGGCGAGCAGCGAGGCGGCCGGTGGTGGTGGCGGGGAGCGAGCCCCTGCCGAGCGGGGCCGCGGGTCCCCCGGAGCCGCCCCCTCCCCTCCCCGGGCCGGGCTCGGCGCGGCCGCTCCGGGCGCAGCTGCGGCGGGGGCGGTGCCGGGGAGGGGACGGCGGCGGGTCCGGCCCCTCTGCCCGCCCCGCCGGCACAAAACGGGAGGCGGGGGCGGCCGGGGCCGCACTTCCCGCAGCGGGCCGGGCTGCGGGCCGAGCCGAGCGGGGCCGGGCCGGCGGCGCGGGGGATGTAGCGCTCAGCACCGCGGACAGCGGCGGGGCCGGCCCGCGGTGCCGGGGGGCCCGGGGGCCATGGCCGGCGTGCAGCAGGGCGAGAAGCAGCTCTTCGAGAAGTTCTGGCGAGGCACCTTTAAAGCCGTGGCCATGCCGCGACCCGAGAGCATCATCGTGGCCAGTATCACCGCCCGCAAGCCGCTGCCCAGGTAAGGGATGCGGGGGCACGGGAGGGGGGGCTCTGGGGGACCTCGCGTCCTGCTCGACCTCCAGTCTCCTCCACAACATCAGGAGGGTTCTGAGTGTCTCCCTACCCAGCCAGTTAGTGGCTGGACGACCCAGGGGATCCTCTCCATGCCCGGGGCAAGGGGATGCTGGCTGGCTGAGCCCCCTCCCCAGGCAGGTGCTGTGCTCTGGAGCAGGGCAGGTTTCGGAAACTTTGGTGGTGCTTGGAGTCCAGGGGCTGACTGCTGCACACCAAGGGGAGCACAGTGAGGGTATGGAAAGTTCTAGCTGGGCTATGGAGGGAGGACAGTGGTGGGGGGCATCAGCCAGAAAGTGTGGCCAGCTCCATTCCTGCCGAGCAGAGCCCTGGGGTGCGTGTCCTGCTGGTTGTCTTGTCTCTGTGTCACTACTCCTTCATCAGGGAAGGTGAAGCCTGGGATGGGGAACAGCCCCTCTTCAGCTGGACCCTGCCTTGTCACAGAGGGGAGGCTGATACACCACAGGGATGTGCAGCCCAAGGAGCCTGGTCACTGCCATGGACTGGGGCAGCTCTGGGGCTGACGTCCCCCCGGTCCCACAGCCAAGCAGCCTTGGCTTTGCACATCTGGTGCCTGCCCTGTCCTCCTGCTCCAGGGAGGCCAGTGCCCCTCATGTTTGCCAGAGGCTGAGCAAACCCATGAAACAAGGCAGGGGGACTGCAGGTACCCCCTGAGCCACTCTGCCGGGCTGTCACATGGGCAAGGGTCCGTGTGTCTTCCTCACAGGCATGCACAATCTAATTTAAACCTGCTTTATTTTGTTGACTGTCTCAATATTGGTTAAAAATACCCTCTTTGCACTGCTTTTATAAGGAAAGGAGGGTTTTGCTTGTTCTCTTCTCTCTTTGGTCTGTTTTTAACACTGCTGGCTGCTGTTCGCCTGGTGTGGGCAACAACCCAAAGTTCCGTGGAGGTGATGGGTCTGTAGAGGAGAAGGGCTTGGTCTGCAGTGGGTTGGGTATCGGGGGCTCAGCCTGTACTAGGGAATAAAGAGCTCATGGGGAGAGAGCTGTTTCGGATGCTTCCCGTGCCAGTGGAGGCTGTGAGCAACAGTGAGGATGGGGGTCACTTCTGCCCCTGCAGCCCAGCTGCTGAGCATGAATTTTTTCAGTCTCTCTGATTTCCATTAACCTGGGTAGGAAAATGGGAAAGGCATGGCTTAAGCTTCCGAAGGAGAAGAGCAAATCTTGTTTACACAGGCAGCGTTTGCAGGGCTTCAGCCTTTGTGAGGGAGAGGAACCACAGTGTTGTTCTCCATCCCTTGCATCAGCTATGGTCGGCACCCAAAGGGGTTGTTGGCAGGCTGGGTGCTGGCTCACACACACACATTCCTGCCTGAAGGTGCCTGAATGAGCCGTCCTGCTTAAATATCTTGCAGTTGGAGGTGAAATACAGCAATAAATTAAGGTATTGGGGAAATACAGCCAGCCTGGTGCCAGGAACGATGCCCGGCTCTAAACGGCAGTTCAGATTGCACGGACATCCTGGTGGGGCTGAGCACGGCAGCTCGGGGTGTTTGCAGTTCCATTAAAAAGTTCCCAAACGCGTGTACCTCTCTGTTCTGCTGGCAGTGCCGGCTCTGGCAGGAAGGGAACTGTCCATGCAGTGACCAGGAGCTCTCGGCACGCGGTGAAACGGACCCGCCGTTTGCACCTCAGCACTGTCAGACCCTGCACGACGGGGTCCCCAAGCCGGGGTGTGCCCCACACAGCTGGCCACGGTGCTGCCAGGTCCCCGTGTCAGTGGAGCCCGGCGTCTTTTGTCTCCTCGCGGCGTATGCCGCGGGCCGGGGCTATTCCCTGCGGTGTGGCCGTCTGTGCCGCTGTCCTCGCCACACGTGTCCAGCGGGGTCAGCCCGGCGGGGCTCTCCCCGGGACCCACAGGGCACATGCTGCGCTCACCCCTGTCCCCAGGCACAGAGGGTCTCTGCTGCTCGGGGGGCTGAACCAAGGGCTGTGGGGACAGGGAGACTGCAGTTCCCAGCTCCTCTCATCAGGGCTGTTGGCTTGGCTCACATCCCACAGGGCTCTGCTAGGAGCCCGAGGCTGCTGTCTGGGCAGGTTCACGCCTCCAGGGGCTTTGCAGAGGGTCCCCATCGGGGTGCACAGTGATGTCCCCAAGCTGGCAACAGGCTCATAGTCCAGCAATATCCAGAGCCAGGCTCCTGCTCCCCATTCATGGTGAGAGTAGCCCCATGGCTTGCAGCAGATCCTTTCGTAGTGGCCTCTGTGCCCAGCTCCACTCTGGGTTTGTTTTTCCTGAAGGTTTCGCTGCGCCACTGCTCCGATCCGCCTTTCTTCCCTGACGATACTCCCGGCTAATTTAAGAGCAAATGACTGTGGTGCCAGCAAGCAGAGCGCACCAGAGAGGAGATGGGGAGACCAGTTAGCCAAATGAAAAATTAAGATGACCATCTGGATTCCTGTTTTCTCCCACACTTGACAGCTGGTCCCCTGAAAACACCCTGCCCTGGATCCGGCCCCGCGCTTCCCGCAGTGGTGGAGACGTTGGCATGGTTTCTAGGCCAGGGCTGCCCGTCTCCTCACCAATTTTACTGTCTGACTCTGAGTCCTCGTGGAGTGCCAAGGGGCTCAGCTGCTGCATGGGGGTCCTGCCAGGAATCCCCCCAGTGGGCATAGCCCAAAGCCATCCCTGCTGGGTGCCCTGGGCTAAGGGTTCAGTCCTGCATCCTTGAGGGGCAGCGGTGGTGTTCCCAGGACAGAAGGTGATTTTTTTTCCCTCTTTCCAGCTGGCTTTGCCCTTGGCCCATCCCTCAGCACCACCTTCCTGCTGGTTCTGGAGATAAAGCTTCTTCCATTGAAATTCCCATCAAGCTCTCTAGAAGCTTTGAGGGGTTAAAGCTCTGCTAAACCCATGGTTCATCCTGGAACAATAGAGTACATTAATACCATCCCTCCTCATCCTGCTGGGGCTGGGGTGGGGCATGAAATCTGGCCCCCAACACAGCTTTGTGCCCAGAGCAGGGCTCTGCCAAAGTAAATGGATTATTGACCAGTTTGCAGAGTGAAAGGAAAAAATGAGGTGATGGGGAAAGGGGCTTTTCCAATTAACCTTTTCCCACACAGAGTCTGGTGAGGCTTCTCTGTGCAGGAGGGGGTGAGGGACTAGGTGGTGTGGGGAGGCTGCGCAGGGCTGGGGCTGACCCCACACTTGCCTTTGCAAGAGATTGCTCCAGTATATGCAAAATCCCAGTGTGGGATTTGAGGGGTTTGTGTGCCCAGCATGCTGAGGAGAGATGGAGTGAGGGACAGGGACCACCTACGCTGCCCTGAGCCCCTTTTGCTGAGCCAGGGTGCCCTCACTCCCTCTCATTGCTCCATAAGGATGGGGCTTTGGCTCTTGTGAACCTGAAAATGCTTTTTAAATCTCCTGCAATAAAGGTGGCTCTGCCTAGGCTTTGGGGATGGGTGTCACCACCATGCTCTAGCCCCATCCCCAGGATCCCCTTTCCTCCCTCTTGGCTGAGCTTTTGGCTGCATCTCTTCCCTGGCCATGACCTCTGCCACAGCACAGCGGCTGCGAGCTCCATCCCACTCGGCAGCCTGACTTCTCCCAGCGCTGCTGCATATTCCAGCAGTGCCTGTGCCAGGAACCTGAGGACAGCCAGGTGGGAGATGCCTCAGGATATCCTTGGGACCCAGAGGTGATGGCAGTCTGGGGGCTTGCGGGATTCTTTTGGGGGTGTTTGCCTTCCCTGCTCCTGCTCCACCAGCCATTGTAGTGTGGTATGAGCTGCCTTGTCCCCCAAAACTCATCCAAAATCCACTTTGAGGGCAGTGCTGGAGCTGGGGGCTGTGGGTGCTGGTGTTTGTTCCCAGGGCAGCCAGTGATGCTGGGTGAGCTCTGGCAGTGCTGGGGGAAAGGAGGCTCCTGCCTCCCTCCCTGCCAGATGGTCTAAGTGGGTCACACCAGGGCAGTGCAGGGGATTTGTGCTTTAACCCTTAATCCCCCGGGATGCACCGTGCATGGAGGGGGAGGGAGGGATGTGTTGCTGAAGTGGGATTAAGCCCAGTTTCACCGCCTGGTTTGCCATTGAAGGTGATCTCGGAGACAGGTCTGGGTGCTGCTGCTGCTGCTGCAAAGCTGCTGGGACAAGGGTGACGTGTCCTCCCTGGCTGCACTGGGACGGGGTGGGAGCAGTCATGGCACTGCAGTGCCAGGGGACACAGTACCCCAGCGAGGGCAGAAGGCATCTGCCATTCCCGTGTGGCCTTTTCAGTGACTTTTGGCCATCCCAACCTCTGGCTTCCCAGCCACCTTCCGGTGGCCCCGACCCCCAGCTCGTCCTCAGCGGGTTGGCAGCCCTCGGGTATCGATGCGGGGTGTGCTGCTGGGGAGGAAGCCCCGCTGGCAGCCCTGCTGTGCGGATGGTCCCCCACTCCCGCTAATCCTCCCCCTTGTTGGTCGGGCATCTGTTCCGCGGGAAGAGGCGGCGGCGGTGCCGGCCGCGCCAGCCGCCTGGCTGCCATCTGCTCCCTCCGCTCCCAACGAGCCCGAGTGCTAATGAGCCCGTGGCCCCGGCCCAAGAGGGGGGAGAGGGGCTTGAAAAGAAAAGCGGAGGGGGAGAAGAAAAGCCCCTTCCTTGGAGGGGCTGTCAAAAGGGAGGCTTTTGTCTGCCCCTGCCCTCCGGCTCCAGCTGGACGGCGATGGGAGCGGGGAGAGGTAATTAGGCAGCTCGGGAGCTGCTGGGAGGCTACGGGCAGCTGAGTGAGGGGAAGAGTAGGGGATGCCCGCAGGATTCCCTCCCTGCTGCTCGCAGAGCCTTCATCCTCCTTCTCCTTCCCCCGGCCCTGTCCATCTGCCTCTCCACTGGACTGGTGCTGGGCACCGTGTCCCTGCTGGCCTCCCTGGTGGGGCGAGGGACAACTCTGTCCCCACCTCTGTATGAGGGACAAGGAGACGGAGGTTCCTGCCAGGGCTGGGTGGGATGCAGAGAGTGCCAGGCAGCACAGCCAGCCTCAGCACCAATGGGTACCTTAGCCAGGTGTGCTGTGCTCCAGTGTGGGAAGGTGTACAAGCACCTAAGGATTCAGGGAAAAGGCCGCTGGAAGCCCCTGTAGGAACCCCAAGCTCATGGATGGGGCTTTCTTAGTGCTACTGGGGTACTCCCAGAAGTGCTGCCTCTCCCCACCGTACCCCTGCTGTGACCACGTGGGGCTTTGTCGCCTTCAACTAAAAGCTCCCCAAAGTGGACGTGAGGCTGAGAGTTGTCCCCAGACCAGCACTGCAGGGACTGGCAGCCAAAGGGGTGGTGGGAAATGTAGTGGTTTTGGGGACAGATAATTTCTGACATGTAAAGGTCCATTTGAGAGCTCTGGTGAGCTCTGCTCTGGGGCTTCAGTTCCCGTGGTCACCAGAAAGAACACGGGTACAACCTGGCCCAGCTGCTGAGAGCGAAGGTCCACAGCACCTGGTGGGGAAACACGGGGTGAGGCTCTCCCTGAATCTGGGACTTGCTGCTGCCCCATCTCTGGGGAGAGGAGAGTCTGGGGCCTGCAGTGCCTGTGCTGTGGCAGGGGAAGCACGGTATCTGATCTCTTCAGATGAGGGATGAAATCAGGTGGAAGGAAGCAAAAGGGGGGGAAACTCCACTGGCTGGCTGGAGGATCATTTTGTAGAAACATTTGATTTCATCCTTGAACAAAGCCACTGCAGACACTGCCCTGGCTGCCAGGCAGCCCCTCGTCTGCAGATGCCAGGGGTGTGGGTTTGTGAGTGCAGCACTGGTGGGGTCTGGCACTTTGGGGGGCTGTGCTGGCCATGGGGTCTCCCCCCTGGCTCAGCACCATCCCAGCACTTGAGTGAGGCTGTTTCATGGATGTACTGAAGTGTGGAGAACCAGGGCAGAATGTGGCAGTTTAGGGTCTTGCAGGGCTGGGGTCTTCCCTGCCTGGCTCAGGGAGAGCTGGTAGATGCCCCCATAGCAACACTGCATCCAGCCAGCCCCCATCCCTCCTTGTCTCCCATCCCTGGAGAGGCCGGAGAGCAGGACACTTGAACCCTGCACACGCGTTCACACCCCTCCCACGACATCCAGCTAATGAATATTTAGGTCTGTGGGGCCCTAAATAATAAGTAGCAGTGATGACCTTGATGACAGGGATTGCTAAGAAGCCTCTGCCCAGCGCTGGGTCCCGTGGCTGCTCGTGTCTCCTTGCTGTTATCGTCCTGCCCCCACCATCCAGGGCAGCCTGTCCCACTGTGGCTTGTCCCCAGAAAGGGCCTCTGCAGACCCCACTCTGTGTGTGTGGAGGGGTCCCCACTCTCCCTTTGGGTCCCTGGGCTTGGGAGATTTCTCCTTCCAGCAGGTCATGGCTGGAGCTGAGTGCGTCTCTGCTCAGCCCCATTCCAACCCCTTCCCACACCTCCATGTCTGGCAGCTGCACCTTTCTATACGCTCATTTTTCTATAAGATGAACTTATCAAATGCAAACCCTGCGTCACTGAAATGAAATAATTTTGTGCATGACCACCCTTTCCTTTTCTCTCTTTTTTTTTTTTTTTCCTCCTTTTCTCCCTGCAGGCACTGAAACCTCTTCATCCCTGCAAAGCCTGACCCAGGCCAGCAAATCCCACCCGTTTTGGCTGCAGGGGGTGCCAGGGATTTGCTACAGTCTCATGTCTGGTGTGAGCCCCTGGGAGCTCTTTGCTGTTAGGAGAGTGTGGGTCTGCTGAGACCCACAGTTCTTCCCTGCCCCATGGAGACCCACACAGTGGTCCCATCCCCTTGGTCCTCCTATGGCCCCAATCCCTGGTGGTGCCATCAGCTGGAAAACAGGGCTGTGTTCGATGCCTGGATCGGAGCTCTTTGGCATTCCCAGCAAAGGGCAGGGAGAAAAGCCAAATTCCAGGAGTCAGTTTGCCTTCGTAGCCTTCCTTAAAGATTTTATAGGTGTGGGCAAAGGCACAGAGGTCAAGGTGCCTGCAATCTGGCAGGAGCAGTGGATCCCAATGGCACAACATCCCTACCAGGCCTTTGCTGTGGTGCAGATCTGGCACGTGCCAGGGGAATGGACCAACACTGCTGGCAGTGCCCATGTCTTGCTGCCACCATCACCTGGCAAAGGCCACAGAACCCTCTGCGGGACACCGGGTGCTGCAAAACTGGTTTCTCTGTCAGCCACTCGAGCCGAAAGCGCTGACAAACACTGGGAGTTTAAAAATAGCAGGTTTTTTTGCACGCGGCGGGAACACTTTCCCTGCCAGCGCAGCGGGGACTGCAGGAAGGGCTTATGAAAAATAATACAAGCGAGGAAAAAAAACTCTATTAAAAACTGTACTGGTGTTTCAGGCAGGCTGAAATGAGTCCCCAGTCTGGAGGCAGCTCCACCAATGACCCGTTTAACACTTCATGTTTAATTTATGTCTCGGGGACATATGGAAGAAGAAGCAGCTGCTGCCCTGCCCCAGACATCTCATTCACCCCTGAGTGGGTGCCTGGGTGGGCAGAGGGGACACTGTGGGAAGGGCCTGCTGCCTGTGGGGCCGCTCTGCTCTCTCCTCCCTGGGGCAGGGGAGGCTGTGACGTGCTGGTATGGGCTGCAAGAGCCTTTGTGCTGCTGGGCCCCAGGGCTGGGGTCAGGTGCCCACCTCGCATGCAGGTGGCTGAAAATGCTCTGAGACCCACAGGCAGTGACAAAAAAATGGGTTTTCTCTGCCGGTAACACCAAATTCCAGCAGCGCATCATCCTGCTGGAACTTGATGGGACTTCAGCAATGGGCTGGTTGTAGTGAATTTATCTCTGAGCCTGCATGTGTTCGAGGGTGACTAGAACAGAGTGGGGTAGGAGGCTGGGATTTTAGCTACATTACTGTCAGGATGAAGAATTAACCACTGCCCAGCAAGAGAAATATTTTTGCATTAAGAGAGATTTCACAGTTAAAGAGCTCCTGCTGCATTAATCTGTGGGTCAGCTGGAGCTGCCGTACAACCCCCCCCGCCCACCAAAGCTGTGCAAGTGTAACACCAATCTATAATAGCATGTAAATATATCTTAGCTTATTCTCCACGGCTCCATCGGTTGCAGCCAGTGAAGCATTCCTGCTCTACCAGAGTGGGCCTGGACATGGCTGTGGCATAGTGGGGGTGGGAGGCAGTTCGGGATTTGGGCAGATCTATCCCTGAGGCTGGTGTTTTAACTCAGAGAAACTATTGCCTACCAAACGTTTGCCCTCTTCAAATCCCCCTGCTCTGCTCAGAGCCCAGCCAGGTTTGTTATGATGGGGAGAAACAAGACAAGTGAGGTCAGCACTGCTTCTTCCAAGGGATGAGGTTTTAAATCGCCAGAAAACTCCAAGACCTCCTGTGCCCACGTGTCGCCTGCCCTTCCTTGTGTGTTAGACAGGATCCATGGTTATCTGTCACCACCCACCCCATCCCTGCCTTTGTGTGCCCATCAGCCACCCGTTGGCCAGGTTAAAGGGCGATGGTGCAGGGCCTCCGGAGCGGAGAGCCAGGTGGATACCATGTGCTGGAAGAGGGAGGTGCAGGGGGCTGGGTGGACACCACCAGCAGAGGAGGAACAAAGAGAGCTGCTGGTTCATCCCTGCAAGGGGCATTTGCAGCCTGACCTGCTGGGGAGCGCTAGAACCCATGGGCCATGGACCTGGCTGTGCCCTGTGTCTCCTAATTGAGGATGAGCTTGATCTCCTGGTGAGCTCCTCTGGCCATGTCCTTGCACCTTGGCAGACTTGAGGGGTCACTGTGCGGGCTGAACTCTGCAGGACACATGACATGCTGGCTGCATCTCCCCCAGGATCCCAGGACACCCCTGAATGCAGGGACTCAGTTGCCTGTTCTGTCTGATTGCTGGAGAAGTGGTTGGCACAGTTTTGGACTAAGTCCTTGTGTTTTCCTGAACATTTCCCACATGTGGTTCAGGAGCCAGTGAAGGCAAAGGATGTCCTTTGTATCTTTTGGAGGGATTTTGGATCTTTTGAAGAGTCCAGGCTGGCAGATGCAGCTGTTTTGTGCTTCAGGCACGTGCCTGTCATGGGATGTCCTGGGGCCGTGTGGCTGTGCCTGGTGGCCAGGTCAGTGTCCCTGTCCCTGCCCTTGCTGTGAGTGTGGAGCATCCCAGCACCTGCAGGGACAGAGCTAAAGGCACAACACTGGCAGCACGTGCCAGTGGCAGGTTTGGCTCCCACTGTTTTCTGCCTTGTGGCAGTAGTTACTACCCCATTGCCTTCAGAGCTCCCCACAAGTGTTTTTTCCACCCACAGCCCCAGGTTCCTCATCCCCATCTCTCCAAGAGGGCTGGGATGCTCAAGGGCTCTTGGCATGGGAGCTGTGCTGTGGGGATGGGTGGGTTAATTTTGTGGTGGAGGCTTGTGGGCCAAGAGCTGCCTGCCGGCTCTCTGGGCTTCGAATGCCACCCAAGGCACATCCATCCCTGATTAATGGAAACTGAAAAGCAGGATCCTGAGGACCCGTGGCTCCCCTGCCCCCCTCCCTGCCTCCAGCTGCCACTGCCAACCCTGGCCCTGCACTGCTGCCAGGTTTGTCCTACATGGAGCGGGGGGTCTCACCCTGCCTTTCCATGGAGGAAAAGCAGGCAGTGGAGCCCACAGTCACAGCCTGAGCTGGTGCTGGGACACAGCCACTGCTCTGCTCCCCCCGCTCGCCCTCCCCACCACGTTGGTATTGATTTGACCTGAGCTCCCTTTAATGTGCTGTGATTTCTTTCAATTAGGCTTTGAGCGAGGTCTCTGCGACGTTCAATAGAGCTGGACCCGGCACAGAGCCTGGACCAGCACGGTCCAGAGGGAGATGCTTGTGGATGCTTCCCCATCCCTGACAAGAGCATCCAGCCATGTCATATTTTCCCCATGTCCCATGAGGATGATTCCACTGCTTAAAGGTTGTTCCTCACCCCCTCTGCATCTCCTGGCTCTTTCCATTCACTGGACTGGTGGCTTTGCCACCCCAGCCCATAGGACAGATTTCAGCATCGTTATCTGGTTCACCTTCCTAATTCAGATGAGCACTGGGCCTGCATGGTCCCCGCTGCTCTGGGCAGGAGCAGCCTCTCTTGCTAGGTGGAGCTGAACCAACCCTGAGCACCCCTCATCTTCCCATCCCCTGCAAAGCTTTCCCCTTTCTCCTTGGTGGCTGTCATCTCCTGGGGGATGTGCTTAGCCAAGTCAGGGCTTGGTGTCACATTGTTTCCGGCAAACTAATGGGCAAAGTGCTTGTTTCCAGAGATTGTGTGGAGCAGAAATCCCTGCCCTTCATCTCCAGCTGCAATTACAGAAGCCAAGTCGATGCAGTTGATGGTAATAGGATGGTAACACTGTCTGAATTTGTATTTAATGCTGATTCCAAGGGTCTATAATCTTCATCAGCACCACATGACTTTTTATAGAACAGAAAAATGTGAGAGCGGTTAATGAGCTGTAATTCTGGAGAGCTTCTGCCTTGATTGGGACTAATTATTTTCTTTATAAAAATAATTAACCATCCACACAACCTATAGAGTGAAAGGCATGTGGCATTAATTAAACCATGCGGTATTTTCAATGCACCTTTATCTCCTGTTTCCCAGCACATCCCAAATAGACGGTCACACACTGCAGAAAGCCAGGCTGGGCACAAGCTGGCATCATGCAAGGGCTTGTGCTGGGCACAAAGGACAGGTCCTGAGTGAGGGGGCTCCATCCAGATCCCACTTCTGCAGCTGCCTGGCCCTGCACGTACCATAAAACTCCTCATTTGGGTAGGAAAGGCTGTTCTGGGTAGAAAAAGGTGACAGTGCTCATGTGTGGGCTGTCTGTGCTGGGTGCAGAGGGGACACTGGGGGTGTCTCTGCTCTTTTGGCTGAAGAGCAGCCAGTGGGAACCTGGGGGAGCACAGGGGTCTGTGGTGTGAGCTATCACTCGATGTGGGGCATCGGGATATCCCAAAATTAAGGTGGTTGCTTTACACAGGCCAAGCCCTTGTTCTCCAGCACTCTGAGATCCCGGGATGAGTCCCAGGCGAACGTGCCCCAGCGCGGGGTCTGTGCGTGCTTAGACACACACTTACATAATACATAATTGTTAACAAAACTAATTCCTCTATTTTCCTAGAGGTATTCCGAGAACTAATGAATATATTTGCATAATCTTGATTTTGTTTATGAATAATTCTGGATTATCCAAATGTGAATAACACCGGGGCTTTGCCACTCTGGATTGCCTTTCAGCTGAGGATAGCAAAGCATTTTACAAATATTAGTTCAGCCTCACAAATCCCAGCAAGCAATAAAATTATTATTACACCCAATTAAAGATGGATGGGATGAAAACTGAAATGATCCTCTGCAGCCCTTCCTGGCAGGGTCTGCCATGGGGTCCCACCTGCCTCTTCCAAACATTCCCCCTAGGAAACAGCAAGCCAAAAAATATCCCTTCCTTTCTTTTTTGGGATGATTTCAAACAACATTCACAGTCGCAGAGTGGTGTGGATGGCTGGGGATAAGACTTGGGAGCAGAGAAGGAGGTTTGTTTCAGGCTCTGACCCCCACAGAGCCCTGGGTGCTGCAGCACTGATCACTCCAATGACTGCCACGTGGCAGGGATGGCACAACCGTACCAGCCCCTCCCTCCTTGGAGCAGAGCAGGAAGGTTTCTGTTTTCCCTCCCAGAAACTCTCTTTAACTGAAAACCTCCTCACCAGTCCTTCCTGGGTAGGTGGCACAACCACGGAGGTGTTTGCAACAGGACCAGAGGGTGTTACAGGGAAGGAGGATTGGAGTCAAACCAAACCCTCCCGTCTAAAGCAGCAATTTGTGAGCTTCCCAGCTCAGCTGACATAGCAGTTATGAGACAGGGAGGCAAAGAGCCCTTCTGGCCACAAAAAACCCCCAGTGTGGGTGTTAAATCCCACTTGCCACCTTCCTTCCTGGGCTGGGGACATTGCAGGCTCATCTCTCAGCAGCAGAAATCCGTCGCTTAATTCCTTTCCACGGGAGCTAATTGCTGCCCACGCTTCCCCCCACGGGAACATCTGCTTCTTGCAGTGTCACTGAACCCTCCTGGCCCCGCGTGGCCCCGGCAGTGCAGCCCTGGGCACCGTGGGGGGATGGAAGTTCAGGAGATAAGCCCCAAATGGGAGGATTTCCAGGGATCCCTACTGTGCCAGCTTTGCTCAGGTGATGCCACTGAACACCCATGCTGGGACACCCGTTCAGATGCACCCGTGGGTCTGAGCATTTTTTTAATGTTGGAGTTATTTCAAGCTGAGCCCTTGGGATTGCTGTTCACTAGGTGACACCATGACTGTGTCCCAGCACACATGGGACAGGACACATGGGACCCCCTGAGTGACTCAGTGGGTGGTTTATTAATGGCTTGCAGTGACCTGAGTGTCCCTGTCCCCAGCCTGGATGGATGGATGGAGGGATGGGGTAGCAGTCAACTGGAGTCATTCCCAGAGCAGCTCCACAGCCAGGCTGCAGTTGCATAAACAGGTTGTTTTTTTGGAGTTATCCAGTGTTGGGACTTCCAGTGTGTTTTCCCCTCTTCTTTCAGTGGTAATTCAAAAGAAGCAAGGAGGAAAAAGCTTTATATGAGTGGCAAAGGCAGCATTTCTGCTCCAAGTGGATCTTCTCCAGCCGTCTTCTCCTTGCTGCTTCCAATGTGCCTTATTACTAATTCATTTTTAAAGTGATCTCTCAGTGCTCCCAGGAGCTCCTGGTAAATGTGTGCTCACAATTCCCTATTTGATTAAAATTTAACGAGCTGTTATCGGCAAATACACTATTTCACTGCTGTTTGCCATGCCAGATAGCAAGGGTTTTGGACAAAGGAGGGAATGGGTGCATCTGATGGTCCCTGGAACAGGGTCTGGCACTGTGCAGCTCTTGGGTGTGAAGGTGCCCTCTGGCCTGACCACATGGCAGATAGTGCCAAAGTGCTTCTTTTCTAGGATGTCCTTCAGTTCATTTTTTTTTTTTAAACCCCTCCTAAAGTGTTAAGCATCATCTTCTGATGCTCCTCAGCTTCTGGCTCCCAGTGTTGTGTTGGGAAGTGCCCAACCACAGCCACTGGGTTCCCTCCCTCTCAGCCCATGGTCCTGACCTTCATCCAGTTCGGCTTTGCCCTGCAGTGCTTGTGGGAGAGAGTTTAATTAGAAATTTGAGCTCAGATCCAGACTTTTCCTAATTACAAGCTCTGCAAGGGCTGCTTCAGGTTGCCCCCATGCCTGGCCATCAGTTCTTGTCCCCTTCACCCAGGAGCAGTTGCCCCCATGGTTTTCTGAGGCTGCCTGGGGACAATGGCAGCCTGGGAGTGCTGTTTGTGGCCTGCCAGGAGGAGAGCAGTCATGAGGCTATGGCAGGTCTTAGCATAAGCTCTCAGCCTCAGTCCCTTCTCACACCAGTTCCTCGGTCACTCAGGAGCCTGAAGTCCCCCAAAACATGGATCAGGGATGTGCAGGATTGCTGTGCCATGGGGCAGCATGGCGATGTCAGCACTTCTGTCTACATTTGCAGGCACCTGTGACAGCCAAGGCTCCTCCTTTCCTATTTCCTGAGTGAGAGTAAAACTGGCTCCTACACAGATATGGGAACCCCCAGGGTATTTGTCTAAGGAGGAGGATTTGAGGACAGGAAAGGCACAGGATTGTCCCCCTGAGAGCAAGCCTGGCTCAGCAATGTGCAGGTGCTGACGGGCAGGAAGCTCCACAGGGACCTCCGAGCCGGCAGCGTGGGAGGCACAAGATGCCGTAGAAACCATTGAGATGGGGCAGCAGTCCAGGTTTCCTTTAGAAACGACGTGCCCATGTGCCATATTCCTCGGGTTTGTCTCTGCAGTTGCTGGCAGGCAGACAGCAGAGCCATCCTGGATTGCTGGCAGCGAGGAGAAGTGACTCCAAGCCCTGCAAGGTGACCAGGTGCTCAGGAAGGAAGTGGGACAGGGAAGGGGGGTCTTGGTGCCCCTGGGAAGGAGGAGATCCAGCCGTGGGGAGCAGGGAGAGGCTGTGCTTGCCCTCGTGCCTGACCCTGCCTAAGGATGGTTCATGGAGGCACTGCTTTCCCCTGTGGAGTTTTTCCCTCTGCCAGGGCCATCCATCCTGTGAGCCTCTGCCACTGCCAGCTGGTGCCCAAGACACAGCCCTCCTTGTGGGCTGCAAGCTCACAGAATCCCCCAGAGCATCTGGCACTGATTCTCCACCGCTACCGGGGCCTCTTCCCGCAGGGAAGCTCCTCTGTTCTGATCTAACCACGCATAGTAAATCAACTGCTGGAAAATAAAGAGCCAAGCTGCTTTTTTGGCCCGGGATGTGCCAGGAACAATTGTTAAACCTTTCTGGAGTCCCAGAAGGAAAAGGAGCCGCTGCCACATACAGGCTTGCAGCAGGACACAGGGTTCCCAGGAGCAGGAGGGGCAGGCGAGTCACGACTGGCAAAAATTCGATGAAAAATGTATATTACAGAATTGTATTTCTCTTCTGTGTTTAAACTGCCTCAAGAAAACCACGTGCTTTTCTGCAGCTGGTGCCTCTGCTGATGCACAGAAAAAAAATAGCGGGGAGAAGATTAAAATTGAACTGGCTTGGAGTCTGTGTAATCAAGGAAAATATCTCGGTGATTTGCTATTATAATTTTCAATAACAAACTGCAGGGCTCCTGGTGCACTAATAATAACGGGTTGAATGAGGTGGGGAAAGAACCTGCCATGGGGTGTTTGTGTGTGTGTGTGCTTGTGGGAAGCACTTACAATATTCCCCTTCTCCTAATTTTGAAGAGGTATTTTTAGTGCGTATTTCAGAGAGCTTTACATAAACACATCTGCTGGAGTTTTTTCTGTGAGATGTCTTTACAACCCTCTTTTCTGTCCCCTCCCTTTCCAGGGACAAGGGAACAGTTTGACTGTTTTCTTTTTCAATCAGATGAGCAAAGCTGGAGACCAAGAGAGAAAATCAAAGGGTCATTTTGCCAGCGCCAAAAGGCTTCTCAGCCCCAAGGGTGGATTTTAGAAATTATTTGAGCAGCTCAGACCACCCTCACTGAAGCCTGGGGCAGAAGCACATGGGATGTGGCCATGGCAGAGAGCCACCTGCCCTTTCCTGCACAGCCAAAACCTCCAAGTGAGGAAAGGAGAGGAAAAATGAGGTATTCCATCACCTGTCTGCGCACTTTTTGCATGTTACTCAGGAGAACTGGCGAGAGCATCCCTGGTGCGAGCGGCTGTGGGTGCACAGGTTTCTCCTGCTTACCCTCAGGATGCCTGTGTCCTTCCACAGGCTGATGTTCCCAGTTCCCAGGCCAGGCATCCATCCATCATCATTTAATGCCAGTTAAACATTCACAGCTATTAGGCTCATCAGAGATGCTTTAACCTTTTTTTGTTTCGGGGCTCTGGTTGGCTCGAGCTGCTCCTGCCTTTTCACGGGGGGCTATAGAGAAGATGGGAACTTGGAGCTGCTCAGGGCTGAAGCGGGAAAGGTATTAAAGTTTCTATACTGGTTTTCCAAGATCCTCTGCCCTGAGCTTGGAATTGCTGTCAGTGCAGGCCTGCCAAGTGCAGTCAGTGTTCGGGGCCTCTGAAGTGCTTGTGTTTGCGGCCGGGTGCATCCAGCACCTGACCCAGCTGTGTGTGCAAAGGAAAATAAAGGATGGGGAAAAAAAAGGGCTTGGTTAGCATGATCCAGCCCCAGTTTGCTTACACTGCTGCTTGCAGGGCAGCTGAGAAAGGCAGAGGGGATGTGCAAGGCCATCAGGGACTGGGATTGCTGGAGCCCATCCTGGGGAGGTGATGGACAATGCAGCTGTGGGTGGGGTCATGGCCTGGTGCCAGGGTCCGGCAGCTGAAAGGTCACTAGCAAGACAATTTTCCTGCTCTTGTCTCCTCTTGAGATGAGTTACTGCAGGGAAAAGGCTGACTGATAAAAGCTTTGTGGCAGGAGACTGCTGTGGGGCTGGGACAGAGGAGCTGGGCTGGGACACTGGAGCCTGCGGGCAGAGGAGGGCAGTGCCCGGCCCGGTAGTGCCAGGGTGTCAGCACACAGGGATGTCAAGTGCACACCAAACCCTCACTGGCTGCACGTCCCTGGGAGGCCAGAGGGGACGGGTGTTGCTGGGCTCAGCTCCCAGAGGAGTCTGCGTCACCAAGTGCCACATTTCATGGCCTGATGCGATGGCGCTTGGCCATGGCATGGAGCATGGCAGCCTAGGATGGAGGGATGGAGATATTTGTGAGTTAGCTCTGCCCCCTGAGGCAGAGAATGCCTTGTGCCTTTGTCCCATCCTTTCTGGAGGGTGCCAGGATCCATCCATGGGCAGGAAGGGCAGTGGTAAACTGGCCTCCATGGTGCCTCCACAAACTGAGGGTGACATGCCTTCCCAGGGAAGTGAGGCAGGATGGCATGGCCTCAGGAGATGGGGCTTTGTGGGGCACTGCTGGCAGCAGGGAGCCCAGTGGGATTCAGAAATGTGACGTGCCTTTAGGAAAGGCTGGTGGGAAGCAGTTCAGGCATCTTGCAAAAATAAACAGGGACCTCCCCATCTCACAGCAGGCTGGCACCACCCACTCCTTCTCTTCCAGATGTACATAGTGTTTTATGGTGGTTTCACCCCCCTTCAAATGAAGAATATTTGGGTTTTTTCCCCACCAGTGACCTTTCCTGCATCATGTCTATTAGAGTAGTAATAGATCATTTCTCTCTGCTGTCTATACATTCTGTTAGGGAAGGAAAACACGGGAGAGCCCAAATATGGGACCAAAATGAGGAGATGGGCTGGCTGGGCTGTGAAAAGCAGTGAAAGGCTTTTCACTGGAGAGGTGAGAGCCCTGTGTGCCTGATGCTTCCCTTAGAGCCACTGCAACCCTGGCAAAAATTGCCATGAGCCCAAAATACCCCTCCTGGAACAGAGACTGCTAAGATAGGAAGGGACAGGGTGAGCCAACCTTGGCAGGAGGTGGCACAGGGCATGTTCTGCACTGAGCTGGTGGCAGGCAGCCCACAGGTGCCCTGCTGTGGGGGGTCTCCCATCAGGAGCAGGCATGCTGCTTTTGGACAGGTCCGATGGATAGGCTGGATTTCTGCATGGGAAAAATAAAGGAAAAGTGAATGCAAGTGGTTGAATAGCCAAATAGAAATGGAGAGACTTGGAGGGCAGGTGGGATGTGTGGGCAGCTGCCTTGTCCTGGCATGGCTGCCCGTGGCCAGGAGTGCATCCTTAGGGAAAAACATGTAACGTGTTGGGCAGAAAGGCTGTGGTGCTCACTCCGATGCTGGAGCAGTGTTGTCCCCCAGCAGAGCAAACCCTGGGCATCCTTCTTGTCTCCTCTTCTTCCTGCCTGCTCTGGTCCATCCTCTGGGCTGAGTGAGCCCCGCACTTCCAGCAGCATCACACTGAGAATCCTCACTGCTCTCCTGGGGCCAGCTCCAGCAAAACACCCACAGAGGGCTTTTCTTTCCTGCTGCAGGCACGAGCAGCAGGGAATGTGTGATAATCCCTCCTTTGAGGCCACCGTAATCGTTCACACCAAACTGCATCATTTTTATATCAGTCATCAAAGACACCAAAGACAAAAAGAAAAAAATACAGTTTTATATATATATTCAATCAATGTCTATGGAGCTCAACACGAGGGGATTACCAGCCAGTTTAGAGCGTTAGGGACTCTCAGCATCCATCAGAGGAGAACATTTGGTTGAACGGAAGCCAGCCTTTGATGGAATTGGAGAATAATTATTTCCATCAATAATTACATCCAAGTCCAGAAGAAACAGTTCCTGGCACGTTGCAGGACAGGAGTCCTTGACTGCCTTGAGGCCAACATGTTTTAACCCCAGGACCTGGAAATCCCATTAGTGGGAGCGGGAGCTGGGGTGAGAAGCACATTGCCTGCCGTGCCCAGATCTTGGAAGTGGTATCTCAGCCTGCTGCCAGCCCAGGGAGGAACCCTCCTGCCTCCACTGCTGGAGTGGATCCAGCTCAGACTTTGCACAGGTCATTAATTTGGGGACGTTTTTAATGGATCCTAATGATTGAGCCTGTTCTTAAAAGGGGTTCGGGAAAGGCCACAAGCCAATTAGCTTGCACACAGACAGCGATTAACTGTGTAGCTTCCTGGATGGTTAAAAATAATGTAGATGTTGGGAAGGGACTGGGGAATTTATTACAAGCAGAGTAACAGAGTTTTAAAGCCAAAGGGGCTATCACCTCCTGCATGTTCTTGGCCAGAAATATTTCACCCAGCTTCCCCCCAGTGACTCCTGTTCCTTGTATTTGGCTGTGCACATCCTGAAATGTTCAGGCATTACAAAATGGGCTCCAAGGAGGAATCAGCTATTAGTGAAAGTGGGAGCTCGTTGAGAGAGAAAACAGTTGGAGATACACCTTCTGCAGGTGCCCCTGTGCCAACTCCATCCCCAAAACATGTTGCTTATGGCTGAGGCAGGCAGCACAATGTTCCCTGGGACATGCAAGACTCTATTCATGCCTAATTGGGGCTTTTTTAACATCACATTGCTCTTTAACCACCCTCTGGGCCCCATTCAACACCCAGGATGTGCAGCCCTGGCCCCACAGGGGGCCCACATGTGATGGCTGTGGTGGTCTCTGCAGCCCAAAGTGTCTTCCACTATGGCTGCAGGGCTGGCAGGGGGACATCCCAGCTTTCCCCTTCTCTGGAGGGGTCCATGCGGCCTGGGGGCATAGTTGTGCTGCTTTCCAAAGGGATGAGGAAGGTTGGGTGGCAGACACAGCAGTGGCACCTTTCAGAGCTGACCTGGGCATGGATGGCTAAACTCCAAACCCAGTGCTGGGATTGGCTCCAGAATGGTAATGGGAAGAAACGGGGACGCTTTCAGTGCCAGCTGAACTCAACCCACCCTGGATACCAACCCACAGTCAGGCTGAGCCTGGACATGCCAATACGTGTTTTATCTACTCAAAGAATACTCTGGATGACATCAAACCCCCAGTGTTCTTAGCACCCCTGCTGGGTACAGCTTATGGCTTTTCATTAATCTTTCCATTCTTTGAAATAAACATCTGCAGGACCTGGAAACCTATTTACTTCCATCCCCAGTGTCTGCACACAGGCTCATTTGAGTTTGTTTTCTCCATTTGGCTTATTTGCTTCATTTCAGCTTGCACAAGCCCTGGTGTTTCTTAAAGACTGTTCACTCAGTGGCTTTGCTCTTCACCGGCTCCCGTGGTCTTCCCGGGGCTCTTGCAGGCACTGACCTGACCCAGGTGATTCCCCTTAGCTCTGCTGGGCTGCCCCAGGTTCTCCAGGTTGGGCTTTCAGCAGCAACAGGTGTGTTCACTGGCCCAGCACCCTATTTGTAGGAGCAGGGAAAAGGGCTGCTCCTTGACTGCCAAAAGTTTGCTTCCAGTGAAGGATGAAGATGTGTGGCAAGGTATTATTAGGGCAATAACAGGTTTGGTAAATTGCATTTGAAATGCAAAAGGTTTTTTTCTATCAGAGTGCAAGGTTTGTCTCGGCAGAGCCGGTGATTTAAAACCCAGGATGCAGGAGAAGATGTCCTGACCAGCTCCCATTCTCCCTTCACCACTTGATTGGATCTGGACAGCTCCAGACTATCATTACAGTATGGAGCTGTCCAGCTGCTCTCCAGCTGCATGACACTCGTGGCACCTCTGAATGCTGAACACAGCAAGCCTGGGGTGCAGCTTTGACTGAAAATGGGAATTTTGTTGGAGCCTTGTAGGACAATTTCAGGGCTGAACACTGAGAGCAACTTGCATCTCTCCTTCACAGCAGCACAGGTCCTACCTGTGCAAAGGAAAGGAGATTCTCCAGCACATGGGAAACCGTCAGCCAGTGACCCCAGCTGAAGGGACAGTTCTTGATGGCTCTCTTTCTCTCCTCTTGCTCTGGCAGTGGGACCCTCAGCTGCCTGCCATACCCTGCGGAGGACAGACGTCCTGAAAAGCTGAGCAGCTGCGTGGTCAGGGAGACCTCCACCACCAATGGCTGCGTCAAAGGGAGGGAGAGACGAGACCATGGGCACCGCAGGTCACGCAGGTAAGAGCCAGGGCTGTGCATGGGGTCACCTCAAAGCCAAGGGGTGGCAGAGGAGGTGTCTGTGGCTGTTTATCCAGCCCCTCTGGGGTCTGTGAGAGCTGGGGATGGCTTAAATGACCCTGTGAGTCTACAACAGATGCATGTGATTGTATGAAATCTCAGCACATGCGGGCAGGGAGAAACCTGCAGTTCACTTCTACTCCAGGGTTAGCTCTTACAGCCTCCTTCCAAGTATCACTCTCTGGAAGACAGGCAACCTGCCAACACGCCTCTGCACTACCAGGTCTGCTGAGAACCACCCTCAGCAATTCCCTTCTCTCCAGGCCTAGATCAGACCAGCAGTATTGGCTTCATTAGGACACAGCTTCATTATCAGCTTGTTGTTTGTCCCTGATCACTTGAGAGGAGAAAAATGAATGGATCATTGTAAGTGAAGCATCTGGGGTCTCTGAGCCCTGCCTGCTAAACTGTCTCTGGGATTAAAGCCTCTCTGTTCGGTTAAAGATGCTGCAAAGAAAGAGCAAGAAAGCACATTTCATATCTTCAGATTTCAGGCTAAGTGGAACAATAATCTGAAGCACATTTTTAATTAGACTTTGATTATAATCACGGAGAAACAATTAAAGTCAGATCAGCACATGGGAGAAAGCTTCCACATCAAAGAGAGATTTTTCTCTTGGGAGAGGGAGAAGGGCTCTGCAGAAACTGCCTGTGGCCAAAGGGTCAGAGATTCTTCCCTGCTTTCCCTTGGCTGTGGTCCAGCTGTACCCCTGGGTGAAGGGGCTGAGGGGCACCCAGACCTGAGTGCTGGGGAGCCCAAAACTGTGCTAGGAGAAAGCACGTGGGAGCTGGGCTTGAGCATCCTGAGAATGGAGAGTCTGTTAGCAGTGTTCAGGTCCCTGACCTAGCACAACCCTGGGGTGTTTTTTGGGCAGGCGTCTGAGCTTAATGACAGTGAGAGTTCCAGAGAAATGCAGCACAGAAGACCCACTGAGCCCAAAGTGTGCTATATCCCCTAACAGTGCTACTGCTGGTCTGTGAAATCCTCGGGAGGAGAAAGAGAGCAAGCAGCAGTCTGTGGGTGCTCTGTGGGGCTGTGGTTGCACCTTGGATTTACTGCACCAGAAGCACTCAGCACTCATCCACGGTTCACAACTGAAGCACTAACTTCCAGTTTTGTTTTGCAGAGCAATTTTGTTTTTCAGAGCATATTAAAAGCACTAAGCAATTGGGTTTTTATGACAGTGTAATTTTGGTGGTAATTCAAGCTCTGGCTGATCAAGTGTTGAGGGGCGGTGGAGGCTGTGTCCCCCCCCAAAGTGCCATTTGCTCTGCATTAGGACTTTTATTAGCAATAACGTTTGTTCTTTCTACAGAAAGCTGCTCAATTTTTGGTCTGTTTCTGTAGTGAAGATCCCACAGTATTTTCCAAACACAGGGCTGCTTCCACTCATTACCTGTTCCTGGCTCTTCCCACTGGCAGGGGGAGAAGTGGGGAAACTGAGACACACACATAGCACCCTCATTTCCAGCAGTGATTTTTCAGAGGCCCTGGGGAGCTGGCTGTGCCCCCACAAACTTTGGTCTTGGATCCATTTGGGGATCCATCTGGGAATCTATATGGGGATCCATGGACTGATTTGGGATTAACCTGGGGAACCACAGGCTGCCACCAGCTGTCCCTGTCTTTACAAGCATTTGCTTTAGTTAATGAGTAGCCACAGAGTATCTGTCATTTTTTCAGCCCAGTGCTCTGAATTAATTAACCATGATATTTGCTTTTCATTGAAGCATAATGCAATTTGACATCATATGTTTAAAAAAGAAATTAATTTACAGGAGGGTTTATTTTGAAGCTTTAACAACTGTATAAGAGATGCATATCTCCTTCAATTACCATAGTGTCTCAATAAATATATATATATTTCTAATCAATTGCTACTTAACACATGTCAAGTCTTTATTATAGTCAGATGCATCTGGTTGTGATAATTACTGTGTGCAAATTAAATGCCAATTAATTATTTAAAGCATATTTACAAAGAGCAACAAAACCTATAAATCTGTTACAGAGTCGTTAACCTTAGCAAACATGTTTTAAATAATCAGCATTGCTGTGGTGTAGCTGTCTTGTTATAGCTCCATTAGACCCTTTAAACTGTGACCAACTAATTTGTTAGAGGGTAATTAGGCATCACTCATGCCCCGAGTCCACTATGAACACTGATCTTGGTGCCCCATGTCCCCTGAGGTGGGGATGGCAGACAGAGTCCCACAGGAGTTGATTTAGGGTTTATTTTTATTATTTTTGATGTTTGTTGGTTTTTTCCCCCCTCCTCAGCCCTTCATGTGACGGGGAGAGGCCGCCACCAGCCCGGGGGAAGAAGAAGAAGAAGAAATCTGGCCGCAAGAAGCGAAGGAGGTGAGGGCAGCCATGGCAGCATGAGGGGACAGGCAGGGCAACCCTTGGCTGAGTGTGATGGAGGAGAGTCAGTGAAGGAGGTGAGGGTCGCCATGGTAGCGTGAGGGGACAGGCAGAGCAACCCTCGACTGGGTGCGGTGAAGGAGGTGAGGGCAGCCATGGCAGTGTGAGGGGACAGGCAGGGCAACCCTTGGTTGGGTGTGATGGAGGAGGGTCAGTGAAGGAGGTGAGGGTGGCCATGGCAGTGTGAGGGGACAGGCAGGGCAACCCTTGGTTGGGCCTGAGGGAAGAGGGTCAGTGAAGGAGGTGAGGGTGGCCATGGCAGCATGAGGAGCAGGAGGGGTTGACAGCCCTTGGCTGGGTGTGATGGAGGAGGGTCAGTGAAGGAGGCGAGGGCGGCCATGGCAGCAGGAGGGGATGGCAGACCTCAGCTGGGCATGAGGGAAGAGGGTCAGTGAAGGAGGTGAGGGTGGCCATGGTGCTGTGCGGGATAGGAGGGGACAGAAGCCCTTGGCTGGTCTGTGTAAGATGGAGGTGTGAGGAGCTGGGGGTTCCACAGCCCAGGGAGGTGCCGCCATCTTCTTGCCCTCCCCTCAGGCCAGCAGAGCTGGGTTGAGGCTCATCCCTGGACTCATCCCATTCCCACTGGGAGCCCCCAGCCTCTGTCTGTCCTGGTGGTGCTGCTGGTGGTGGGGTGAGGGCTGGAGTGCCCTGCGGTCCCTAATGCCCCTGTGTCTCCTCAGGTCTCCCTCCTACAGCCCCTCACCTGTGAAGAAGAAGAAGAAGAAAAGCTCCAAGAAGCGAAAAAGAAACAGGTATTTTTCCCTTGAAATTGTAATTCAGCTGGCAGCAGTTGCTGGGGGGTTTGGAGAAGGGCTGGAAGGCGCAGTTGCCTTGGGCAGCTGTCGAGCCCAGCAAAGCAGAGAGGTGTGAGGCTCTGGCTGTCAGCAATGGCCACCTGGAGGTGAACTCTGGGCACAGAATGGGGTGCCCACCCAGAGCAAACGGATAAACATGTGCTGTTGGGGTGTGGGGGCACAGAGACAGACAAACCAAATCCACAAGAGGTCTGAGGAGCATCAGCCTGCTGTCCTTGCTGTCCTATTCATGTGGCTCCCACCCTCTGGGATACCAATGGGATCGGTGCTCGAGGTTTGCACTGGTCCCCGTCCCTTCTTTCCCAGCGTGCAGAAAGTGCCAGGACCAGGAAAAGGCTCAGACAAGCTCCCCGCATTCACATCCCAGTCTCCTCTCCTAGCTCTGGTGACTGCTTCCACCTTCCCCTTCTGAAGCCCATTTTTAATTCAGAGTATGATTAAATTTTAAAATTGCAAATATTTCACTGTTTTCTCTCAGCTGTTAAACCAATATTTGAAGAGAACAGTGGATACCATCTTCCTTGGAAAGTTCATGTATTTATAATATATTGAACCAAAGAGAGAACTACCAAAAATGGAAAACAGGGTGAAAAGTTGAGCTTCAATCTTAAAGAGGAGGAGAGACAAGGATATAGGAACTTCTTTAAAACAGTTTCTTCCCAAGGAGGGATTCTTATGCTCTTTTGCAAATGCCATCTCATGATGGAAGTCCTTGGTCAGAGACTCTTTGTACCCATTTATGTCCCTGCAAGCCAAGAATAAGCTGTAGCTGGTCCCAAAAGGCAGTATGATAAACCATTCAGGATTAGTGACCAATGGAGGTTGTTTCCAGACACCTGGTAGTACTTCAAGCATGGATCCTGACTGGCTTTGCCAGAGGCAATCTCACAGCCCCTTTAGGCAGGACTTCAGGCCATGCCTTCTGCAGGGTGTTGTGCTCCAAGGTGAGATGAGACAGTGGGGCTGTGCTGTGCACCGGGGCCAGGCCTTGCTGCATGGAAGTGTCCTCCATGCTCTCAGGGTGCTCTCTGTGAGAAAAGTGTCTCCTGTGTCATCCCACGGATGCTTCAGGAGTCCAGACAGAGTAATGACAGCGGTTTGGCTGTGAGGCTGCTCTGGAGTCACACAGAAAGGATTTTTCCTTTGCCTGCTATTTGGTCCTTCACACAGAAAATCAGGGAAAGGACTCACACTGGCCACCTCAAGGGCACAACTGTGAGGCAGTAGCAGAGAAAAGGGACCCACCAGAGATAGGAGATGTATTTGATCTCTCTGAAGACTTGTTAACCTGAGGATCACATTCTCAATTACTTGCAGAGTGTGCTAGTCACTTCTACCACACCATTTCTCAGCTGCTAAAGGAGACCTGGGGCCATTCTACCCAGCTGGTGCATGAGGTCCTCTCTCAGTGCTCAGTCTGGGCCTAAACACATTGTCTTTGATTCAAATTTACAATTTTGTGAGGCGCTGTATTCAATGTACATATTTGTGTCTTGCAGGTTATCTTCAAAGAAGAGAAGGCACAGGTAAGAGTTGAGCAAGTGTGGGTGTTCCCTTAGAAATACGAGTTTAATGGGCTCTTCAGGGTTGATGTTCACTGAATGGGGGCAGAAGACACTTCTGTGTCTCCTTGTGGAATCCCCTTGGCTTCCCCCATTTCCTTGGGTCTGGGGCTACCCTCTCCTTATTCAGCCTTATGTGTTCCTCAGACCTCACAGGAACTGAGTGCCCAGCCCAGCCTGTACAATCAAGTACATACCTGGTGTAACCTCTTGGTGTTACCTCTGGCAACCTCATCCATCCTGCACCTGAACCTTCATTTCTCTTATGGTTTAATTTGCAAACAGTGACCATCTTTGAAACATTCAGAGTCAGTGGCTTCCCAGGTGTGTACTGGAAGAACTCTCCTGATTCCAGTACGTGTGTGTACAGTATCAAGAGGTTTTCATCTTTTCTGTGTAAAAAAGGCAAAGTCATCAAGTTGGATGATCCCTTTAAGGGTTTTGGCCAAGCCCACGAGGCAGATTTGTCAGCAGGCACTCGGACCCCCTGTGCTGTGGCAGAATCATGAAACCCTTTCATTTTTACTGCATGCTCTTAGGCAATCTGGCTGTAACATTGATGTGTGATTGTGCAGCTTTTTATCAGAACAGAAATCTCTGAATTAATTAGCCATTTCTTATTTAGTTCTTCAAGCCCCAAAAGTAAGAGAAAGGAAGAAAGAAAACACAAAAAACAGTAAGTAGTGATTCATGGAGTTCCCTGCCCTGCCTGCACAGTGTGGGGCTAGGAAGTGCTTGATGTGGTGGGGCCCCTGGAGCTAACACCTGCTGCACAGCCCTAAGTGACTCTCAGGATTATTTTGTAGCTAAAACCAGCAATTCTGGTCTTGCTGGAATGAAAAAGGGTTTGTAGAGGCTGGAGATCTTTCCTTTCCCTTTCTTTTCTGATCCCTCATTCAGTACTTTCTCTGTGTCTCGCAAGGATGTGAAGGGTCTTGTTCATCCAGTCTGGAGCAGAGACTCCAGCTTTTCTGGTGGGAGCAGCATGAGAGGATGAATTCCAATCTGCTGAAGGGGGAGGCTGGCATACTCTTACTGGGAAGGGCCTTGGCTCCTCCTGGTTTGCTGCTCTTGGAGGTCACAGTAGAGGCTACTCATGATATAAAGTACAGCCAAATATTTGAATGGAGCCTAGGGAAGAGAAAGGATTTGTTTGAAGGTGATGGAGGTTGCAAAAATCTGCTGTTGAGGTTCCCATCAGCCCTGGAGTGTTAGCAGAGCACAGTCCTATGGGGCAGATAACCAAGGGGTATGGTATAAAATGGGGTTCCTCAGGGCTGGAAGGAAGGGCTGTAAGCTGCCTCTGTTTTTAACTTCCTTCTTTGTCTTCTCCTGGCATTTGCAGCTTCTGGCTTCTCACCTGCTTTCAGAGCAAGGAAACAGTTCTGAGGCTGCACCTTGGGAACTGATCCCCTGACTGGCTTTGCTGGCACTTGGGATACTGCCTGAGCAGGCCATTTCTATTGCATACAGAAAGCCTGTCTCCTTTCTTCTACGATTTCTGTGTGTTCAGTGGCACAGACACCCTTTTTGCCCTCAAACTGAGCTGCCCTGCACCTAAAAATCACAGTGGTAAAAGAGAGGATTCCTAAGTTATCTGTAAAAGCAGGCATCTCCCCAGCCTTATGTAGCAGTACCCTACCAGTTGTGGTTAAAGCAAAGATCCAGGTCCTGCTGCTGTGCCCTGACCTCAGGGAATGAGAGCTGCTGGAACTGCTCTTTGGGGATAAACCAGACAAGGCGTTTCAGCCTCATTTTCTGCTCACAAATCAGAGCTGAGCCACTCCCGATTTCTGCAAACCTTATTGCTCCCAGGCGTGGATCAGATGGATCCCATGAGCCATCTCAGATCAGGATTTTTGCATAATCACGTTGCTTTGGTTTGTCTTCGCATCGAGCAACCGGTTATCTAAATCACACAGGACCAGTTTTTCCTCCTGAAGGGAGGGAAAACACAGTGGAGGGACCAGTGCAGAGGGTCAAGAGCAAACATGGGGATTTTCACACAGATCCACCATATGAGGGAGAGATGTTCAGTGTTGCTGATTTCAGCTGTATGGAAATAAGGAAGGTGGATCTCAAAATGTGGAGTTTTTAAAAATACAGGGTGTGAAAAGCATCAAAGGAAACAGCCAAGTGGAGTTGAAGGAATTGCTCTGGAGGTTGTCCTTTCATCTTAAAGGAGGTGCTGTAATTATTTGCTGAGCTTTTATACCGGCAGGTTGCTAAATGCTGTCCAAGCAGGCCATATTCATGCTGTCAGTGACTGCATGGTGTGGCCACGAAGCCAGGCTGTTCCCACCAGCTAACCCTCCATTAGCTTTGCCTGCTGGCACAGCCATGCCAGCCTGAGCAGATGGATGTGCTGCCAGGTCTAAAATAACTGCTGTGGTGGGCAACGGTGAGAGGGAATGGGCACAGAAGGTGGTAGGTACCCTGTCACCGATGTCACCCTGCTCTCTGCATGCAGGACTTCAGCTGTTGGCACAGGCAAGAACAGCCCTTCAGTGACAGGGCCAGGCAATCCATGAGAAACAGCCTGGATGGTGCAAAGGGAAGCACAGCAGGGCACTGGACCTGTGTCCCTGTGCATGGCTTGCTGGGGACTGTTCTCAGACCCTGTCACAAAAGGAAGCAGCAGTGACTGGGCCCCTGGCAGAAAGCAGGTAAATAGTCCTGCCCCTCCAGCAGGAGCCATGCACAGGGCAGGCTGCACTTAGGGAAGCTGTACTTTGTGTAGCAGCCATGAGAGCTGCCCACAGGACTGGCCAGATGCTCCCACCTGGAGAGGGTGGGGAAGGCTGGGCTGTTACCGAGTGTACTGTTTCACTTGGAGCTTGTCCTTCTGCATTGCTCTTTAACAAGGAGCCAGCACTACAGAGAGGGTTGGAGGTTTGTGATGGGTTGCCCGGAGGGATGGTGCTCCCTGCAAGGCTCAGCAATGGGAAGGTCTTGGGCTGTTGCCTGGCTGTTTTAGGGTAGTTTGCAGGATGAAAGGCAAGCACATAGTTCTTTAAAGTCTTGAAAGCAGAAAGGTTTGGTGCTGGCTGCTACACTCCTGCAGGCTTGTCCACAAATCTTTCCCCAGCAGGCTACAGAACCAACCTAACAGCTTGTGTGTAAAATGCTAGCATAGACCTTGGGAAGATGGCTGGCCCTAATGTCGGTGTAGCAATGAAAGGACAGAGAATTTCATGCCTGATGTTCCGTACAGTGTTTCATACACCAATCTCTGGTTTAAAACTCAGATCTCCATTCTGGTTGGAATGTTATTGACTTCAGCCTCCAGCTGCTGGCTCTTGCATCCCCCCCATCTGTTGGCCTAATGTGGGTTTTCCTTTCTGCTCCTCAAAGCTCTCGTGGGCGCACCCGGAAATCCCATCGCCATCGCCGCTGCCACTCTCGCTCGGAGAGCTCCGACTCCCCCGGCTGCCGGAGCAGGTAACGGCACCGCTCCCCGAGCTCAGGGTCCTCAACGCTTCCCTGTGGGCTCAAGGACACGATTGCCATGGCCTGCCTGAGCCACAGGCTCTCTGTGCAGAGCCACGTCCCATTCTGGTAACAGCAGTGTCACGTGCTGGGGGCTGAGCTGCTTGTGGTCTCGGCCACAGGAGGGTTTTGCCTCGGAGCAGTGGCTGCAGCTTTTTGGTCTGACAGTCACTTCTAATCCCCATGGCTGATGATCAGCCCATGACAGCTGATTCCAGCCTAGTGTCCCTTCCCCAGCCCAAGGGCTCTGTCCTGCTGATGTTCCAGGAAACCATTAAACATGGTCTTAGAAATGGAAATATATTTACCCGTGGCAATCTGTAGCCACTGTCTTTGACCTGATTAAAATCTCTGTCCTGTGGATGACAGGACCTGGGGCCCACTAAGTGGATGCCGGTGTTAGACCGAGCATCACTGCAACAGCAAGTGGTTTAAACACATCATGAGTTCATGTTTCATGTTCTCTGAAAGCACTTGAAGAACCCACCCCCACTCTCCTACTTCACTCCCTCTAAGTGCTGTGAATTTTCTTATGAAAAGCTGATGATCAGTGGGGGGAGGAATGCAATCAGTAGTTGGAGGGGTGCTCACTCAAGAGCAGAGTGTGTCTTCTCTTGGAGGTGTATCACCATAGGAACATTCTAGGCATGAAGGTACAGCTTGCCTTGAGCCACCATAAAATCATGAGCTGGAGCTAAACTCTGAAGTTAAGGTCCAAAGCCTAGATGCAATATTATTATTTTCCTTTCAAGATAGAAAAGCAAAACACCCCTTTCTTCCCATTATGACTCCGCAGAGCAGTCACGTGGGAGACATTTTCCCACACACAGTGTCCTGGCACAGAGCTGCCAAGGGTTTGTATGGAGCTGGAAACGGGCACTACTGCAATACTAAGGAATAACATTTTGGTTCTTCATGTCTTCTGGAGGCACAGAGCCAGGTCTCGGGAGGAAGGGCGTAAAATACGGCGAAGACACTCCCGGCACCATTCAAAGATCACTGCAAAGAGAAGCTCCTCTGCAGAGGTTCAGGCCAGTCAAAAAGCCAGCCAAACCCTCCCACTCTACAGCTTCCTGTCTCCTAAGGAAGTAGTAAGTATTATACGCTGTCCTTCTTTGCTTGAACTAGCCAGAGAAATCTGGGCAAGAACTCTGATATGAAATTTTTATAACTCAATTATAGTGATGTTAGACAAACTTGGTTAAACTGTATTATTAATTCATGGTGCTGTTCTCCAATGTATGTAAAGTCATTCCTTCCTTCAGCACTTTCACACTAAGGGTGGGGCTGGAGAGGGGAAAAACTTACAAGGGCTTTAGCCTATGAATAATGAATTAAGGACATTTAACAAGAAAGAAAAAAAAAAAGGTGGCCTCCAGCAAGGATATTTTACAGGAAAGTGTTTGTTATGCAGTCTTTGCTCAGCTGGATGTGGACTTAATTCACTGGTCTTCACATCCAAAAGTTTAGTCCTTCAGGGTAATAAAGGGTATCAAACATATATAAAAGGAACATTTACATTTAATGAGTTGCTGATTATTGGCAGGGGATGTTTTCTAACTATCAGGATCCTTCTAGGATCACTGTTGCTCTGGACTGACAAGCCCAGGGGCCAAATTCAGAACTTATGAGTAGCCCTCATTGATGCTAATGGGAACTGCATGTGCAGCTGAGGGTAAAATCAGAATCAGTGCCTTGGGATGTTTTTCCATATATATGGAAAGAGATGATATAATACAAGAATTGAGGGAGCAAGAGGTGGAGGGAAATATTAGCTACAGATTGATATCAGTCTTCCTTTTCCATGACACGTTTCCCATTTGTTCCTGGCAGCAGCAAAGCAGAGGTGTGATGCTCTTTGACTGTGGTGTTAGCATCAGACAGGCATTCTGGAGAGATAAATTGCTACATAGGACTGGAGGTAGTGCCGAATCTTGTACTCACGTGTGTGGATGTGTAATGCTAGAGGTGTTCTGAGTACAGAGTCCTCCAAGCCCCCAAGTGTTTTTCTCCTTCAGGCCCAGTCATCAGTTGGAAATAGCTCAGCCACACGCAGGAGCTACATCAGATATGAGAGAAATAGTGCCAGCAGGAGGAGAGACTCTACCCACACAGACAGCGTGCCCATCAAAATACACAGGGATTGTACGTGGGCACAGACAGGCACAAGCTGTCTCTCAGCATTATAGACGTGCCTATTTGCTCTCGTTATAGAGGCTCCTGAGCGTGTGGGGCCATGTGAGTCACTGCTTGGAAAGCCTTATAAGGCAGCGTGGAGAGCAGAGCCCGCACACCACACGTTGATGTGTGTGTGCAGAAAAACAAGGTATGCCACGAGTTGGGGGTGTTGCCCTCTGTCAGCTTGAGAAGGTAGGCATGAGAATGAGTTTAAGAGCTCCTCCCAACAACGAACCAGCCAAAGACTGCATCGTGTCACCAGAGTGTTGTTTGGTTCAAACTGCATATTTTACATAAATGCTTTTGAGCCTAAGCCTGGTTTTTAATTAGTACTAGGTTTTCTCTCTCTGAAGCCAGGCTCCCTGAGTCCTGTGAGGCCAACTGCCAGCTGTTCTATTTCCTGAGAAAGAGTAAACTCTAATTTAAAATTTTAAAGGCTTTAAAATGAGCTAAACTCAAGCATGCTGCACTCCCCTTTCCCCTATTTTCACCTGAGGTAAATGAGCATACAAGCTGCAGGGCAGGAAAAATCAGAGCTTGACAGTTCCAGATGCAGGGAGTGGATGCAAAGTAAAAGTCATCAGGACCCTCCTGTGTTCTTTCTAGTGAGGGTTAATAACAGAGGCAAATATTTCAGTGACTAAAAGACATCACCACTGATGCAAGCTACTCTTCTCCTTCTGTCCCCAAAAGAAATACAGTCTCCTGGGACAGCATTCAAGAGCATATTTAAGCAGTTGTTTAAATTGAACAAGTTAAGAGCTGCCCCGGAAATTTTTCTGAATAAGATCATTAAATATCATGTACTCAAAATTGGCAAGGGAAAAATGGAGACCTTAAGTCTCATTTATTAATGACTATACACAACCCTTTGATGTCTCTCCTCTTTGTGAGTTAAATGGTTGCTCTATTAATAAGCTTAGTTCTGTCAGGCTCCACTTTGAGAGCAGCCTAGATGTATTCTCGAGTGAAACTGTGCTCTTGCAGAAAATGCTGATCACATATCAAAAATAAATTACTGGAAAATAAAGGATTTTGTGGGGAAAAAAAAAAGCCAGAACTGGTATTCAAAAATGCCATGTTTCAGTCCTCTATGAGGGTTGGTTTGTCCCATTCCTCAGCCTTCCATTTGGCCTAGGCTTCCAAACCCTTACCCAGTGTCATATCTCCAAAGGAAAGCGATTGTCCAGGGAGGATCTCAACATACAGAAAAGACCCAGAGAGACAATACACAAACTCCCATGAGGTACTGCTACAGCACTTCCAAAGCACAGGGTTTGCTTTTTAAACCATTGTTTTTCTTCTGAAAATTTGATGTGCTTGGTTCTAAATTCTGCATTCCCCCTGCACCGTTTGTCTTCCTTTGTAACAAAACAGCCACAGTTTCTACCTAGGTCTACTTGAATTGATGAGGGATAAAGCACACAAAATAATGCCCTGCCCATGCTCCTACCTTGCAGCTTCTTTCCCCCTTTATGCACAAGTTGATGCACACACACATGCATGTACACATGCAGAAACACCCCAAAGTTCCCTGCTACTTTTCCTTTTGGCAGTGAATTTCCAAGCTTCTCCCTCTCTTTCTCCTTTAATCCCCTGCAGCTGCAGTAGCCACCTACTGAGCACAGGATTGTGGGTCTGTGCCTCAGCATGCAGAGGAGCTGTGGGGAATGTGCAGCATTTATTTCTGTACAGAATGCCCCTAACCTGCTGCAGACACTTCATTCCACACTGACACAGATGTAGGATGTGCCACTGTGCTTTCAGCTAGCAGTGCAATATAAATACCTGCAGGGCATGGATCTAATTGCCTTTGTTGTTCCTGATGAAGATAACTGCACAATGCATACACTTTCCTTGCCAGCTCCTTTACTTCCACTGTAACTCATTTGTGATGCCACAAATTAACACAGGCTTGAGCCAGATTTCCAGTGAGGCTCAGTGGGGTACTGCTGGTCCAAATGATGCTGTTTGTCTTTGTGCTCATGTCTGCAGGGAAGTAGAAGGGAAATGCTGTGCAGGGAGTGGGATAACCTGTGCTGGAGAGCTCAGGAAACCTTATGTCAGACCTGCATGTTGGCTTGCTGCTGCTGGTTTTGGTTTACATAGGAAAAACTATTCTTTTGAATGTTAGGCAGCATGTTTTTGACAATAAACAGGGCCCTCAAAGAGCAGAAAGGTAAAACCTTCCATAAATGTGGAAGTTGTTCTCTTCTTTCTTTTCCTGTTCTCCACTCCCAGTCAAGGGATTGAGGTTACCCCTGGTTATTGTCTGGCAAATCCACAGCCCATTGCTGGACCAGCAGCTGGGAGGAAGGACAGATGCCTGTAGCCATTGGAGGGGTGAGCATGCATCAGGTACCAAAAAAAGGTGGGAGAAGGAAAACCTTTGCTCCAAAGAAGTGCCAGCCTGGCCCAAGGTGAAGTGGGGACACCCTGGCCTGTGTCACACAACACTGGCTGCACGCCAGCAGGCAGAAAAAGGTCCTTGAAAAGGAACAAACTTTTGCCTGGCATTTTCTGGAGTTTACCCCCAGCAGTGGATTGGTGAGCCAGGCTCTCAGCAGTGTTGCTATCCAGCCCAAATAACCCAAGTTCAGAGCTTGCAGGGACAGTCCTGTCATTGCCTCCATGCTCTGGGACTCAGCTTTAGCCCCTGTGGTAGAGAAGGCCTCACCCTGAACTCTCCATCTATCCAAAAAAAAAAGGATATTTTCCCACTCAATATTCCTCAAGTCACAGATTCATAATCGTGCAGAAAGGAGTTATATTAAATTCCTACAGTATTTCTATTTTTTATGCTCAGTAAGAAGTTGGCTTTTCAGCTGGGGTGGGTTATCAGCAGAGGTGAGCCCATTTCCCCAGGTGAAAGCCTCCTCCAGCCCCCTGCCCTGGCAGGCGGAGGTACCCCAGGCCCAGCCCAGAGCCTCAATCCCCCCCAGCAGCCCCTCAGCAGGTGCTGCTCCCTGTGCCGGCGGCTCCTGGCAGATGTTTGCCGGGCCCTGGCTGAGAGCAGGGCTCACCAGGGTCATGGACACAAGTGTTTTATTCCTTTCATTAATACAATGCACAGAAAAGAAGAGCAAGGGAGACATTATGCTCCTCTGCAAAAGAAATTAACTCTGCTTTGAAGTGAGTTGCAAAACAAAGAGAAAAAAAGGCCCAAGTAAGAAATCTTCCAGCTCTAAGTGAGGCTGTGTCATGCTGGGCACTGATGGGTCTCAGTCCCTGTAGGGCTGAGAAAATGTGTAGTCATCTCTCACCCTGGGCCTGTCTGTGGCACAGTAAATGGAGTTGTTCAGTTTAATTGGAAGATGAGCAGTGATTGTATTTTTCTAACCTATTAGATCTTGCTGCCTCTTGGTCTGGGACTGCACTCAAAATTACAGTCTGGAATAAGAGTGAGGGCCTCATTTCTCTCCCCCTTCATCTTGATTAAATCATTATTTGAAACAGAAAAATCCAATAAATACATATCTTGGGTTCCCTTGAGGGCAGTGGTAGGTTCCCTGCTGAAAGCAGGGAAGCAAAGGAGGAAGCAAAGTTCATGAGATTATTTAATTACTTATTAGAGAGGGGGAGTGAAAATCCAAATGTTCACATAGAGAGAATTAGGTTTGTGAAAGAGCAGAATCTTCTAAGACACCCTAGAAAAATAAAAAGCCATTAGAATTCAGAATAACACAGAACAGTGTGATTCAACTGAGCTTTGTGCAGTGTTTTTAGACGTAGCATTCTGTCTCCATCCTGGGTGGCAGGCATGACTTTCAGAAGCAGTAAAACGGGACCAGAAGCAAAGCTGAGGTCATCAGATGGGGACTGGGGGGAACTGGTCTGAGCAGGCAGGCAAGCTGAGCACCTGAGACTTGTCCTGGCTCTTGCTGCAGGACAACATCCCCCTTAGAGCCTGCAGAAAGCTACTGGCTACAGCCTGATACCCCAAGGTGGTGAGGCTGGGAGGCTGCTGTGTCCCCCCAGTGCCTCCCCTGCCCCATCCAGACCCTCCAGCTGTCACACAGACTACGTGTGAGATATGGATGTGTGATATGTGGATATGTGTAAAAACTGCATATTTCACTCATATCCTCATGTTGCCTCTTCCTGGAGTGTTGCTGCCACAGATGTTGAGCTATGGAGAAGCTTGTTGATGCCCCCAGTCATTTGACAGATTTTTGTGATGTGCTGACAGCAGTTGCTGCTTTTGAAGGTAGACTTCAACCAAGGATCCCACGTCCCAGAGTCAGTCTGAAAATCTATTTTAGAAATGCCAAGAAACTGCTGCATTTCTTGGGTGAAATAATGGCCTTTTGGTTTAGACTGGGAAGGAACAGAAGGAAGGTGTTTGCACATGTGATACTGGGGTCAGTGTCCCTTGGAGCAGCCCTGTGCCCGCTCCAGGCTTTTCCTGCTGCTGCATCTGGGGAGTACCTCACATGGTGTTTTTATGCCTGTAAATGGAAGGTGATGAAAAAGCTGCTTATCTCTGGGTTAGGGTTTGCTCTAAAGCAAACCATAGCCCATCTTTTAAAAAAATATGTTTGCCAGGTTTGAAAGCACAGTTCTGTATCTTCTGGGGAGAGTCCAGTGGTCCAGATCTCTTTGGGCTCTGGATGTGACATTAGGGTTTCACAAAGAGTTGGTGAAAAGCAGAGCTGGGTATCTGGCTTTCCTATGCTCCTTTGACATTCCAATTTCTGCTGGAGCTGTAAGGACGGGTAGAGAAGTGCTAGAGCTGAGAAAGAAGCAAGAAGCAGCACCAGATGCTGAAATGAGGACTTGTAATGTGTGTCTCTTCTTAGTTGGGAACACCTGGGAGATGTTTCTGTGTTGAAGGTGCAAGCTGGCTAGTGAAGAAGGATCACTTCATTTCCCATGTGTGCTACTGGGGTTCCTGATGCCTCAGAGTTGGGACTGAGCATAACTTAGAAGTTAGTGTGGAATGAGGGAGTCCCCAGCTCCAGTAGGGATTTGCTGGGATGAACTAATTTTTGTCTCTTATCCCAGAAGTAGTAATGTCTCTCCCTGGCAACACAGGAAGTACTTGGAGATCTTCCAGCTCCAGATGTTTTCAGAGCATGAGATTGTTGTGGGAAGCCACCATTCCACTGGCCATGCTGAGACCTGCTGTGTGTGTTGGTAGCTCTGCTCTGGTTCAGCACCTGTGTCTGAGTCAGCTGTCCTTGCCCCAGTTAGCACCTCTTGAAGTAGGTTGAGGGCAGCCCTTCCCAGGGACATGGGCAGGAGGGTGGATGTGCAGGCACCATCTGATGGGATGAAGGAGCTCCATGTAAAACGTGACACAGGCTGAGTGTCTGCAGCCCCTCTGAGGGTGAGAAAGCCAGGGGGTCCAAGGGTAACCTCTCCAAAGGGGCTGGCTCTGTCTCTGCTGTGTGATAGCTGATCCAGGTCTCCTCTGCTTTTCTTGGCTCAGAACACCTCAGATTGGTGAGGGCATGACCCAGGTCCCCAGTGTGGACAGCAGGGCATAGAGGGGGGTATTGTGTGCCCAGAGTGTGGCATGAGGTGTTTGAAGGAGCATAGCTTGCTGGGAACATATTGGAGGACTATCAAGAGTGGGGAGCACCAAACCTGTGTGTCCACACTCTAAGGACCCTGGACCAAACCTCATGGGTGGGAATGAGGAGAGCAGAGCTTCTGAGTGAAAGAGGAGGAGGCCACATGAGAACGCAGATGTGCCGGGTCTGTGTTTGGCCCTAACTGTCACCCCACTGCAAGGGCAGGTGTTAGCACTAACATAGCCCCACTCCAGTGCTGGTACATCCCTGGACCAGCTTAGGTAAATGCTAGTGGAGTTAAAACTGAACTATAAAATGCTGAAATGATGTAAATCCCCTTGGTGATGCTCAGGGTTCCAGAAAACAGCCTTCCCCAGGGAAGCCTATGTGAGTTTGAGGTCCTTGCTGGCCCTGCTCTGTTCAGCAATCCACCAAAACTCAGCCAGGGTATGGCTGGACCCCCACGCAGAGACTGGCCAGGAGCAGGGTTTTCCTCCTTTATTTTTTTTTCCTTCTTCCCTCACTTGATTTCCCTTTGCCACTTCCATAAAACCCAAGGGGATTTAGTACAAGCTGCGACTTTTCATCACAAGCCATCAGCCTCCAGGAACGGGCTGGGCAGACTCATTTTAAAGCAGAAGGAAACAAAAATTAATAATAAGGGAGACAAGCGAGCAGACAAAAAGCAGTCGTGACATTTGTGTAGAGGAGGCAGCAAACAGTTGGCAGTGTGGATTGAAGAGAGGGTTTATGTTTTTTTCATGTAATTTGAGACTCTAATGATGGACTTATGTTGCCCGCTCTTCCTTTTTTCTTACACCTTACCTACTAAAGGAGGAGTTCTTGATGGGTAAGTGGATGCTATCCGCAAGACACCAGGGAATTTATTAGAGGTCACTTGAGCGCATTAGCTATATCTTCTTCAGGGGGTAAAAAAAAGCACACAAACAAGTATCTGTCTACCTTTTATTTCCAAAGGGATTTTTCTTTTTTTTTTACCCTCACCCTCTTTTTTCTTTTTTTTTTCTTTTTTTTTCCTTTTTTATTTCAAAGTGATAAGCTTGTTTATTTGCCAGTTTTTACTTTGTGCAGAAGCCCTTAATTTGATTTGGTTTGGTTTTTTGTTGCTTATTTTAGTGACATTCGTTCAGCCGCTTTATTAAGGAAGCTTAAAAAATTCACTCATTTAAGATTTTATTTCTTTTTTTCTTTGCAAGGATTATGTAGATTTTGTATGTATATATACCCCCTTTTTTTTTTTTCTCCCCTCTTTAAGGTTAAATAAGGGCTTTGTCCTCTGTTATATTTTTTTTTTATTTAGTTAGTTAGTTATTTTGATTCTTTGGTTGCCCGCTTACTTTGTTGAACTTTTTTGTTTAACATGAATCGCATGCTGATACTCTTTGCATGATCTCTAAATCTTCCCATTATCATAGCAGGGGGAAAAGAAGTTTCTTCTTACTGTGGATTTCTTTTAGGGATATGTGCTTTTGTTTTCTTCTCCTTTCTTCTTTTTCTTTCTTTCTTTCTTTGTTTCTTTTCTTTCCTTTCTTTTTGTTTCAGTGCATCATGATGGTAAAATTTCTGGGTTTATTTATAAAAAAAAAAAAAAGCAAAGTAAAACAAAAAAACAACCCCCCCCAAAAAAACCATTCAAACAATGCCAAATGGCTTTTTTGCTTTCAGATCTCTCAGTCAGGGTCTTCTGCTGACCTCTTTACCAAAACAGACAGCCCACCTGGCAACCTAGCCCGCCAGAACGGAGAGTATCATGAATATGACTCAGGAAACGATACTTCCTCCCCTCCCTCCACTCAAACGAGCTCATCCAGGTCAAAGGACAGCCAGGAGAAAAGAAGTCTAGTCCATGATGGCTTTGGCCATGCCTTCTCGTCCGGGAAGCCCAAACTGGCCAACAGCGATAACAGCTCTGATTCAGGAAATTCCTTCACCAGTTGTTTTTCCCAGACCAAGGGAACAGCTTTGGAAAATCTGTCTCCAGATGCCCAGGGACAAGACCGAAGGTCAGTGATTACCGGTAGCTGCTGCTGGCAGCCAAATACCTGGTGCGTTGTTGCTCTGTATCTCCCGCCCGCTCGCCAGCTGCTGTGGTGAGCCAGCAGGGAGGTGTCTGTGGTCTGGAGGCAGGCAGATACCAATCACACCCACGGTCTTGCCAGTCTGGAGTCCAGAACGCAGCAAGGACCAGTATTGTAGCCTGAGGAGGGAGATAAAACCCAGCCATAACATCCCTGGGCTTTGCTTGCGCCGGTGCTTCTGGCTTTAGTGTGGTTAACACAGAGTTTAGGCCTGGGCCAGACTGTGTCCAGAGCACATTCCTGCTCAGCTGGGCATGGCACATCAAAGAAAAGTTTCACTGGCCTTTCTGGGAACAATCTGAAAGGGGCATCTGGGGATTGACGTGCTACTTCTCCCACTCTGCCTACTGAGGGGAAGGGAAGTAGGATTTGTTTTCACTAAAACCATTATGGGCTGTTCTTTCACCTGTCCAATGAAGCAAACCCAACCTGCCCCCTTCCCAGCTCATCCAGGACTGGTCCAGGGTGAAATGATAGATCTCCTGCTGGTGGAGAGCACGGGGAGGGGCAAGTACCTCGCTGGCTGCAGGGTAACACAGCAGCAGCACTGGGGCCACAGGGCATCCAGGCTTGGGCAGGAGTCAAACCACCACCCAGTGCAACAGGTCATCCTCAGGAGAGGGGAGTAGCTGCCAGCCTCCAACACTACCTCCCATTCCTGGAGATTTGCCAGGGGATGTTGGGGATGAGGACACTGAAACTTGGTGGCTGGTACTCAAGGCTGTGCTCAGGCAGTGGTGTTAGGGAACTGTTCCAGCTCAGGCCCTTGGGTCCTAAAGGCTGGAAGTTAGAGCCAGGATACGATCTGGGAGTGGGAGCCAGGGGAATGGGTGTTAGGAAGAACAAGCTTCGTTTTTCAGTCAGAGGGTAAAATTTTAGGGCTGTATGTACTTATCACATTGTGACTCCAGTGGGATAACTCTGCCTTCACATGGGTGGAGCTGGGATTGCAGCTGGCCCTGGCTGCTGGGAGGCTGCCTGGCTGCTGGGCTCTTGACCCCAGTTGATTCCCTGCGCACTTCTGGGCCTGGAAGAGGAGGAATCCACACAGTGCTGTCCAAAGGCAACAGGACATGCCTGCTCAGTGTCCACTGATGCTGCTCCACAGCCAGGCTGGAGCAGAGCCCCCTGCCCTGCCATGCTCTGCCTTTCCCTCACTCCAGCACTTCTCACCTCACTCCCTGCCCAGAACCTGCACTGCTCACTGGCCTGACCCAGGCTCTGCCAGCCAGATGCCTCTGGTGTGTTGGGCACGGGGCAGATGAGCTGCTCCTTGTGCCACCTGAGACCTCTTCCACAGCCCTTCCCTGGCACAGCCCAGAGGGTGAGCTCTTGGACTCTGACCCACACACATGGGGTTTCCTGCAACAGCAGCCTGGGGAGCCAAGGGGTCTTTTTTACCCCCAGCTGGGGAATGGGAGGATGGGAGTATTTGTTTACTGGAGTGTGGTGCTCCCCTCAGCCAGGGACCAGTCCCAGTTCAGCCACAGCTTCAAGGAGTGTCCAAACATCTGTTCACAGAGGGTGCCTGTCCTTGTGTCTCAGTTCTTCGGAGGAGAAGAAGCGAAACTTGCCTCCGTCCCCAACCCACAGCTCCCCTCTCAGGCCATGCTCCCGCAGCGCGTCCTACACCAGCACGGGCAGATCCTCCCCCGGCTCCAGCCGCTCCCGCTCCTCACACCACAAGGCCTCTCCCAGGTACTCCCGAAGCAGGTCCTGCTCTTCGGGAAAGAGGTAAGGACAGCTGAAATGGCTGTCTCTGTGACCCTGGGCGATGTCTGACCCTTGTTGGCTGGCAGGCTCCTTACAGGGGGAGGTGTGAGAGTTTGGGGGGTGCCTGGGGATCCGCAAGGCTTGGATCTGGCTCACAGAGCTGAGCTGAGCCCGTGAAATATGGGACATCTCTTCCCCCTCACCCAGGTTTGGAGTAGTCTCGTACAGCCTCAGCCTTCAGCCTCTTTAACTCTTTTATGTTTCTTTCCTATCTCCAGGTCTTCCTCACGTTCCCCCAGCTATTCCTCCAAATCCTGCAAAAAAAGTCCTGGGAGTAGGAGTTCAAGGCCTCGTCGGAGCCCCAGTTACTCCCGCTACAGCCGTAGCAGGTACAGCTCTCTACTCATGTGATATCTGCTGCCTCAAGCTTTCCCACTGCCTCCATCACTTGGTTGGACTCCAGCATACCTCCTGGTTCTTCCCAGCCCCAGACTGCTCCCTCAGCTTCCCCACTGGGTGCTCTAGTCCTCAGCACTGTGGTGAAAGGGAGCAGAGGGTCATGCAGAAAGTCATATGGCAGTATATTGGCCCTCAGTCCAGTGGAGATTTCTCACCATTTATTGCCCCTGAGGTGCTGTTGCAGAGGGAAGAGCCCAGAGATGAGCTGTGGAAAAAATGGATTTTCTGGAGCCTAGGACTGCCTGGCATTGATTCAGGAGGATTTCACACAAAGCACTTTTGGGGGTGGGTTGCTGGGAAGGAGACCTGTTTTATCCTTCGCCTTGAAGCATCATGGTCACAGTCAGAGCATGTGGCAGGTGAAGTGGCTGTCCCTCAGCTCCGAGCCCTTGAAGGGGACAGCTGTGCAGCCAGGAGTGCACAGATGGCTGCTCTGCTCAGTGGTGTGTGCCACGGCCTCATCCCAGTGGGAGATGCCTCATGGGAAAACCCAGGGAGTGCCCCTCTCTGTCATGCTGGTGCGAATGGTGGGCAGAGCATGAGGCTCTGTCTGGGTCTCCCCACCCAGGAGAGGAGCTCGTGTCAGACAGGGATCTGACTGCAGCAGGGAATGACACTGCTTTTCAGAGTCACGGCTCTGCCAAAGATTGTCAGGCCCTGGGAAGTGCCCCTGTTGCTGGGGCAGATGCCAGGTACCCTTGGGCTAGCACTCACAGCCCTGCAGAGGGAAACACGGTCCAGGCACTCTCTGTTCCCTCCACACTCCTTAGAAAACACACATCTCCAGCTCAGTCCTAGAGATGCCTTTGGGCAGGTTTTTCTGGTATCATCACTGCTGCTGTGAACATTTTGCACCCTTAAAATCATACATTCCCAAGGTCGATTCTTGCAAGCTGTGACAATCCCTGTGCTACTGAGGAGAACATTTCTTGCATGGAAGGATCAGGCAGGCTCTTGACCTGTAACGTGTTGCTTTGCAGATGGCACTGAGCGGGGTGTATGAAATCAGCCACGCTCCACAGAAGGGCCTGTACTGGCGTGTACGGGAATTTAACAAAAGAGAAAACCATAGCAACACGGGCACTCCTTCTGGCGAGGCGTGAGGAGCCCTGCAGGGATTCGGGGCCGGGGCCTTCGGCTCACATGGGGCCTGCTGGCAGGGCTGTTCCTGCTGGCAGGGCTGTTCCTGCTGGCAGGGCTGTGAGTGCCAGCTCCAGCAGCATGGCCAACAAGAGCAATTTTACAGAGCTAAATACAGAGCACACCCACAGACACAGGTCCCTGTAAGCCATCTTAGCTTGGCAGTGCAGAGCCACTGTAAGACACTGCTGGAACACCCAGACACAATCAGTGGTGTCCATCTGTCCAGCCAGATGAGTGTCTCTCTGTCCAGCTACATGAGAGCTCAGGGCTGATGCCACCAGAAACACTTAGAGTGGTCCCTTTTGGACATGAGTGCCCTCCACTCAATGGATCATTGCCTCCACATCCCAAATCCACCCACAAATTTGTCACCCAGCAGTGACAGTTCACAACCGGTGCCTTCCCCAGGGACCGTGAGCGAGAGCACAAGTACAGCTCCAGTGAGAAGGAGTCGCACCGGGAGCGTGACCGGCAGCGTCGGCGCCGCTCCTACTCCCCCCTGAGGAAGCGCCGGAGGGACTCTCCCAGCCACCTCGAAGCTCGGCGCATCACAAGGTGAGGGGATGCTGCCCCATCCTTCGCACACGGGCTCAGCCGGCGCTTCCCAGGGGGATGTGGGCTGTCCTTGGGTCCCGGCCCTTGCCAGAGGAAGTTTCTCAGGTTTCCCTGAGCCTGATCAGCAGGCCCTTCCACCCCTCCCAGAGCTTGGGGATTTCTAGCTAGAGGCAGAGGGAGGTTTGGAGGGAGGGTGTCTCATTTACAACAGCTGAAGGAAAAAGGATGCAGTCAGGGTAGGGACTCAGGTGCCAGGAGCATCTCCTCACAGGTTTTTATTTCATCCTTCCCTGTGGTAGATGTCCCACGCTGCAGAAAGGCAAATATTGACTCCAACGTTCATGCTCAGGGCTCTTTGGGACAACATCAAGCAGAGCCGTGCCTCGCCTCAGATTTCATGTTTGGGATGTTCCCCAGGGCTGTGGGTGTGGGTGGTTTGAATCCCAAGGCCCATCAGCTACCTGATCTTTTCCTTCTTTTTCTTTTAAGCAAACACATTCACATTTCTGGGAGTGTTGTGCAGAGCGAACAGTGCTTTTTGGGGATTTTGGCAGTAAATCTGTCCTTGTGTTGCTGGTAACCCGTGTCCCTCTGTCCCCACAGTGCCCGCAAACGCCCCATCCCCTACTACCGTCCCAGCCCCTCCTCCTCCAGCAGTGCCAGCAGCTATTCCTCCTGGTACAGCAGCTTCAGCCGCTCCCCGAGCCGAAGCCGGAGCTACTCCAGCTACCGGACGAGCCGGAGCCGAAGCTGGAGCAGCAGCAGCGCCGAGGGCAGGAGCCGCAGCCGGAGTTCGGGCCCCAGGAGCAGCCGCAGCAGGAGCAGGAGCTATGACTCAGGAGCCAGCTCCGACAGCCTGCGTCGTTAGGGAGTGCCGCTGGTGGCTGACACCGTGTGCCGGCGGCACCTCCAGATTCCTGGCATTCTCCGCTTCCTTCCCACCTACCTGGCCATCGATAGCAATCATCCCCGATACTGATGTGGTGGCAGTGCCGGGTCCCCCTTCCCCGGTTCAGAGTAAGAGCCCTGGAGCGCCTGATGCAGCCCCTTCGTTCTGCCATGGAGTGGGTGGATCAGTCCCAGCTCCCTGTGCCAGGGCTGGAAGAAGGGTCGGTGCTTTACAGAGGGTCTGTCACAACAGACCTGCTCCATCCTCCCTGATGCTCCCGTCTCTCCATCGCTGCCACTCTCCAAAGCACTACCAGCTGTTCCAAAGGAAAGAACTCAGCTCCAGGAACCAACAAATTAACTTCTCTTGGAGGAAGAGACCCAGTTAGGGAGGAGTTTTCTGGAAAGCTGCTGAGATGAGGGGAGTGACCTGTCCCCACCAAGGCAAATATCAGGTCCTTTGGGTCTCTCCTCCAGAGTAGCTGCCCATTCTGTAAGCAGGCCTTTTCCATAAGAAAATATTTATTTATTGCCACTCAGCCAGGCCCTGCTATAAATAGAAGGTTAGAAATCCCTCCTGACGTTATTTCCAGGGAAAAAAAGGGCTGTTTGCTCTTTCTCCTGCCCTTTCCTATGAAGTAACCACACCTTTTCCAGGGTTGTTTTATCCCCCCAGTGCTGACTTGCTTGCAAGCAGCCTGCTGAGGTCTGAAGCAGACATGGGGCTGGTGGGGTACAAGGCAGAGGGGAGCTGCTGCCATGCTGCACTCCGAGGGTCAGGCAATGGCATGGGAGACAAGGGGCCACGTGGTTCCCTTCCTGGAGGAAGCCTCGTGCAGTTTGGGTTCAGGTTTTTCTAAAGGGAGCGTTGCCCTTGGAGTGGAACTGTAGGGAAGTGTGGAGACAGCCTGGTTGTGGGGTACAGTGAGAGCACACAGGGTTAAAAGGGCATTGCATGAACCAGGGGACCCCAAATTCCTTTCCTGAAACACGCAGTAGTTTTAAGCAGGATTTCAGGAAACCATTTCTCCTTGAGCCCCTCAGGCTGCCCTGAGGCAGGACCAGCAGCACAGTAGTGCTGGTGCCAGGCTGCAGCAGGGTTTACTGGTGGCCCAGTTTGTCACCAGGAGGCCAGAGCAGTGCAAGGGGACAGGAAGGGCCCCCCACTAATTGCCTGTTTTTCCAGGGAGCCGCAGGCAGTGGCAGGAGGGCCCTGCCTGCCCGGCCTCCCTGGGCCCTAGGGTTTTGTCTCCCTGCCAGCCCAGCTGCCTGCGCAATTACTGTGTTTTGCTGGGTAACAAAGGCTGCTCCCAGCACAGGCTGAGCTGGTGCTGAGGAGTTTATTTCTCTTACAACACCTGGGTGCTTAGAGACGCTAATTTGGACTTCCCACCCTCCCTTTTTCCATCCCCTCCCCTTCCATCCTGCCTGATTATTAACGAGTTTGGGCTTAATGAGTCAAGGAGGTGTGTTGTTTAAATGTCACAGAAAAGGGCTGAGTGGAGCCACCTTCTGCGGGAGGAGAAGAGGGGGTAGAAAGGAATGCAACCCTCCCCCATCTAAAGAGTTACCTACAGCCCCCCCAGTGCCGCTGGCAGCAGGAAAAGGGCCAAAGCAGCAAGTGGAAGAAAGCCAAGTGCCATGAGGTGTTGTGGTGGAGATGGATGATCGCCTCAGCAAGCCTAAAAACCTGTTACCTGTTGAAAAGTACAGCAGTGAGGGCTGGAATTCCACCTGGGTGGTACAAGGGGAAGTTTTATGCCAGGAGTCTCTTTCCCCGTATCCTTCCTACTGCTGGTTCCCCTTGTCCTGTGCCTTCAACACCCAAAGTCTCCCCTTTTCCCAGACCCTGATCCCCAGCCTTGCTCTCTGTAGCTAATGTTAGGATGAGGATGGCTGAGGCAGAGAGGTGGGCACTGGTGTAGTTGGTGGTTTCGTAGGGACATATCTGTCTCCTGGGACGACACTTTCTAGGACAGAGAGAGAAGCATTCCTTGTAGGGCTGAGCCAATGCTCCAGGGCTGTGGTTGAAGGATCAAAGACAGGGTGTTCTTGCATTGGGGTGCCACTGCCTTCCCTCCTGTGCTGGCCCTGACAGTGGCCCCTTGCCCACCTTCTGCAGTGAGCTCCCTCTCAAAAGGGCTGAAAACCTCACACTTCTTCCCCAAAGAGTCTTTCCCAGTCTGATGCTGAAATACCCTGTCCTTCTGCTCCCAGGGAAGATCCAAAGGCAGTGATGGGAGCTCCGATCCCAGCTTTACCAATGTTTCAGGAGCAGCCTCCTGCCCCTTGGCACCCCGTAACCCACACATGCAGCTGTAGCAAGGAAGCAGCGAGCCAGAAGATCCAAAATTAAGAAGGAAAAGAGGAGGGGCTTTGTGCAACTGGTGTAAATACCAAACACACATCGTGGCTGGGGTCGGACAATGGAAGCACCACACCAGGATCAGCAGCATCCACTCACCATGGGACAGGAGATGACCCTGGGGGTTGCACAGGGCTCTCAAACCTGTCCAGCTGATCCATGTTTCAAGGACTGCATCTGCCTGGACAGTCCACGGCAGCTAAACGTTCCTGGGGTTTCCCAAGCAGACTTGCATTGGATTAAACCTCCTAAATTATTTATTTATTTATTAACTATTATTATTATTATTATTATTCTATTTTTAATTCTATGTCAGAATGGATGCAAGTGGTCGCCGTTACCAGTATTTATTTCTTCTTTTTTTTTTTTTGAACATTAAGTTATTTTCAGATTTGTTTGTTTGTTTGTTTGAATGTATCCATGCTGCCGGTCTCATGTAAATGTTTACAGCTCTGGCCCCTCTTGCTGAGGTGGCTGGAGGAGTGACAGTCACTCCTGCTGCCAACGTGTCCCTTTGTGCTCTCTGGAGCAGGGCGGACAGAGGGACGCAGGGGCAGAGCTGTGTGTTTTCACGTTAAAATCTAGGGTCTCTCATTAGATTTGTGCAGGAATGTGACGGATGTGAGCATACAGACGGGTGTAGGAGCTGACAGAGGTGATGGCGAGGGTCTGCCGGCCGGCTGAGCCCCGGGGTGTTGGCAGTGCTGCGAGGGGAAGTGTCTCCCGGGCCGTGCTCGCACCGGCCGGGTGCCAGTTGGCTGCTGCGCTGTTTCCCTTGGCTCCGCAGCCGGTGCTCAACCCGAAACCAATCTGCTCCACAGAGGCACTGCTGGTTTCCCTGGGAGGATGCCGTCGCCAGGACTCCCCTGCTGTGTTTATCCCTGCGCAGTGACCCACCCATGGGAAAACTAAAGAAATGAGACTGTGAGAGACTGATCCCTGCGGAAGGTCCTTGCAAAATCCAGTCTGTGTGTGTGTATGTATGTATGTGCACATGTGCATATGCATATGAGTTTCCTTTGGTCATGGTATTTATTTTTTAACTTATTTAAGATTTTTAGTACAACCTGGAACATCACCCTCCCTTGTCAGTGGACAACTGGGGTTTCTGTGAGTTTGTGTGAAGCCCGTGAGCTTTTCTGTCTCTGTGCCTTTTGCCAGTGCTTTTTTTTCCTTTTTTTTTTTTTTAATTCTCTCATTTGTTGCTTTTATGGATTTTTGCTCTGAGTCCAACATCTCAGATTGCTGCAGGTGCTCTCTGCAAAGAGCAAGTTCATCTGGTGGAAAAGCAACTTGGTCATTTTGATGTTGTTGAATCGCTGCTCACCTGTGGTCGGACACACAAGGGATGTCCAAGGCTGGCCATAGCATCAGGAAAATGCTGGGAAGCAAAGATAAGGGATGTTTCAAAGCACTGTTCTGTTCGTTCTTTTCTTCATGGCTTACAGCACTCAGCTGAGCTTTGCTTTATGTTGACTGCAACTTTCTCAATGTTTTTGTTGTTTTGGGGACTGAATTTGTACCAAATTTGTCTGCAACAGCCAATCACTCTTATTTTGCTATGCATTGTACATATATTGAACAGGCTGAGAGGACTTGGCCTCTATTTAATATTTATTTCTTCTATTTATTGAGCATTAATTTAAAAAAGCTATTTGGGCCATGCCGTTGGGTCTATGAAGGTAGGAGCCTTTGAGGTGTTGCCATATATGTTGGAGAGCAACAGGCAAATTGGGCTCATTTGGACTTCACCATCCCTGATTTAGGGAAGAACCTCATTGTGATAGAGAGGGGCAAGGCAGCTGAAAATTCTCCATCTCCCTGGACCAGCTCCTGTTGACAAATCACATCCCCCTGGAAAGGTGCAGGGCATTCAGAGGTGACAGGCCAGCTCTTGTGGAGGAATAACCCTGCTCCTTTTCCTCTGCCATATGGAATAGGGCTGCCTGGATCACCAAAGATCCCTGGAGATCTCTGATCTCCCACTGCTGGTCCCCTCTTCCCTCTGGGAGAGAAGAATACTTGTCACCTTTGCACTGACGATGAGGAAGAGGATAGGGTTGAAGTGACTGGCTGTGGTCTCTACCAGGAAGGTGGGATGTCCACACTGCCCCATCCTGAGACCTTTGTGCCATGTCCTGCTTTTCCCCCTTCCCTGAGCTTTGTGCCAGAACCAGTAGCTTTGCCCAGGTGGGAGCTCAGGAAAGGTGGCCAGGGCAGGACTGGGGAGGTCTCTGCTGTTTTTCCAACACAAGCAGAGCTTGCTGCAGGAATCCTCCTCCAGCTTTAGAAAGAGCATGGGACATGCTAAAAATCACGATCTGCCCCAGCGTCCTCTTTCCCCGAGTGGGAGGTGTTTGTGCTCCATGGGCAGAGATGCCTGTGGTGGTGGAGTGTGGACGTGGCTCTGGCATTGATACGTGCCCAGTGCTGGGCTGTTCCCAGGGAGCTGGCTGGGAGCTGCCAGGTGCTCAGCCTTGGGGCAATTGGGATATTGGTCTGAGAAAGGGACGGATTCAGGTGCCTAAGTGAAGACTTTGCCCTGTAGTGTCCAGTGGGGTTTTATTACCTCTTTACCAGAGAACAAATAATTCTCATGACTTTGCTGCTACCTGGAAGTTTGCACATGACTGGGAGGGTCTCTGAAGCACTGGTACATCTGCTGTTGTAGCAACAGCATTGTGGTCAAGCATTCCAACTTTTGGGCTACTGCCTAAAGAAAACCACCCTGATCCTCACAGGCCTGGGACAGCTCTCTGCCTTCAAAACCCAGGGAATGAGAAGATCTAGAACAAAAGCCAAGGCATGAGAAAAGCCGCGAGGGAAACGGTGTCTCTGTTTTCTTGCCCGTTGGTCGATTCCACACCAAATGACATTGGTGCATCTGTTTGTTTGAGTTCGTTGTAAAGCTCCCCTTGCTCTCCATCGACATGTGTTCTGTATCCTTTAGTCTTCCTGGGTGTTTGAGTTGTTAGCCTGGTTAGAAAAAGGTTCCAATAAAGGTTCGGACAGTATTTCCTTTGCATCACAGCCCCGTTTGTCGTGTTCCTTTTGGATCCAACTGCGCACGGTGGGATATTTTGGGTTGTTTCAGCTGCTCCACAGGGAAGGGCATGTGCCTCCACTCCCAGCTGCTGAGGACTGGCTCCTCAGGGCACTGGCTGAAGAAAAAAAAGTTGTGGGTTAGTATTTCTGGCAGCTCTCCTTTCCCTGCTGGGCCAGGCTTCTGCTGCCCTTTGCCAGGCACTTTGGATCCCCCCACCCTATTCAGGCATGGGAAGTCCAAGCCAGAAATCCATCCATCTCTCTATGGAGGTCACTGCTGGGCTCAACACTGCTCTCCTTGGGGCTGTGCCTTTCCCTGCTTGCACAGCTCTTACTCCAAGCCCTGCACAGAGCTCCTGCCACGGTCACCTTCTTGCCAGGAGGCAGAGGCAACTGGGATTGTTCAGCACCCTCACTTTGGGGTGTGCCCCTGGACTGGCTGGAAGACCCACAGGGGAGCAGCAGCACTGGGCCAGGTCCCCATGCTGTCCCCAACAGGGCTCAGATGGGCACCCAGGAAAGGTCTGGCCGTGGCACAGATGGATCTTGGGAACACAGGGCAGCATCCCCAGGTCACTCAGAGGAGAAGGGAGGCTGCAAGGGCACTTCATGCTTCCCAGAACTGATGTCGAGGGGTGGCTCAGCAGTGGGAGGCAGTTGGGAGGTTTGGAGTGACAACAGGAGCTAAATTGGGATGGCCCAGAGCGGGTGGGAGGGGACGTGTGACTAATGGGGATGAACGAGGCGACAGGCAGAATTCCTGGCCGGGGAGGGAGAATGGCCCGGAGCTATGTGGGAAAAATGTGGGACTGGGGTTGTTGCGAGGCTCCTGGAAACACAGCAGGACCATGGGGCTGCCCGAAACATCCTCGGGGCTTGTCCCCTCTCCCAGTGCTCTGGTGTTTGCCAGAGCAGGTGCAGATGTCAGTGCTGGAGTGACCCTACTGCCCAGCCACGGTGAGAGGTGCCCCGCTCAGCTCAGGATCGGTGCGTGGCCACGTCCCCCAGGACCCCCTACTGTCACCCGTGGGCAGCAAGAGCCCCCAGCCAGGCAGGGGCAGTCAGGCAGGAGAAGGGCATGGAGGGGGATGCCCAGCTCTGCTGGCAGCTGCCTCTCTGCACCAGGGGTGCTCAGCCAGCACCTGGGACCTCCCCAGGCATCTTCAGGCATCCCCCTTGGACCCCAGGGAGACTCTTGTGACACCAGCTGCCTCCACGGAAGCGGAGGAAGCCCTGTCCCGGCCCAGGAGAGGCAGCTCCCCGCCCCCAGCGATGTCACGTCGGTGCAGCGTCATTAATGCCACGGAGTGACCAGTGGCTGAATCTCTGCGCGGCCTGCGCTGCATTAAAGTCTTCCTGCTGCAATTAGTTCCATCAAGTCCATTAGAAAAATTGCAAATGCTGGAGAGACGGAGCATGAGGCAGAGCCAGGATGCGGCAAGAGGAAGTTCTTCCGTATCCAACATGACCCTCATTGATCACATCCCACCCTCCAACGCATCCCCACTGCTCGCCGGGGCGCTGCCTGGATCACCTCCACGGGGAGTCCCTCGTTGCCAGCGGTACCCCCTGCATGTCGCCCGGGCTAGGGCTGTGTCTCCCGGGTGGATGCTCGCTGGGAGCTCCCCCGGCAGCGCCGCCGCGCCTCTTCCCACCGCGCGGCTCGCTCCCGCCGCTGCCCTGTAATTAGCCGGCCGCGGCTGTGATTAGCGCCTCGCCCTCCCCGCACCGGGATTGCGGCAGGGCCGGGACACGCGGCGGAGCGAGGAGGAGGCAGGTACTGAGCAGCACCGTGGGGACCCTGCCTGCTTCCCGGGGTCCCTCTCCTTCCCCCAGTTAGGGGACATTTCTCTGGGCCCAACAGGTGAAGGTGGTCAAGGAAGCAGTGCTGGAGAGGGTCATCCTGTTCCCTGCCCCGCATCCCCCAAACACCCACCCACGGGGTCCCACCGCCCTCGCTGTGCTGTGCTGGGGGTGCCACCAGTGGCCCATTTCCCGGTACAGTGGTACCCGCTGGTGTGGGGACACGTGGCTTTACAGTGAGGGGAACAGCTTGGTCAGCCCCACCAAGGTATTTTTAACAGGTGACACTGGGGTGAAAGAAGCCAGCCCGGGCTATTTTGGGCAGGCAGGGCAGCAGGAGGGGGCAGCGGGGGCTGGGGCAGCTGCTGAAGTGCCGTGGCCCCAGCGCAGTCGGGATCCTCGGGCTAGCAGGAGTGGTCAGCTGCCACAGCCCGGATTCTCCACGGCTGTTTCATCCTCTCCAAAATACTCGGCTGACAGGGCAGGACTTGCAAAACACACCACCCCCCTCCTCCCAAATCCATATAAATAGTGCTCGCCCAACGGCTGGAAGGTTAGAGAAGTTTCTGGGCTCCAAGCTCAGGCATTTATTGCAGCTCCCAGCCGGGAGCAGCAGGGAAAGTTGCACATAAAGTGCTGGGGAGTGAGAAAGGAGAGAGAAGCTTTTTAATCTCAGGATACTTGGTTTTACTATTTTTTTCCCCTCTCCTGACAAGAAGTTTTATTTTCCTCTGCCCGGTCCTGGGATCGCAGCCAGACAGGAAGCGTTTTCTCACGGCCAGAGAGCTCCCTCCGTCCTTCCTGCGCTCTTCCAGCTCCCGGTGATTCAGCTTGAATCGATATTCTCATCGTCCTTCACCTGGTGCTGGGAAGGAGGGACCGTCCCCGCGCACCCACATCCCACCCGGGGTGGATGCGTCTCCTCCGGGACAGGCTCCCGGGGGAAGTTTGCAGCCAGGAACAGCCACATAGAGGCTGAGGCTCCGTGGGAGAGCCCCAGGGACACGCTCAGACCCCTCCGAAGGAAGCCATGGCCGACAGCCAGTTGCCCTTCTCCTGCCATTATCCCGGCCGGCGCAGCATCCGAGACCCTTTCCGGGAGCCCGGCCTGACCTCGCGCCTGCTGGACGATGATTTCGGCTTGTCGCCCTTCCCCGGGGACCTGACGGCGGACTGGCCTGACTGGGCTCGGCCCCGGCTCACCACCACCTGGCCGGGCCCCCTGCGTGCCGGGATGGGCCGTCCCTCGGCCATGGCCCCCGGCTACGGCGCCCACTTCAGGGGGTACCCCGAGAGCCGCAGCCCCGCGCCCTTTCCCCGCGAGCCCTGGAAGGTCTGTGTCAACGTGCACAGCTTCAAGCCCGAGGAGCTGACCGTCAAAACCAAGGATGGCTACGTCGAGGTGTCAGGTGAGAGCAAGATGGGACATGAAAAGCAGCCGGTCCTGCCGGCTCAAGGAATTGCTGTAAAATGCCAAAATCCCCTTTATTTTAAGGCAGTGGTAGCAGCCCTGTGCTCGGGAGCTGGGGAGGGTTTTGGGGCAGCTCCACAGGCAGTTCGGGGGTGCCATGAGGGGATCTGGCTCACAAGCCGTGGTGGTTTGCTGCCAGAATGAAAAAGGACACGTGTCCTTTGGGGTAAGTCTCCCTGCTTTCCACCCCGGCTGGCGGCACCCTGCAGTGAGCGGCCAAGAGGGGCCCCAGCCTGGCTGGGTTAATTATAGCCGGGGTGAGGCCGGCACGGAAGGAGATTCCCTTTAAAGGGGCCGAGGGAGAGGCTGGGAAAAAGGGAGCAGCTGCTCCACAGCCGCAGCCTGGGTCTGAGCTGGCCAGAAGCACGTCCCTGAGAAGTCATTTGATGGTGGGGACAGGGGGTGTAGGGTCCACCACATCTGGGGTGCCCACGAGTGCCCTCAGCAGCCCATCAGCCTGGCACTGATGTCCTCCACTGGCCTCGAGTCCCCTGGGCTGGGGTCACTAGAGAGGGCTTGGGGCTGCCACCCAGCACGGTCTCAGGTATTTATTTGGGCTTCACAGCATCACAGAGGGAAACCCCAGGTCAGGAGGGTCCAGGCAGACCCTGGCTGATGCTCCAGGCACAGGGACCCCCATCCTGACAGTGTGGTGGAGAGGAGCCCAGCCCAGTGGGGCCAGGGAGGAGGCTGCCACCTCCAAAGGTTTTATTATTTATTTATTTTTATTTTTTTAAGCCCCAGCTCTTGGCAGCCTGTGAGACCCCATTTTCTTACTGGAAATACGGCTGTGCTGTGTCCACCATCGCCTTCCCCACATGGAAAGGCTCCCTGAGCCCTCCCCAGGGAAAGGTTTGCACAGGGAAAGGGAAACAACTGCTCGGAAAACTTTCCTGTTGGGTTTTGCTGTTGTTGTTTGTTGGGGAAAAAAATAATCTCCTGGTGAGGTGCTGATGTGGGGTGTTGGCCTTCCCTGCAGGCAAACACGAGGAGCAGCAGGTGGAAGGAGGGATTGTCTCCAAGAACTTCACCAAGAAAATCCAGTAGGTACCGGTTTGCCTGGCTGAGCTTTGCCAGTCCCGGCTCACACACGCAGGGACTTTTTTTCACCCCAAAATCTGCCCTTCTGCAGCACGTGCCTGGCTGGTTCAGGCCACAAAGTGACTTCCTGAGGGAGATGAAGGAGGAGGAGGCCTTTTTTGGGGTGCTCTGTCAGTCTCCTCCACGCCCTGGGGCTGTGTTTGGGGAGGGCTGGGGCGCGGGGAGCGGGAGAGATGCGAGGAGCCAACCCCCGGGGTGCAGCGGGGCACGACGGGCTGACACCACCGCCAGCTCCTGACACCACCGCCAGCTCCGGAGCACATCCCCGAGGATGTCTCTGTATCCGTTTATCTCCATGATGTCACTCAGATCGCTATCGCGTTGACTCACCCATGGCTCACTTTGGCAACAACAATGGCAAAGTCCTGCAGAGGCAGCCGATGTGGGGGGCAGACCCCCCGGCCGCAGGGGTTAACAGGGAGAGGCAGCAAAAAGCCCAAGGCATGGGAAGGGTTTCCTCAGCTGGCAGCAGCTCAGCTTCACTTTTCCACCCTGAAGGAGCCCTGTGCATCCCAAACTCCCACGGGAAGGCTGGGGCGAGCGCTGCACTCCCTCCTGCTCGGCGCTCGGGCTCCTTTTACGGGCAAGGCTCGCGGCTGACGTGGGCTGCGGCACGGCCGGGATTTACTCCTGCTTTGTAGAGGCACAAGCGGCGGGTGACATCCCGTCAAACACATCTGCCGGGGAGATTAAACAGAGCTCCCACGGGGGCCAGGCAGGCCAGGAGCCCGCTCTAAATATCCCTGACACATTCCCAGGCACTACAGTAATAACAGAGGCTTTGTTGAGCCCCACACCCGGGCTGGTGCCTCAGCATCAGTGGTTCCCCACACACTGGGGGTCCTGTGTGAGCTTCCCGAGGGTCAGTGTCCACCAGGGATGCAGCATGGCCTGCGCTCCTAACCCATCCCATCTTTCCCCTCCTCCTGCAGGCTGCCCTACGAGGTGGATCCCATCACGGTGTTCGCCTCCTTGTCTCCAGAGGGGCTGCTCATCATCGAGGCGCCCCAGATCCCCCCGTACCAGCAGTACGGCGAGGGCGGCAGCGAGATCCCCGTCGAGAGCCAGGAGGCCGCCTGCACCTGAGCAGCCACCCGCGGCCCTGCCGTGCCCCGGCACCCCTCCTCCCCTGCCCCCTCTCCCCCTGGATCCCTGCTCCCTGGTCCCCTGCGGCGCGGCATCCTGACAGCCTCCGGCAAGGGTGACGGGTGCCGCTCGCTCGTAGGGATGGCAGCACCCGTCACCCCAGGGGGGGCCAGCTGAGAGCCGGGGCACACACCGGGTGCCAGGCCACCGTCCCCGAGGGCTTGTAGCAGTCTGAGGTGCCAGTAGAGATTTTGTGCCCACGGGGCCAAGCAGAACGGATGTCCTCCTTACGGTTGTTGTTTGCTCTGAGTCGCTCGGATGGGATATTTACAACAATAGCAAAAAAGGGCCATTTTTTTTCCTCTAGAATTGACATGGAAACCCATAGCCCTGTGTCTTCTCCTCCTCCATGAGTTGTTTTTTTTTAAATTACATCTCTGCAAAGGACACGTGTCCGGCAGCGGAGCTTGACGGCACAGCCTCCGTCCTGAGAAACGCAAACCGTCTGCGTGCTTTGAACGTTGGTTTGGGGTTTTGGTTTAATTTTTTTTCCTTATTTCCAAAGAGAATTTGTGCTTTTACTTGTCAGACCTGAGGAATAAAACCCAGTGGATGTTCTTAGCCTCCGCTTGTCTCAGCTGAGCGGGCGAGGGTGGGTGCGGGGCTGAGGGAGGGTGGCAGGGAGGAGGGGGGATGCCACCATGTGCCACCTCCCAGCCTGGCACAGGTCCTCCCCATGTGGTGGAAGGACAAGGGAGATGTGTGGGGATGTCTGCACTGATGGGTGAATTCCAAGTCCCAGCTAACACTGTGCTGGGGAGCCATCAAGCCTGGCGAGGACCATGGGCTCGTCCTGTCTTTACCCTCTCAAGGGGTTAAAAATGTTTTTCCTGCTTGGGGATGCTAAATCAGGCTCTGAGTTGGGAAATTTGGGGTTGCACCATCCTTCTTTCCATCTCACCATGCCACCTTCCCACCTTCAGCTCTGCAGGGAAGCACTTCCCAGCTAATTCCCTAGTGGAGGTTTCTGCTGGGCTCTGGGCTCATGGGGGAGAAGCACCATTTGTTAACACACTGCAGTGCCCGGGGTTGGCAAAGCTGAGCTGTCGATGGGTGGTGGGAAATTTTCCATCGATCTGTGCAGCACCTGGACCAGGCACCCAGTTTTCCATGTCACCAGGACCTCAGAGTTAAAAATACCACCTCACATGCTCCCCCCGGGCTCATTTGGGCTGCGGTTACCAACAACAGCCCATCACATGCTGTAAACCCCGGCCCAGCACTCGGGTGCCATGAAGGCACCCACATTCCAGGTCATGGGGTGGAACCTGGGGGCTCTCACCCAGTTTTACATAGTATATTTACTTTTTGGCAGTTGTTACAGAGCTGGGACCCTCTGGTGGTGCACAGCACTGCCAGCCCCAGGCTCGGCCACACGCCGGCTCTGCCGGACACGGTTGTGAGCACAGCAATTTTTATGAATAAAATATAATCCTTGAAATGGGATACTGACACCAGGATGGAATGCTGAAAAGTCATGAGTCACAGCCCTGTGTCCTTGTGCCACTTGGAGCCATCATCCCTGTGGGTGACACCTCTCCAGCACAAACTGTGCCTCCTCTTCCTCACCCCTTTGAAGATTTATTTTTATCAGCCTTTTGAAAAAACAACCCCAGGCCCAACCTCAGCTTTGTCCCTTTTCATGGGAAGGACCCCAGGGGAAGCACATGCCCCTGGCACCACATTCAGGCCCAGCATCCTGGCTGGATGTACACCACTGCAGCCCTGACCTGGCTGCCTGAGCAGGGCTGCAGGTGCAAGGGACCAGCTGCAACTCCATAGGGAGTTGCCGGGGGAAAATGAGTCACAGCTGAGCCCTGCTCCCACCCCAGGGTATTTAGGGAAGGCCCCAGGCTACAGCAGCAACAGTGCAGGAGGACAAAGGGAGCTTCAAGTTCAGCTTTGGAGCTGCCATGCTCAGATGATGGCTCCAGCTCTTGTTCCTGCTGATCCAGCAGTTTGGGGTAAGTTTTGTTTTTCTTTAATCGCTTTCTGCTTTATTTCGTTCTGTTTTCTGGTGAATTCCTTAATAGTGTCTTATAAAAGCTGTTGTAAGCTGCATTAGCAATAATTTCTTAATGCCTGGGGTTGGCATGGGCAATTAGCACTAAGGACCTCTTCCATTGGCAGCGTGCTTGGATTTTGCAGGCAGCAGCTTTCCAAGCTCTTGGATGGTCTGAAGTATCACAGACTAATGAAAAAACTGTAACTGGAGATCTGGGGCTTTTTTTAACTATGATCTGATTATTTGTGTGAATGAGGTTTTAAACAAGTAACCCCTGCTGGTGTTTCTGCAAATGGAAAAATCAGTTTGGAAATACAGGGGGCACTTCTGTATCAGCCTCTCCCCCCATGTCTGAGGAGATGGGGTGGGATACGTGGATTTCTGGGGTACCAGGGTGAGCAGAACCAGGGCCAGTGGGGAGCAGGAGCTGTTTGCTCTCCCTCAGCCTGCTGTGAGGTAACAGCTTGGAGCCATCAGACCTGTAACACAAAGTGGTAGCGGCCGCTCTGCAATGACATCACATTTCATGGGTTTAGAGCAATTACAGCACATCAGGTGGTGTCAGAACACATTATGGTTTATGGCTTAATATTGGCTGTGAGGGAGATGCCGTGTGCAGGATATAACAGCAGGTGAACATCCTCTGGGAGGAGTGGGCATCCTGTAGGTCCAACCCTGGGGTTGCTCAGGAGGGATGCAGACCCAGTCTGTGCATTTTGGGACCCCTGTCACACACAGGAGAAGGGGCTGGATCATGTTTATCAGCAATTCACCTTGTACAGGACACCTCAGACACAGCTCTGCTCTACTGGCCCTTGTCAAAATCATTCCAGGAGGCCAATGCTCCCTTATTTCTCCTGAAAAAGCATTTGACTTCCCAATATCCACATCATTCAAGACCAAGTGACTTTTGCTGATGAAGGAGACAGAGGAACCATCCTTATCTGGCCTTCAAATCCTGCTTTCAGAGCAACACTGATGCTGTTGGCACAGGGCTGTTCCTGGATGAGGAGGGGAGAGGAGCAGGTGTTTGGGAGAGTTTATTTTTTTTCTTTCTAAGAAGTCAGTTCTGATAAAATGCACAACCACCTCTGAAAGGGGCTGGTGGAATTAAGCAGTTGAATGCTGGGCAATTTGCATTAGGCTCTTTATTGGCACCAATTGGACAGCAGCCAGAGCAGGGAGCATGAGGAGTGTGCCTGCTCCGGGAGAGGGATGGTGGAGTCAGGGCTGCTGAGGTGGAAATCCAGGAGCTCCTGATGCATCTCAGGACCATGAGCTTGCAAGCTCAGCTCTGAGCCCTAGCAAAGCTCTCCCAGGCTGCTGGAGGGAAATGTGGGTGGTTCACGCAGACTCTTTATTCTGGGAAAGATTTTTGGTGATCCCTCCTGCAGCACAAACGGGTGATTCCCAGTGCTGCAGGCACAGAGCTGGGATGGGCTGATGGGGAGGGCTCAGTGCTATAAGATAAGGGGCTGTGTCATGGGAAACCAGCCTCAAAGGACCTGCTGCTCTAACTGGCCACTGTGACAGGCTGAAGGACACAGGGAGATAAGGATAAGGTCACCGAAGCCGTGGGAGAGCTCTCCAGGCAGCTCAGTGGCAGGAGGCTGAATAAACCTCTTAGCTGTGTCCTGCTCTCTGTCCTGAGCTGTGGGGCATCACCTGCCCTCTGCAAGGCATAGGCATGGGTCAGTAGGGCCAAGCAGTTTCTGAGTCTGGTTCACATCCCACCAGGGCTGGGATGGGAAGCATGTGGCTCCTAGCAGGGCACCACCTCCCAGCCTGTCCCAGAGGATTTATTTTCCTAAAATGGAAACAAGAGCTGAATTGATTTATTTTGGTTGGCAGCATGTGGAGCTGGGTGAATAATCCACAAGAAGCTCCAGAGCTATCCAGACACACCAGGCACCTCCACGGACCTGGTCTCTTCTAGAAAAATGGGATTGATTTTTATTTTCCAACTGCCTAGCTCCCAGTGCTGCCTGGGCAGAGCTGTGGTCAGCAGCTCCCACAGCTGTGCCCATCCCTGCTCTGGGAAGCGTTGCTCTCACACCCACACGTGCCCATGGCTCGGGACACACTGGCTCGCCCTGTGGGGACGCGTTTGATGTCTTTTGCTTGCTCAGGGTTGGATCAAGCTGTGGGGTCCTGGGGTGCTCACAGAGACTCTTCTGTTGGCTGATGCGGTTGTTTGTGCTTCCCATCCCCTCTGGGAGCCTTCTGCAAAGCTCAGAGCTGCTCATGCAGGGGCTCATCCTGACTTCCCTCAGCATCCTCTTCCTCTTTCCCTTGGGCTGCAGAGCCTCCCTCAGCCCCTCCAGGCAATGTGCAGCTCTCCAGGCTCTTACTTGGCAGCCGGTTCCTATTCCTGCAGTGAATCCATCTGTATTTGCACAGAGGATTTGGTGTTTTCCCTTTCTAGAGCACCCCTGGCTCCCTGAGGGTGGGCTGCCTCGGGATGAGCCAGTCCCTTTTCCCTGAGAAAATATGCTGTAACCACTGAGATGTTTCTCTGCTCTAGTCAGTCATTTGGGGGTTTTCATGTTTCTCTTTGGGAGTTTCTCCTCTGTTGGAAACCTTGCTTTCATGCACTTTTGGTCTGCACTTGCAAAGCAAATCTCATCTGCTTTATTTTAGATGCCTCCAAAGGGAACACTTTGCCACGTGCTGGGTGCGGGGACAGAAAAGTAAAAGCTTACTTTTTTTTTTTGTTCTGTTTGTTTTTAAGAAAGAACCCAATATCAGAGAAATAACCCACCCTGACTGACCAGCTGGCCTTTCTGCCCCTTCCAAATCAAAGGCTGGGAAGCTCAGCAAGAGCTCCTGGCCACAAACTGGCACAGCCACCCCTGGGAGCAGACTAAGAAATTCCTGAAGCTTCACCCATCCGAGCAGAGGGGAGGGGAGGAGAGATCTCTGTAGATAAAGCAAAGCCTGTGGGGTGTTAAGGCATCATGTTCTGGATTCCTCTGCCAGTACCCACCTTGGGAGGGGACTGGGTGGGCTTTGACTGACCTCCCCCATCCCAGCAGCACAGATCCTCACAGGTGGGCAATGTGTGCCCCTGTGGTGTTGGGCATCATGGACCCCTTCATGGAGCTGCAGCTGCCTCTGGGCACTGCAACTCTTCCCAGCCACGAATTCCCCCCTCTGATAATGAGCTGCAGCCCAAGGAAGGAGACTTTTCTCCTATTTGTTTTCTTTTGTCAGTCTTTAAACCCAGTTGTAAACGGTGCTGATAATTAAGAGCTCTCTTGTCATTTGGGTGAAGAACTAAAGTGCAGCCTCCTGCTCCCAGCCAGATGCTCCCCAGCACACCCATCCTGGAGGAGAGGCAAATTTTGGCTTAATTTTTCTTCTTTCGTATTCCAACAAAAACCTCCCTATCCATGGCAGCCTTGGAAACCTCTCCTTATTAAAAGACCTCCTTGAAATGCATTATAGCAGCCAAGGAAGGTAGTTATGAAGCACAAAAAGCCTGCAGAAGAGCTCATTAAAACAATAAATTACAACTAATTAGAATAAATCAAGCTAAATCATCTCCAGTGTGAAGGTAAAATGAGGTGTGAGTGAGTGGTTTTAATAAAGCTGGTGCTAATCCCAGGCTCATCTTTAAAATGATAGTGAGTCCTGCTGCAGGGCTGATCCTGCTGCTGGGATTGGGGTGGAAAACAGACATGGACAAAGGCCTGGGGAAAGTGGAGCTACTGGGATTTGTAATTGTGTCCCAGCCTGAGCTGCCTGTCCCTAGTTGCAGTCAGTTTGGGGGTAGCACAGCACTCACAGCAGTCAAGGCATTGGGTTTGCTCCCCTTTTTTTTTTTTTATTTCTCTGCAATTTGCAATGCACAAAGTGGCTGTGGGGTTTTGGTCCTCTCTGTCATATCACTTCATCGGGCACAGCCACAGCTAAATGACTTCTCTGCATAATTAGCAGTGAGATCATCGCAGCCGCCTTGGCTCCGAGTCATTTCTCCTCTGGTCTCCAAAGAGCTGCTCAAAACAAGGGAGAGGAGGGAGGTGTGGGTGGAGGCAGTGGGAGGAGTGCCCAGGCCAGGCTGGAGAGGGCTCTGAGCAACCTGCTCTAGTGGAAGGTGTCCCTGCCCATGGCAGGGGGGTTTGAACTAGATGGTCTTTGAGGTCCCTTCCAACCCAAACCAGTCTGTGGTCATTGACAAGAAGGCCTTTGAGCTGCCAAAGCAAAAGGTTCATGCTGAAGTAAATGAATTGCTGCTGAAAGCACCTGGAAGTGGGCTCAGCTCTCAGGAACATGGAACCTGGAGCAAGCACAAGTACTGGTGCCAGGGTCAGCAGTGATGCTGTGGAGACACCAGAGCTTGAGCCTCCCCAGCTGCTTCCCTCAGAGGGATGAGCACTACTGCCGGTGCTGGAGAAATGTATTAGTTTCATTAAGCTTAAATGATTAGCTCCAGGCCTTGATAATGATACTTAATGGATCTAATATTTTTTTTTGGCGATTATGCTGTTGTATACAGTGTGTATATCATTAATAACCTTCTTTAAGCCTCCTTGCTTTCACTGTCACTAATTATGTTCAAGCCCTTCTTATGCCTAAGCCCAATTAGCTGCCAATAAAGAGGCTTTGCCCCATGATGAATGCTCAGCTGTGCTGGGAGGCAGATGCTGATGTTTTGGGCAGGAGGATGCTTGGTCACAGCAGCCATGGGCTGGACTCTGCAGGGTGGTCTGGACAGCCATGGTGGGTGCAGGAGGTGGTGGAAAGCCTTGAGGCAGCTCTGCTCTGTTCAAATCCCTTTACAAGACCCACCCTGAGTTCTGCAGGGGTGTTAACACCAGTCAGGGCCACTCCACATCCCGGGTTTTATCACCTATTGGTGTCTGTAGGGGAGGGTGGTGAAGTCAAACACTCCTCACTGGTTTCCTCAAGGAGTGATAACAGATGCATCAAGGATTCGGTGTTTTCTCAGGGAAGATGTACCTAAGCCCAGAACTCACCTGTTATTGCCAGATTCAACCTCTGTTGTCCCCATGCTGGATGCAGCCAGGTGGAACAGGAAGACATTTCCAAACTGTCCCTGAACCTTATGAGGAGGAACCAGGCTTGGCTGCTTCTCTGCTCCTCATCACCCATGCCTCCTTCCCATCCTTCTGTGAGTTGATTAATCCATTAGGATTAACCTCTCTTTAACTCCTTGATTAGCTGAATTTTAAAACTCCATTTGTTTTCCTCTTTGCATCAAGCCAGAGCCAAAAAAAGAGGGCAATTTGCAGCAATACTGATTTACTGCAATTTCTGAAAATCAGGGTGAAGGCGTGCTCGGCATTTCAACTCCTCCCAGAGAGCTGCAAGGGGCTCCAGCCTGCAGGAGCCAGGTTTGGAAACAACACCACAGAACCAACATCCTACATTTCCAGGGCTGGTTTCTGATTGTATTGGTGCAAAGCTGGAAGGGCCTTGGAGAAACTGAGGCCCTCATAAAGCAATGTATGTGGGGTAGTAAGGCAGATCCTCAGTCCTTAGAAGACTTTTTGGTCCCTCAGGGGCACCCATTTCTCCACTGGAAATGTCCTTGATTTCCCTGAACTATGCATGGCAGGAGTTGTTCAAGACTGGGCTTCTTGCTCTAAGATCTCACAGAGTCATAGTTTGATTTACCAGGATTAGACCCAGTCCTGGGTTTACCAAACTGAAGTATAGCTCATGGCCTTTGTGAGCTGCCAGACCCCTCCAGAGTCTGGGGGTGTTTGATGACAAAAGCTTTGCCTATTTGTGCCAGGATCTTGGCTCAGTGTCAGCTCCAGCTTTTCCTGTGGGACACCTGCCCTCCCCTGCTGTGCAGGAGCCATGTGGCCATATCTTCAAAAATAAGCAAACCTGCTGGATTTAAACCAAAGTCTCCACTGGTCCCCAATGCTTATCTTTCCCTTCCCAGTGTGACCCCGGGGATGGAGTGACTCTCTCTCTCTGCCTGTCCCAGGACTCTCCCATGGCTGAGACTGGGCATGCTGGAACACAGGCAGCAGTGGGGATGTGTCAGAGGAGCAGGTAGCTGGTGACAAATGGGGGGGGGAAATGACTGTTTGGACCCCCCTCTCCTGGTTTTAACCCTGGCTCTGTGTCCTGTGCCTTCCCCCCTTGCAGGGGCAATGGGTGCAGCCCTGCCACACACAGGGAGGAGCTGACAGTCACCCTGTGTCCCATCTCTGACCAGGCACAGCTCATCCCCTTGATGAACTGGCTGCTCCAGAGTTACTTCTGCTGTACTTCTGTGATTATTAAGTGTTAAAGTGACTGACACCAAACACTCTCTGACCTGTGTTAACCCTTTGATTCATTCTTGGGGCACTTCCTCTGACTATGAATCAGTGTTTGAGCGTGGATGCTTTTGGAGGTGGCTGGAGGGGAGCAGCACCCTGGGATGCACCAGGGCTCTGCCTCTCCCTCTGCTAAGGAGGGACAGGGACAAACAGCTTTCACAGGGATGGAGGAATTGCCTGAGCTGTGTATCACTGCTCATAGAAGGTTGTTGCATGATTAGGGGGTGTCTGTGCAGACAGGGGTTGAGGCTCTAACATGGAGCTCAGCAAAGCCAAGGCTTAGAACCAGAGTCTGGGATGTCCCGCTTTCCTGGCTGAGGGCTGGGAGTCTCCCCTGGGGCTGGAATGGTGAAGGAGATGGCTCAGGCTGGCACCAAAGCCCCTCTCCAATGGACCTGGAGTTTTGGGGTTTGCTGTCTGCACTGAATAGCTTTCCCTGCAGCTGTTTGGGGTGTCCAGGAAAGGCTGAGAGCAGCAGGGACATCCCTAGAGCCTTCCTCCTCTTCCAGGCTGCCCACTCGCAGGATGTTTATAGGGACCTTTGAGATGTCTCTAAGGTTTTGGAGTAACTCAGTGTGTTTCTAAGCTATTTTGGGGTGTGTGAGTGGAAAATACACATCATGAACATGTGCACCTGCTGTGTGCACCCATAGGCAGTTTCCTGCAGCTCCAAGTGTTCAGGCAAGCAGGTTCAAAGATCCACAAGGGAATCTTCTTCCCATTACTAAAGCAGAAATTGGTACAAAAACAAGCAGAGAGCTTTGCCTTGGGGGACTGCAGTGCCCAAGGCTGGCACCCCCCATGCACGGGTAGTGTTGGAACTGGGAAATTCTCTCGGGAGCCATCTGTGAGCTGTCAAAATATATCATAAGCTGCTGTTGAGGTTTAAAAAGCTTCACGTTGATGCACAACGTAGGGGAAGCATCTTGTATTTCCATAGCTGTACAACAAGATTTTCTGAAATTGCAATGATATGAGAAAATGTCTTTTAAAGTGGCACCCAGATGGCAGGAGGAAATTGTGCTGTTTGAATTCTCTTCAGATAAATCGAAACTAAAGGGATGTTAAACATTATTTTATAGGGCTTTTTCCTCACCCCCCTTCCACCACCTGCTACTGAAATGACACAAGAGGAGGCATCAAACAGAGCGAGATCCTTACAGCTCATTGCTTGGGAAACGGCCTCGTCTGATGACATTTAACACTGAGAGATCCCAAACCCAGCAGGGTCAGGTCAGGGCTCCTTGCTCCTCCTCTGTGGAGGTTGGGATGCACGTGGAGAGCTGGAGAGGTTGCAGGATTCAAGTCTCTTGGGACCTTTGCGTGACCACAGCGTGCACCTGGAGTGATGGGGAGAGGCTGTTGGGCTCGTGGAGCGACTGCTCTGGGAGTGTGGGTGAGGTGCTGCTGCTTGGAGCCAGCCCCAGTGTAAGCCTCACCATAAAATTAGAGTCCAGGTCAATGAAGGCAACTTTTGTGACAACAAACCTTCACATCCACGCCCTGGGAAGGTGGCTTTCAGGGCTGGGTTTTCTTGGGGGGTTGCCTAAACCCATTTCTAGCAAAGAGAAGTAGCCACAGCCAAACCCCTTGGAAGTTGCAATGTGAGCGAAGTGCAATAGCTGGAACTGTATTTCTCCTTGGAAAGCCACTTGCTGCAGGATGCAGAGACCTTCAAATGCACAAATGGAGCATTTGGCTATGAATCCTCCTAATTCCAGCCATCCCTAGAGCTGTGCTGCCTTAGGGACAGGCTCTCCATCCCCCTGGCTTCCAGGCAATGCTGTGGACCCTCCCCAGCAGCAGGCACCTCCCTCGCAGGTGCTTTTTGTTTCCCTGCTCCTTGGCATTCAGAGGGGAGCAGCATTTTCGCTCCTGAGCTAAATATGTCACTTTGTCTTGTAGCGGCTGCCAGGTTTTAAAGTGCTGGCACCTCGCGAAAGCAGCCGGAGGACAAATGCCAATAATTACACTCAGTCGTTACTCAAGGAGGAAGAACTGGGCTTTGTGGCTTTTTGTTTTTGTTCTGAAAGTAAAATTAGATGTGTTTACCTGGCTGTTTACTTAAGCTGTTAGTCACAGCACAGGGAACGTGTGTGGGCTGGTTTGTCTCCTCGGATGGGTCTCAGTTCCTGGGGGTGGGCTGGGGGGAGACCGTGAGCAATAGTAGCTAATATGCCAGCCTTGGTTGTGGTCCTCCTGGGAGAATGTGTTGGGGATGACAGGACAGCAGTGCTGGTGCTCCTGGGAAGCCTATCCCTTATCCCCAGCCTGACCTCCCTCCCCATTCATGCTGCTGAACATCAGGGGGACGAGCAGCCCAGCAGTGATGGGCAGCACCTACACCCACAGTCCTCTGATCCTCTGCTGGGTCAGAAGCTGCTGCTTCAAGCCCCATCCAAGCTGGTCCCCCTGGGGCAGCTGCCCCTTCAGCCCACCTCCAGGCAAGCTATTTTTACATACTCCTTTTAAATTTCTTTCCAGTGTTGTCGGATTCATCCCAGCAGATGGGTCCGTCGGCAGGTGGGGTGATGCTCCCCATGGGTGGTCAGATGGCTTTGTGTTTTACACCAAAAGGAGGTCGCTGGCAGGGCACGTGGTTGTGTTTTTTTAAGTGTAGCAGAGTGCTTCCCAGCTGGAATCTGGCTCAAGTTTTGGGAGAAGAGATCCTGGGTAAGATCCCAGCAGTTTTTTCAAAGGGTTGAGCCTGCAGGGAGCACCTGCTTGCCACCAGCATGGGCTTCCCGACTCCCAGCAGAGCTCCACAAGCCACGGGGTCTGGGTTAGGTATTTTTAAACACCCTTGGCCAGCCAGAGTTTGCCGGAGCGCTGCCTTTTTCCTGTTATCTCTTCCTGCAATTACAGAGTGATTTGGTGACAGTCGTCCCACGGCTCAGTGTGAGCAGCTCCCTGCAGCTGAGGTGTGTTGAACACACAGCAACACTGCTGGTAGGACACAGCTCTGCCTCGAGTTATCACAGTGTGAGATGTTCAGCAAATAATCCGAATTTTTGCTTCAAATTGCTTCAAACGCCACGTTATTTTGGGAGGGGGTTGGCATATTATCTATTATGCCCACAAGCCCAGATAATAATAGTAATACCATTTGGTGGAGCGCTGTTAGTGCAGCAAGGCTGTCACTTGTCACCAAGAACGCCATGTGTGGCAGCCTGTTAAAAAGAGTCAAAACAAGGCTGGCCACAGCCAGCCCAGAGCTCTGTGAGCACGGCAGCTTTTCCCTGTGCCGGAGCCAGTGAGGTCGTTCTGTCCTGCACAGCGATGCTGCTTGGCTGGTGCAGCCCCTGACTGGCGACATCCTGGCGTGCTGGGGCTTGTAGGGACACTGATAGTGCTGCCCTGGGTCTCACGAGTTGTTTTTGGCAGAGATGCTTCCCTGAGCCAGGCTGAGCCTGCCCTTGCCTCCTGCCTGCCTTGCTGTGTGAGCTCGCTCCCTCCTGGAATCCATGTACTGCTCAGAAGCTGCTCTTGCCCAGTGGATCCCAAATTTGGGGATCAGTGGATGCTAAATGCATCCCATGGGACGTGCAGGAGGACCAGGTGGTGTGTGAGCCCCTGGGCTGTTCACCCCATGTGAGGGGCAGATACTGCATCATTCCAAGGCCTGGGAACAGCCAAGCTTCCAGACTGAGCAGCATCAACTTGTAACTGGAGGTACTGGGCGCTCATCTTTCTCCTCCCTCTTTTCTTTAAAAAAGATATTTCAAACATAAAAGCAATGTGAAGGTGGGCAGTGACACATGTGGAAATGTATAATGAATGAAATAAGGGTGCGAGAGGGTTTCTGCAGGAATTCACTGTATCCGCTCCACAGCGAGCCATAAACTTCCTAGAAACATAAAAATATCATTTTTTTTCTCTTGAGCACAAACCCAGTACCTGCTTCCCCCAGCTGCAGAGCCTGCTGTGGGCAGCAGGATGCTCACTGCATCTGCACTGAGAGCCACAACAAACCCCCACCAAGCCTCAGTAACTTCAGCATTTTCTTTTTATAATGGAATGGGGATTGGAATGCTCTGCGGAAGTGAAATGTCTCTCTCAAATCATTGAGTTATTTTTATGTGCATTGGTATTTTCTTATGTGTATGTAAATACCTCCCCCCACACGCATACTTTTATCTCAAGGAGTGAAATAAAAATAGCTGGAGATTGAAAGGGGAGAGGGTGAGGGGGTGGTTGTGCTTTTGGGAAGAATGTCTTCAAGGTTCGGTAACAGCAAAGTCGTGGTGATAACATGATCTGACAAAATCCCAGCTTCTCAGGGGCTGGCAGGAATGGTGTAAATGGAAGAGATCTTAATGACTTTCTCTCTGCATTCCCATTTATCTCAACAAGCCGCAGCACAGAGCGCAGGCTCACTGTTGCACTTGGGGAAGTTTTGACAAGCTCCAAGGAGCCGGCTGTGTGCCTGCTGGGAACTGCTGCTCAGGGGCTTGGATAAGTGCCCCCCATCCCACAGATGCCAGGATGGCACAGAGGGATCCCCTGTGTTTCTGGGCTTCTGGTATTCCCCACTTTGCCCTCTCTGACCATGAAGCCTGGCTGCTTTCCCGTGGCAAGCCCTGGCCCTGCTTCTCCCAACTTTCTTCCTCTGCAAGCCCAGGCTGGGCCAGTTGTGGGGGGAGATGCTGTGTGACACTGGAGGAGCAGAGGGATGTGCTGCAGCTCAGTACAGATGTTCTGGAGGCTCTTATCTCATTCCTCTCCACCTCTCCAATGAGACAGTAGTAAAGAGATTTCTGAGAACTCAAGCTCTGAAAAGAGAGGAGGAAATTTTTCCCTACGGAATGCAAATGGAAAGGGTTATATGATCTGGCTTAGGATCATTTATTGTCATTGCTTCTCTTATTTTCTTTAATGATAACAAAAGGGAGATGATGAAATACTCTGCTGTAGGAAGCTGTGGGGCTGGATGGTGGTGTGCAGGGGACATGGTGACCCTCAGCACTGACCAGCCAGAGCTTTTCTGGTGGGGCAGGATGCCTCCAGTGCCTGTCAGAGCTCAGTTGAACTTTGGCTGGAGCAGAAATAAAACCATCACATCTAATAATACCCGGGTGCAGCCGGCTCCCAGAGGGCCTCTGCCAGCTGCTGTGGTGTCACGAGTCACCGAGGCACAGTGTTGTGCAAAGTCACTGTTCCTGCCTGACCTTCAGGGGCTGAATCCTGTGGATACGCAGGTCCCTTCTCCCAGCCCGTCCCCTGGGGGCCTTGCAGGGGTTGGAGGAACCCGGCTCAGCTCAGGCAATGCCTCTTCCTCCTCCACTTTGGGAAAGAGCTGGGAGGATTTCCAAATGCCTCTGCTTGGCAGCTGATCCCCGCCATTCCAGTAACGCACTAGAAGTTGATCCAAAGAAAGTTCAAGGCTTGTGTCCCTATTAACTGCACTGCTGGTTGCCCTCCCTCTCTACAGCATCTCCTGGCTGCTGACAATGCCTGACCTGTTCGTTTCCAGTGAGGCCGATGCTGGATGCAGGTGGGAGATGACGTGTGGAGAAAAGGTGACCCAATTATCATTATCTTTTCCCTGTAATTTTTCTGGCTCCTGTGATGCCCATGCTGTGACCTGCCATGGTTTACACAGGGCCTTGGGCAACCCTCAGATGATTTCTGCAAGTATTTGTGCCTCTGGTGCTCCGTGCACAGGCCTGTGTACCAGGGCAGGTCACACATAATGGCTGGCAAAGGCATGTGGTGTTCAAAGTCAGCTCTGGGGTTTTGGCAATGTCCCACAAACTTCTTGCTGAGCAAGTTCCTGGCATTCACAGAGGGAGGACAGCACTGTGAGAGGCAGCGTGGCCTCTGGTGGCACAGCATTGCCCTGCTCTGGGTTTTGGGCGTGGATTTGCCCTGTGCACTGAATGCCAGAGCCACTCTGGTGGCTGGTACCAGGGCAGGTCAGACCTTGGCCAAGCCATGAGGTGCAGTTTTAGTCATGGGCTCTCACCATTGGTGGTCTGAGCTATTCCCGCTGTAGCAAAGCTGTTGGCTGTGCAAATTTAAGTCATTTGGGCTTTTTCCCTTCAAAACCCACTTTCTCAGCAGCCCTTCTCCCTCCTCACCCACGTTTCATCAGCACCACGAAGACACTTCTCACTTAAATGGAGTGTGCCCACAGCTCCTCTGAGTCACAGCTGTCAGCAGGGAGCTCATAATTCTTCATTTTTTTCAAGTATAAACGTCTTTGGAAAAGGGCATTAAATAAAACACTTGACTGAGGTCCCAGTGGTGACTAATTCCCATGTTACGCTCCGTTCCAGCATTAACCCTGCTGAGCTCGCTGCAGGCTGGGGGTTGCAGGGATCCTCACAGGCAGAGGAGCAAAGGAAAAGCTGAACACTGCAGGAGAACAGCTTGAAAGGGGCAGGCACAGGTGGTGACAGACCCTAGTGTGCTCCCTCCAGGTGCCACATTCCCTGGAGAGCATGTTGGTGGGAGCTGTGCCTTGGTCCAAAGCGGAGGACACCCCAAAGCATGAGGTGTAGCAAAACCTAATATTTGTGCCCAAAATTGGCTGGAAATGTTTGAGGAGAGGTAAAAATCATAGAATGAAAGAACTCCCCCTGCCGTGGGCAGGGACACCTTCCACTAGACCAGGTTGTTCCAAGCCCCATCCAACCTGACCCCTGGGATGACACTTCCAGGGATGGGGCATGCACAGGTAACCTGAAAAAAAACTCCACTTCTCAATGGAAGTGCTGGGATGGGACATGGTTTAGTGGTGGACTTGGCAGTGCTGGGTTAGTGGTTGGATCTTGGAGGACTTTTCCTACCTGAATGATTCTGTGATTCCATGATCTTCCTGAGGCTCAGTCTGGGCCAAGCGCTGCCAGCACTCTGTGCTGGATGGCTCCGCTCGGCTGCACTGGCCACCTCCAAAAAACAACCCTGGCTTTGTTTGCTGCTTGGATCCCTTGTAGGGAACTTTTGCAAGGTGAAGCAGCTCTTCCCTCATTTTTGCTCTCCCCCTCTTCACCTCGAGAGCCCGGGAGCTGCAGAGCAGGAGCAGCCTGTGTGCGCCAACAACAAAACGGCTGCGGGACAGGGCAGAACTAATTAGAGCCTCTACAAAATGACATCTATTTCCACAGATGGGAAGCTGCTTCCCCTTTGTCTGGCTCCTTCAGTTAATTAGTTATCTCAGAGGTTGCATTTGCATTCCTGGCTTTGTGAAATACCCTTTTGTTAACTACTTTTCATATACTTTTATGAAGTCGGCTGCTGAAACGGGCTCATTTATCTCAGCAGCGACAGGCTGAGAGGCTTGCCCAGAGCTGCGTGCCAGATGCTGGGATTGGAAAATAATGTTCGGCTTGTCTGGTGTTTGGAAAGGAGACAGAAGGTGCAGGGCTGTGAGAAGAAAGTTACAGGCTGCTAAAGCCAAGGTCTGGATCTTGACAACTTCTGTAAAAATGTTCAGTCTGTTGCTTTCGGGCAGTTTGCAGGAGCCAGGGAGGGTGGTTTTGTTGCCAACCCTGGGCTTGGGTATCTCTGTCATCTGATGGGGGCAGGGTGTGACCATCCAGCCTTCTCAAGCTTTATCTGCTCCATCCACCCTGCAGCAGTGCTGTGTGTGAGTGTGTCCCCAAGGGCAGAGGGGGCTCCTGGGGACCCCATTGCCCACAGGGAGCCTGGGGACCCCCCAGAGCTGCTGCTCCACACATTTACCCTCCATTAGCAACAGCATTACTAATCGATCAATGTCATTACTGCTAGGAAATGGTTGCAAAATCAATGTTTCCTCTGTAGCATAAACAATCCATGAAGCCTGGCACCGGGAGGGGCATGGCTGGGTGGGTTTGGCTGCTCTGAGATATTTTCCAGGGACCCCAAGGGATGTTATATTGGAAAAAAGGGAATTCTGCCATGTGTTCAGCCATCCCTCCATTCCAGGAGAGGGTTTTTTTGGTGATGAGCAACTGTATCTTAAAATGCAAACTTTGAAAATTCAGAGCACAACTTGACTACTGGGGGGGGTGGAATAAGGCCCAAAATACATAAATCTCTTTATTTTCTGCACCAGTGAGTTTGTATTGGCCTGTTAGTTGACGCTCTTGAAGGTATCCTCTGGGATGCAACTATTATACATCCAAACTGTCACAAATGGAACTGTTGCTTTGAGAGACAAAGAGTAATTTATTGAGAAAAGGTGTCATTTAGGTGGAAGAATGGAAGGAAGGGAGACAGTTGCTGTGGACTTGCCAAAAGAGAATACCAGATCCACTGATAGGCAGGGAACAGCTTTGAATTTCCAAGGCTGCCCTTGAGGGATAAGAAAATAAAAGCTAAGGACAAAAAAAGAAAAAGTCTTAAATACAGTGACAGCAGAAACCTGAAGGATCACAGTGAAAAATGGGACTTTCTCCTCTAACAATAACTGAGAAAAAGATAGGAATGTAATTTGTACAAGCTGTTAAATTGCCACCAAAATTGTAAGCTGGATGGAGAAATGACACAAGAGGAAAAAAAAAAAAGAAACAAATGTATACTTGTTGTTCCTGGAGTATTGCTTGAAAATAGGACTAGAGATGAACAGGGTGGAGGAGAAATGGAGCTGAGGAAGGGAAGAGCTGGGAGATCCCACGTGGCTCAGCTCCATGAGCCTCCAAAGGATGTAGGAGGAAGAAAGAGGGGGATGTCTCCAAAAACATAAACCCATAGATCCATCTTTTTTGCTCGTTTCTGAATAATACCTCCTCCTCTGTCTTGGAGGGAGCTCATTTCTATGGACATGGCACTAAGGAGCCAGACACAGGCAGTGTGCTCCTCTCTGAGCTGGGCACTCCAGAAGGAACTCATTGCCAGGAAGGAGTTTGCAGGGTGGGCTCCCCAAGGACAAACTTTGGGGGAAACGAGATGCAAACAGCCTGGAGAGAGGTGTGGTGGTCTGTGCATGCTGCCCGTGGGGTGCAGGTGCCTCTGTGCTGGTGGGATGGGGGACCTGGGCATGAACTGCAGAGAGTGGAGACCAACAGAGACAGGGAGTGTCCAGCCCCAGCAGGACATCACCCTGTGCACATCCTCTCTGTGCCTTTCCCAGCACACAGGCCCTGAACATCCTGATGAAGCCTTTAGTTGTTTTAAAGCCGTTAAAGAATGGATCTGCCAGGGAAGCAGAGCGTGTTTTGGGCACAGCTCCAAAGGGTGACAGCATTGCTGTCTGCAGGGTGGGGGTGTGGGATGGCTCTTGTGTGCCCACCCAGCTCCTCTGCAGCACCTGCAGCATCTGGATTGACTCCCAGGTCCAGAGGGTGCTGGGGTGATTTGTCTAAGCCAGGTCCCCTTGCTCCAGCAGTCCCAACCTGCTGCAGATGAAGGTTGTCTGAATCCCAAGAGCTGAAATCCCAGTGCCAGGTGAGACATCACTATTTGTATATTGGAATTCATTGAAGCTAGTTCTTTCTCAAATACTTCAGTTGAAATCACTTTTGTACACCCAGGTCCAACAAAAGCAGGCGCTTAGAGGGTCATCATTACCAAATTGTGATATTTTTCGTGGCTGTCTCAAACACTGGGTGTCGGAATATTTCTTTTCAGCTGGAAACATCTATGATTAAGCTGCATCCAATGAGAAAAGTAGCAGAAATTGTGTTTCCAGCTCTCCAGTTTAGCAGATCAGTGGGTGAGCACCTCTGGCTCCAACCACTGTGTGTCTGGGAAGCTTTTCCTGAAAAAAAAAAAAAAAGCAGAGCAATGCACAAGGTTCTGGGGGAAAATTCAGCTTGTAGAAAATATAAAGCCGAGGAGGAATGAGAGAGAGGGGAATCTACCCAGCTGCAAACAGCCCCTGTGTCCTCCTGCAGCCTCAGGGCCCTGGAGCCCCACAACCCCACTGTGTCTCACCACTTCTGCCCTCTCCTGTCTGGTCACATCACTCTAAATCAAAAGTTATAATAGCAAAGAAGCGTTGGACAGATTTAAATGCAGAGAAATTATATCAAGGGTGTTTTTTTCAGGGTTGAGAGGAAAGACAGGGAGGAGGGAGGGACGAGATGTTTCTAGATACTTGTCCCTTTAGAGAACTCACAGGATTCAGATGGTTGGAGTGATCTTGACAGGCTAAAAACCCAATCTGCTGGAAATCATATACCTCAAATAATGTGTTATTGCTGCTGATCGGCCCTGTATTTTAGGGCTGAATAGGTACAGTATTAAATTCATCTTAAGTTTTCATTTGCACCAGTTACAGCTTGTTTGACAAGGTTTGAATGAAGTTTGAAAGGCTTTTACTGAAAGCGGTCGTGGGAGGAGTGAGGTTTGATGGGTTTTCTGAAGGGCTGAGCAGCACCTGCCTGAGGTCCCCCGGGCATTGAAGGGGCCAGGGGTGCTCTGCTAGGCACCCCAAGCTGTCACATGGGAGAGGAGCCAAGGACTATATTTATTTAATTGAAATACTGAGGAATATCACCCTTACTGTTAGAATGACATTCTGGTCTCCCCAGTGTTTTAATTACTGAGCCCTCCAACAATGTTGCGATAAAGTTCTGTTTATTTAAAGGCAAAACACACTGTTCATGGCCCTGTCCCTTGGCCACAGCGCTGGTGTCCCTCAGCTTGTCCCTCACCTGGAAGAAAGGTGAAAAAAATCCATCTCCAGAGGCAACCTCCACGCTTGGAGAAACCAGTTGCTGCCTCCTGGTGTCCCCCAGTGTGGGTTTTCCAGGAGGAACCTCAAACTGCCCCCAGAACTCCAGGCGAGGCAGGGCAGACTGGGACAATCCCCTCCCTCGCCCGGGCTGATGCCCCCCAGGACACGGCGGCCCTTTGGGCTACCAGGGCACTGCTGACTCGTGGCCAGGACCCCTCCGGTCCCTTTCCGCGACGCTGCTCTCCAGCCTCTCGTTCCCCCGTCTACACACACAGCCAGGGCTTGCCCCATGCCAGGAGCAGAACCCGGCGCTTGCCCCGTGTCAAACTTCCTACGGTCGGTGATTGCCCAACCCTCCGGTTTGTTTGGGACTCTCTGCAGAGCCCCTCTGCCCTCAGGGGCGGCCCCGGGACTGAGGGAGGGACGTGAGGGAGCCGAGTCCCGGCGCCTCCCTCAGCCACGGCGTGAGGGCTGCGGGCAGGGCAAGTGGCGCTGCTGTCAGAAATAGCGATAAATACTTTTTATTTGACGTGAAACCCGTGAGAGGGAGATGCTCTGGCTGGTCCCCAGGAGGTTGGTTAGGTTTAAAGGTGTCCCGGCCCCTCAGGATTTGTTTCTAGGGGTGGTTTTTTTTTTTTTGAGCGGCTGCTGAGGGGAATAAGACTTAGTGTAGTGTTAATTAACTGCAGATCTTTCCGCTGGGCTACCCTTTAGAAAATTAAAAACACTTGCTTCAGAGTTTGGGCAGCTGTGTGTGTGTTTTCATGGCTGGGAAGTAAGTGGTTTTAATAATTTAGGGAATTAAAACCACCAAGTTTCCTGTTCTGGAACAGTGCCAGTACCAGATGCATTTAAAAAATGCAGACTCAAGGCACCTGTGGTAGCAAATGTATGTGGGAACAGCAAATTCGAGGCACCTGTGGTAGCAAATATAGGTGGGACCAGAAAATTGAGAACAGCAAATTTGAGGCACCTGTGTTTCCAAATCCTCCCAGGAGCAGCAAATTCAAGGCACCTGTGGTCCCAGATCCACCTCAGAATAGCACAATAAAGGTGCTGGCAGCCACTGAAGTGCTGAGTCTTTGAGATTTTATGCACATTTAGGCTTTGCCTGGCTCTGCTCAGGAGGAGGGAAAGGTCTTGGCCATAAGCAGTGAACCTCCAAGGGAACAAGTGTTCTGGGGAAATGACCGTAGGAGGGAAAAGCCATTCAGTCCTGGACACTTCACCCCCCTCAGGAAGCCTTATCAGGAGCTTGGAGAGATTCTGTACACAAATCAAACAAAACCTCACCTCTGCTCTCTGGGGCAGCTTGCACAGGTATGCCTGACTTCCCTGGTTCAACCTTTAATGGTAAAAGTGGGGAGGCTTTTCTTCTAAGGAAGTTGCAAACTCTTGTTTCTAGGGGAAAGAATTATTAACTCTATTTAAGTAAATGTTTGAAAAAATCTTCCATGCCTTCCTGTGAACAATCACGGGAATCTGATGCAACATTTGATGGTAGTAGAGAATATTTGTAAACAAAGGAGGACTGTTCTGATGTTTATATTATGACTTGGGAACTGGCTTTTGAAACTGATCTTTAAAGTTCTTAATGAGAGCAGTTAAAATGGAGATAGGAGCAGACTCCTGAATGAAAACATGAGATAAGGAGGATGTATTTAAGGGATAATAGTCAGAGAAAGATAACAGTCTTGAAAATGGAAGGAGAGGAATCATAGTGAGGGCTTGATGGTAAAAGATGAGTCAAAAGCAGGAGTTATCAATGCTGGCAGTTGAGAGGTGGGTAAACACCTCAGAAGTTGAACATAAGAATGGTATAAAAAGTAAAGCTTTTGTGACACAACTTATATAATTAGGGATGGCTTTGGAGGTAGTTGATCTATTATTTTATATTTTACGTTGTGTCTGTGTTTGGGTTTCAGGAAGGTGTAAGGGGATTAGCCAGGACTGTCTCTGGTAGTTTATTGTTTGTGTGGTTTTTCTTCTGGTCCCCACAGTCCTGCAACACCCACTGACTTTGTGGGTTTTGAACTGTCTCAAGTTACCTTTAAGTCAAGCTGGAATCAGAAACCAGAGGGACAAGAACTGTGTTGCTGCTGCTCGAGATGAGCTTGCAGTGTTCTGCCATTTGTTTTCTTTTCCTCAGTGCTGTTGGCTCCCACAGGGAGATCTGAGGCTCTCTGAGGTTTCTGTGCTGTTCCGTGCAGAGAGCAGTTTTCCCTGTGGAAGCAGAGAGCTACCTGAGCTGCCAGTCCCTGTGACTCTGAGCCTATACTTGCCATGTGCTTTCTCATGGAGTTGCCCAGGGGATGGTTAATTATTCAGAATAGGCAGAAAAGATTCTGTCCACCCACTACTTAATTTTCTGCTCTGGTCGTGTGTGTTGCATTCTGAGCTTAAAGTTTTAGGTTGAGTGTTTTAAGCTCCAGACAACTGGTGACATTCACTTCATTTTTACACAATTCCTGAAGCAGCATCTTGCTGGCTGTCTTCAGTCAGAGGCTTGTCTCTGTAAATTAGCCAACATCCAGCAAGTGTTGCCAGTGTTCTTGTTTTAACTCCTTATTTCTAAAATGCATTTTCTTCTGAATATTGAAAGTTGCCTTAAAGATATTTAACTGCAGATATACTCCTTTAAATTCTGATAATCCTGCAAATATTGGTTCATTTGTTGGTTTGGTATTGAAAAATGATGTCAGGATTTGATCCTTAAGGATGCTCTGAAACCTAATTGGAACTTCACTACTTAACTTAACCAAATTAAAAGTACACAATTGATACAGAAAATAAACCCTGTGTAGATTATTAAATGTGTGGTTGTGGCTTATGCTTTAGATTCATGAAGCAATCAGAGGTGAGTAGTCTCACCTGCTGCTCCTTTTTGTGCACAGCATGGCTAAAAGCACTGCATAGCCTTGGAAGTCTCAGACTGACAATTTTTTTCCTTTTTACTATAAAGTAGTGGTTACTGAGTTGAAAAAAAAAAAAAAAAAGGAATCTGACCTATCCTGTTTCCCTCCATCTCCACAACCCAGGGAAGGCCCAGGGATTTCATGCTGCTCACACACCAGGTCTCACTATTTAAGCTGCCACTGTGCTCTGCAGAAATATTTCTTTTGTGTATTTTTTTAGAAATTCTAGAACAGAAATGTATTTTTATAGCTTAATTCTAAAAATACCTCGCTTTACCTGTATTTTTGCTTTATATTGGTTATTCACTCCATTCCTACCCACACTGAGCAGTCCCCATAATATTTTGAATAACTGAGAAGATTATAGGTACTGGGTATGTCTAATTATAGGTGTCTGAGAGCATAACATTCCTGGTAGAAAAATCACGATCTCTGATTAATACATTTGCACTCATCTCTGCCTTCTGAGTTAGTGTTTTCTTCAGCCACAAGTAGAGCTGATGATTTGCAGTGATGAATGACAGTAAAATTTGTAAACAACAAGAAGATAATAAAAGCCCTGTGCATTCAACAGGGCTTGAATATGCTAATATCTGCTGGTAATGCTGCTTTCTAAATTGATATTATTAAAAAGTAGATTTTAAGAGCTAAAACCACTCGAGTGAATGTGGATGATTTCACAAAATAACGTGGGCATATAGGGTATGATATGTAATAATTGCATGTTTAGGATGAGTTTTTATGTACTTAGTGGCAACAAATGTGTTTAAGCTGCATGTTCGTGGGTGCTTTTTGTTTCTTTATCAAGTGATTTTGGTATCAGAAAACCTAGAGCTGATATTTGAACACTCTCACTGTCGCATTGGAAATTGTTGTTTTGCAGACACACAGGGAACGTGGTGACTGTCTTACAGCAGAAACACTAAGGAAAGCTGGGCCAGCACAGTGGAAGAATTGCATTCCACTGCAACCCACTGGAACAAAATAAACCCTGTCCAAACCACTGGCAACACCAGTGAGAGACATGGGAAGCTCGGGATGTGTAGCAGCTGTGTTTAAAAAACCATCCAAACAACAAAACCCTCCTCAACCCCCCCACAAAAAAAAATTCCCCAAACCCACAACAGGAGGTTTCTTTTCCCCATCCTGTACAGCATTGTCCAAGCATAATGGAGTGGGCAACTTTCACAATGGTGTATGTATCCAAGCATAATGTAGTGGGCAACTTTTCACAAAGGTTGTAGCCCTTATGGCTTTAGGTTGCACATCATCCCACCTCTCATCCCCAGCAGTGTCTTGGTGTTTTCAGAAGGGCTTCGTGTGTGGTGACTTTCTGCATGTGCTGTCTGCTCCCTGCCACTGCCTCCTGTAGAAGAATCCTGGGAAGCTGAGCAGACCGTGTATTTTAACCAGAACAGACACACCGAGCATCTTCCCAGTGGATCTCAGGTTCTTGTCCTTTCAAACCTCGTTGTGGGGGTGAGGGAGGAGATTCCCTCAGGGTCTGCCTGGTTGTGCATCAGGTTACTATCAGTCCAGACCCACAGTGAGAGACAGAGCCCCTCAACCCTCTGTTACAGATCACTGGAAGTTACTTTGTTCAGTCTGAGTTCCTTTCCCCTCTCTCTCAAAGGTCGGGTGTGCATTGCAGACATCACTGATTCATTGAAAGTCACAGAATGTAACTGTCCAGACAGTATTTTTGATTTCCTGACTGTTCACAGAGCAATGTGTTAAAGGTCTCTTTCTTATTCCGTAATGTAGCGGTGCATGGTGATGTTACTCACCTTTTATCATGTCTGTATAACTTCTTCCCCTTAATTGCCACGACAAATTCATTTGTAAAACCTCTGAGGTGGATTGTTGACTTTTTACATGAAGGAAAGGTGGCCTTTCTGACCAAGCCCTAAAAACAATCTGAGTCCACAAAATCTTGAGTATTATTAGTGTCAAAGCCTCCTCTGTACTTGTCATAAAATCCTGTTCTGTAATTCTGTGCTTTGGGTAAATGGGTCACTAGATAAGATTGACAACAGCATCAGCAATGAAGGGTTTTAAGCTGGAAACTGTATAAGAAAGCAGAGCAATTTCTTTCAACAGAAATTACGCTGATGTTATTTGTTATTGCTGCAGTTAAAGATCTGTCAGGGTTTTCAATTTAAAACCTTGCTTCCTAGAACACTAAAAACATGTGTTTCAAGTAGGAACTTTTTTTCCTGTCAGCTCTCTGATGTGAAGGTTAGTCATAATTTCTTATCACTCTGGGAAGAGCGGGAAAACACTGGGGGTGGGTTGTCTTCCTAGGTTGTCCAAAATGGAGAAACTGGTCTGGCCAGGCTGCACTGGTGTGGTGAGATTCCTAATGCTTTCCAAACTGAGTAACCAATATGTGGCCACTGATCAACACAGGTCTCTTGCCTGTGTCTAAGAAGTGCTATGCCTGAGTCATTAAAAAAAAACAAAACCAAAAAAAACCCCCACCAAACAAAAAACCCCCCAAAAAAACCAAAACCCCAACAATTTTGTTAATAGATTTCGAAGAAGCTTCAGAAATACCTTGGAATTTCCTGTATGAAGAACGTGAGATTTCAACAAATGCCAGTGAGAATGGATAGCCCAGTATTTTTTTCCATTCCCTACTCAACTGGTTTTGAAAGTGAAAAGCCACAAAATACCTTCTAGATTATTTTTTTTCTGTATTAGCTCTATGAGGTAGGTGTATGATGTGGTGAGATATTCAAGTATGTCTTGGGGTATTTTGGTAGCTTGTTGGCTGGTGAAATTGGACCCTCCACATCTTTCCACTGCTTGCTAGATGTGGTCTCAAAGTCTTTGCTGGTAAACACTCGAGTATCTCTTTAACAATTAAAATATTGCATATTGGCAGCATGAAAGTGAGATTTTTGAAATAGGCTTTGTTTGCAAGAATTAGTTTGTGTTTGATTAAAGGTTGTTTGGGTTTTGTTGTTTTTTTTTTTTTTCTGCTGTACTATTCTGTCAGGCTCATCATGTCATGACAACCCGTCAGCTCAGGAATTCCAGTGTTAATGAGGGCTGGTGTTTTGGACAGAATGAAGGGAACAAGAAAAACCAGAGAGGGAACAGAAGAGGTTGTAGCAGTGAGAGTCATGCTTTCAGCTTCCCCCGTGATCCAAATTTATCTTGTTTGGCCTTGTGCATTTCTGATGGAAACACTGGGAGTGAAGATGAGAAACTCAAGATTATGCCCAAGTTCTTTTTTTTTTTTTTTCTCTTCGAAGCTCTGACTGCAGTGTGTGCCCCCCCCATGAATCAGTGTAAAAACTAAAAGCCTCTGCAAACCACACTCCTTTTACCTTCCTTTGCAAGAGCTGTATAGATTGTGTCTGGTTTGCATGATCTTGCAGATCACGGACAAGACAAATTTCCTGAGTGCAAGGAAGTCAGTAGTTGGAAAACTGCCCTTTGTGGATTGACTGCAGTTATCACCTTGCTATGGCCAAAATATGAGTGCTGATAAGTAGGGAGTGTGTAAAACAAAAAAAAACCAGGTGCAAGCACAGTGGCACTGCATGTGATTCCAAATTCTGTCACACTGCAGGAGAGAATCCTACTGCTGGTACGGCAGGGAAAGGGTTTTGTGCCTCTGAGAGACCTGGAATGTCGGAAAGACTTTGTCATGGTGTGTGGTGCTTCCATCTGGAAGGCTGCCATGCAGTGGGTACACAGGTATGCCTGACTTAGGTTTCCATGGAGATTCCTTGTACCTCATTACCATAGGTGGATTTTGCAGATAGTTTTTCTTTGCTTAACCTTCTCTAGGTTCCTTTTCTGTGTTGTGGTGTTTGGTTTTTTTTTTAATAGGCAAAAGGGTGTTGTGGGTTTGTTATTGTTTGGGGTTTGTTTCTTTGTTTTTTTTCTTCCTTTGGTGTAACAAGTTATGAGGTGTTTGGTTTTTTTCTTGTCTCTGGAGTGAAGGTAGAGGGAAGCAGCTGTTGTGCTCAGTGTGGAGGGGGGCAGAACGAGCTGTGGGTGCTACACCAGTGGCTTTTCCTCCAAGTTCCATAACCTCTATGGGTAACTCCTGGGTGCCAGCTGGTAACCATCAGGCAGGACAGAATACATGCACAATGTGCATCTGAGGTGACATCTTTGCTTCACTTCTCACAGAGAAAACTGATGTACACTTCCAGTTCTCTCCAGGTCACTGCTTGCAACAAGCCAGTGAAACTCTGTTTGTACATGTTTGATGGGTAAATGTGATTTCCAGTAAACAGAATGAGTTACTCAAGTGTTATTTTTAACTGTCTCCTGTTGCCTTTAACTAACTTAGCAAGTGTAACACTACACTACTTTTCCTTTTTTAAAATAGTAACAGATGCATTTCTTGTTGCAGAAGGTGAACTTAGGAGGGTTTTTTTGGTAATAAACAGCCTAATGGCCTGGATCTCCCTCTCATATATGACTTTCTTCTCCCCCATCCAAGGAGGCAGTGACCCACCAGACATTTCCAATATAATGATAATGTGCCAGTACATTGCTGCTTTTTATGTACCTGTTGTTAAATGTTAGTAAGCCTGAATGCATAAGGTCTTAGGGCATATAAGAAAGTGGTGAGTAAGCACATGTGGATAATTTGGCTATGGAATAACAGAAAAGGGTATGACTTTAGGTGACTGGAGCAGTTTGGTTGTGTGAGAGTGGTAGTAAAAGGAGCAGAATGAAAGATAAACAGGAGCTGTGAAGTGAGGTGATAGATAATGGTATTGTCATAGATGGAACTGGAAGAGAGCAAATGATATAAGAAGGAAAGTTCAATTTTAGACATATTTTATCAAATTTGAATGGCAGGTAGCTTTCCCCTCCTTGTTACATCATGTTATGCTGTCAGGCTGTACAATGGCTAATGTTGGTTTTATTAATTAAGCTCATTCTCCTTTGTTAGCCTGAACCATACGTGTATTTCTTTAACTTGGCTTTAATTTTCACAAACCCTTAATAAAAAAATTGAAAAATGTCAGTCCCACCGCTTTTGAAGAACCAAAATTCTTATTTGCAGATGTGCATGGACAAAATGAGGAAATATTGCATCATATTGCAGTAATTCTAACGAGGGGATAACAGCACTGACAGCCAAGTATCTGAGACCACTTAGCAGGCATAGTGAAGCTGCTGTTGATGCAGAATTTCTGGACTTTATATTTTATTCTTATGTGTGATTCACTCTGCCACTGCAGTCACATGTCTGTTAGAAGTTCTGGACTGTTTTAGAAGAGCAGCAGTCCTTCAGTGCTGAAGTAGTTGGTTCTGTTACTGTTAACCATTAAATTTAAGCGCTCATGTGCTGAGAGTTTTGTTGAGATGTTTCTCTTCATGGCTTTGTGAGACTGGCAGTCATTGCCTTTCTTGTACTTATGCAGAAAGTGACTTAGAAAAGTGAATTATCTTACCTAACTGCAAATGGAAAGTGTAAACCTGGTATTACAGTGAAGTGCTTTCTGAGCCTGAGCTCTTGTTTTTTCCTGAAGGTGCTTTGCTTTGTCTTTTAGAGCGTGAAACAGAAATGGTGATAAAAATGAGGCCCAAAATAAGGCATATGCTCATGGAACTATGGTTTTAAGAATGAGCTTTATTTATTTGGTTGAGAGTGTTAGTTTTACTGCCTAACATGAATATCAAATGCTAGGTGGTACTCCTGACCTGAGCTTAACTAGGTGAAAATGTTATGCTCTATAAAAATAAAGGGTTTATGATTGCCAAATTAGTTTGACACATCTGTGGAACAGCAGCTAACGGGTGAGGTCCACACAATCTCCGTGCTATTGGCTTCATAACAGCCAAATCAATTCCAGAAGTTCAATTTCTGTTCCTGAAGGCTGCTTCCATAATGAATTAAGGGGAAGCATATCAAATGTAATAATGCATTGTTATGAAGGTTTTAGTAAACTTGCCGAATGTCAGGCTGCTGGTACAGTCATGGTGCATTTCCCTGCCGTGATTACAGGGAGCTGTGGTTGTGCTGCTCACCTGGCTTTGGGAATTGAGCTGCAACATCATGCCTGGGGCAGGAGAGAGGTGCAGTACAAAGGTTACACTTTGCAGTGAATATTCAAAACATTTGATTTTTTTTTTGAACAGGTTTTATGCCTGCTTCTCTTAAATGGAGCATATGAATGCTCTGTAGCTTATATAATTGAAGAAATAAGACTGTTCCTTGTGTTTGAAGAACCTGGTGCTCCCCCAGATGCAGTGGGGCAGCTGAAAATTACTTTTGATAACTGTAAACACCGTGTCAAATGGCTACTTTCGGGTGAGAACGGGAAAAAGCACTGATATTTGACTAGAAGTGCTACGTAAGAAATAAATGGTTCCTCCTGTTTATGGGTATGGTCGGTTTAGAACTTGTAGTGGACAATGAGGTTAACACCTTATAATTTATGGATGAGTTTCTGGATCCTTTGTGTCACTCAGCACGAAGGAATGTTAATGCTGATCTTACCAGACACCGGTGGATTTCTCTAATGTCATGTTCAGTGGAACTATGTCAGCAATGAATAGTGTGCATAGCAGAAATGCAAGAAAATGTTCCAGGAGGGAAAGCTGAGCTCTTCTGCATACACAGAAATTAGAAAGCACTCTGGGTACATGATCACTAGCAGAAGGTGATAAGCATTTATTTAGGCGTAGTGGAACATGATCAATGTGATTTTTATACTCCAAGAAAAATAATCAGAACTGATAGAGGACTAGATGATGCAGACCTGATGCAGGAGTAGATTTGTAGACAGATAGGCTGGGCTGTCCTCGTTTCGAGGAAGGATAATGTATCCATAGATCAGTTTTGCCCCAAATGATGCCAAAAACACTTAACAGGCTGAATGTAGAGGTCATCTCAGCCATCCCTGGTTAACTGTGGTCAACAGAGCAGAGCGATGCTACCTGAGAGAGCAGGGTAGAAAATGATGAAGAATGATGTCTCCAGCTGAAAGAGGTGAACTTCAGTGAGCAGACAGCAGTTCAAACGAGTTGAAGTTCAGCCAGGACACCTTGCTAATTCCCCCCAAACACTGCATGACAGAGGAGGAATCATCCTTCTCATAAGGAAAATAAGGTTCAGGGTAACTCGATCCACATGCAAGAACTTTGAAACTTGTTCTTAAACTGGGATATTTCCCTGTGCAGGCAAAGTGAATAAAGGCATTCAGCAGTGTGTGTAGGGGGGAAGTGTAATAATTAAATCTTGAGTCTGGCTTGCAAAAAACCATTTGTGTAAAATCAGGTTGGTGGTGTTTTGCTTTGCTCGAGACTGTAGAATGATGTGGCTCAAACAGCAAGTGGTGGAAGGCAGCATTTTCCCTGGATAGATGGTTTCTCATTACTCATGAAATGTCTTGTGGAAAATGCCTTGCATACTCAACAGCAGTGGGGAGAGGACTGTAAGCAGGGAGAGAAGGACATAAAGGAATGTCACTACGTTCCTTGTAGTATAATGTGACCTTTCCATTAAATTAACATTATTCTGTCTGAACAGAAGGAGAGCTGAGATAGAGAGTATTTTTAGGGGACGAGTCAAGTTAATTAGGCAGCTATAGCTGTCGTTCTGTACATTAAGAGCTCAAAAGCAGGGTATGGAGAATGGAAATTTAATGTTGGTTTGCATTCCATTCATTTTGAAGAAGAGTTACTTTCTGTTGATTGTGAAAACTAGGCTGTGATGTTGTTTGGAGTGCTGTAGCCTGGACCCTGTTTTACTCTGGTGTATTAAGAGGGAGGTTTTAACTTAATTCCTCAATGATTTGCTGCTAAAAGGTTTATGCATCCTCTCTGCTAATCCAGTGGGTATAAAAGACGGATTCCACAATCCTTATTGGTGTGGAGGACCCAGATATTTCATAAGCCTGTCTCTCAACCTCAGTGCAGTAATCGTGGAGTCAGGCACCACTTTTCAAGTGAAACAGTGCTAGATTTGGGTCTGTGGGCATTGAAACTCATTCACACCTATTCAATTTCATTTAAGGGTCAAAAGATGCTCCATAAAGCTGATATGACACATTTAAATTCATAATGGTTCATTCATAGGCTGAATCCCTTACAAACCTTCCCTTTTTAAGAATGACTCTTGACTTTTTCATAAGTTTCCTTACTCGTAAAAGGCACATTCTAGCTGCATTACATCAGGCTCCAGATAACAATCCATGTGTTTGAAATAAAGGGATTGCAAAGCTGTTAAGGTTATTTATAATATTTCCTCTGCTGCAATTCAAGTCAGGTTGCAGCAAATTACAGAACCCACTGAAGCCTCTGGCCGGTGCTGGTTGCTGTGTGTGCTGTCTGCTGTGCCTTTGGCCTTGAGCTAAGGCCTGTGGCACTGCTGGGAAGGTGAAATCATGTCATTCCTCATCTGTTAGAGCAGCCCTTGGACTGCAGTCCTTCAGTCTGAAATGTATTTACTTCAATGCTTTTGGCCACAGTGCTTCATTTCCCTCCTGCAGGTACAACCAGTGATCCAATAGCCTCATTTGTCTGCCATTCTGAGGATCCTCCTCTGTCCCAGTGGTATTTAGTCTGCATTTTTTGTCCACGTTTCCTTCCCAGTGCTTCAGGAACCCTGTGTTTTTGATCTTTGCTCTGTCTGACTTGATTCCTTGCTCTCACCTCATTCTTTAATGCTCATACCCCTCGAATCTGTCAGCTCCCAGTTCAGATAGAGGAAGACTTACAGCTTTATTAGATAACAAATGATCCTCAGAGCTCCTGCTTTGCCCTGCTGTTTGGGGAGCTATTTGTTTTAAGAATAAATGAAGTTATCTCATAACCATGGCCTAAAAATAAAGAACAAACTTTATCTTTTTGATGGGCAGAAAGTCAAACCTTGTGCGTTTGTGGGCCGAGCAGCAGCGTTTCCCTGCTGTCACATAACTTCCTACCAGACTCATACCTGAATACAGGGCAGTGGGAAGCAGGAAAGGGCTGGAAGTCTGGTAACTCTTAGAACTAGTACTAGAACAAGTGTCATGATCCTGGCAGGTTCACTGAGTGGCTGGTGAGGAATGCTGTGACTGCTGGCAGTTCACCATGGTCAAGCAGGACAACCTTCAGCCACAATACAGTGTGAGTTTGCTAATGAGGAAGATTGTTGCCCAAAACATCCTGAAATAGATGCATTGTGATCCATCTGCAGCATAATGACAGCGTAAGAGTAGGATGAAATCACTTGCTGGATTTAAAGAGGGTTGATATTCCCTTCCTAAATGTTTTCTAAAGCCAGTATTTACTGGTGTTGATCAGTTATGCCAGAGCTAAAAATATTTATGGCTTTTGTGCAATGCATTTATCACCTTGAAAATATAATTAAAAATCTATAACAATTGTCCTGTAATTAAACCTCAAACATATTCCATCACAATGGCATTGGAACTGATCTCTCCCAAGTTCTGAACCTGTTTTCCAACGGGCAGATGGTTCAAATAAAGGATCTGTTCAGTTGTACAAAGGAAGCCTTTCCTCTAACGAAGCCTTTCACATACACAGGACCAGCACAGTATTAGCTTAGAGCATGGGGTTAAAATATTTTGGTTTATGCTGCTTTATCTTGTTGGTACTTTGTCTTAGGCAAGGTTGTGTAGTTCTGAGTTCAGGAGTCTGAGACTTTTTGTACTATAAGTGAAGAACATTTAACTTTTTGTCAACACCTGCAGCAGGTAACAGGTTATCTACAAATATCTACCACACACTGCTTCCATTTTTTATTAGGTTACCCTGAAATGGTGGAAATTAATTCCTGGAGTCAGTGCCAACTAAACTGACAGTGGATCAAAGCTGTGAGACAAATTGCTCATTACAGTTCAGGGAGCTGAATCCTCTGTGCAGACAGTTGTACCCTCACTGGAGGCTTCTCGGGCACTTCCCCCCACCAGCTCTGCCTCCCCAACTGCTGCCGTCGTTGGGGAAGCTCATAGGTGGATTTCTGTAAAATAAGCTCATTCTAAACCCCCCTCAGAGGCAATTGCTGCATCTTGGAATTGTTATTTGTTTGGTTGGGTTTGTTTCTGGTCACCCCGTTTAGAGCTGGTGTCACTATGCAACAGCCTGAACTATAAACAATGATGTTAATCCATGAAAAATGAGAAATTAAACCTTGGCAGGATCCTAGTGATCCTTGTCCAGGTTCATCAGATGAAAGCTCTGGTTTTATTTTTTTTTTTCTGACTTTTTCTAAAAGCTTGGCAGCACAAAATTCGTTCAGCTTTGCTGTCTGACAGAAATCACTCTTGCTGATCATGAGCTTGTTTCATCTCTTAGTGAAAGCAGATAAAAACATTTTAAAAAACCCCAAACAAACAAACAAACCAACCACAAAAAACATTTTCCAAACAGTCACTTTGCTGTTTCCACTAGCTCATCAGAAACGCTCGAATCCTTCCCTTTAAGAAAGCTGCTTTCAGGGAAACATTGTGCATGTAATTTTTTCCCCTTCAGGTATTTCACTTTCATTTGTTCCCGTAAATTAATGTTGGCTCTGATTATCTGTGTGAGATCTGAGTCGGTGTGTGGTGAGTCAGAGCAAGTTGTCTGTGTAAGCTGGAGGCTTTGGAGCAAGGCTTTCAGCACCTCTGGCTTGTCACAGAAAGTGGGATGAATGCGAGTCTTTGTGCCTTTGCTCTGAGGTCAGCTGGAAGACACGATTGCCTGAAAACAGTGATTTAATGGCAGAGTGACACAGAGCCTTAAAACTAATGGGACACAAACTAGGAAATCAAAACAAAGGCAACGCTCACGGAGAATGGGCCACAGATGTAATGCAGTCTGTGTGTGCAGCTGGCAGGGCCACCACAAGCTGCTGCTCAAAATAGCTGTCCTTCAGAAAGGCATATTTTGGGGTTTTAGCTGCAGCTTATTCCCTTATTAACTTGTCAGGTATTAGCAGTTCGGACTGACTATCATTTACAAGTAGTGCAGAGCAGTTCCTAAATATGAATATATTTGTAAGTCACAGGTAGGGATTTATTTGCAGATAACCCAGACAAATCTATGCCAGAATGCTGACGAACTTATCTGATGTCCAGCCTACCCTTGGCACAAAGGATGGGGATATGTGTGCCTTCACACTTAAGTTTTAGTACAAATCACAAATAGATAATAAAGAGAGGCCATTATACTACATTTAAAACCCAGGACAGCAATTTGCTGTGGCTGTGGTATAGCTACAGAGGGTGGTTTGGATTTTGTATCAGGATTAAAGAATACTCTGTAATCTTACATAAAACACAGACACTTAGATCTTTTTCTTGACATGTTCATCTGTCCATGTTTATCATGGATGAAGTTGGTGCCAGCCAGTCTTTGGATAGACATTCATTCTGCTGTTGCAATGTGGACCATGTTCATCCCTGTCAAAATACAGATTCAGTTTGCATTTTTATTCCAGCAGAGCATTTGACCCTTTGACAAAAATATGCTCGAGTGAAATTAAACAATGATTCAGAGTTTGGTTATATTTTGTTTGTAAACTCTGTATTTTCAATTTACGTGAGGAGAGCACACATTATATAGCAACCCCTATGTACTCTGTTTATTCTCTATAAAGTGCTATTGGAAAAATATTGTAAGAAATACTTAAGCATTTTAATAATCTTAGTCTTTAACTTGCATCCAAAAATGCAGGTTTGTTTTAGGGAAGCAACAGGAGCATCTGCCTGGAAAAATAACAATGGAACTATCAGTCCCATATTGTGATGTGCATGTGGTGAAAAGATTACTTTTTTGGGCTGGCAGATGCACTCACTTTACAGGTCATTAAATTTCTCATTATACAAACTCAGTCATCTGAGTTTTTAAAATATGATTTGGAATATCCGAACGATTAGACAGCGTGCAAGATAAATGTAGAAGCTTAAGATTTGATAGACAAAACATAATGTGAAAAAATGATGGGTAAATTCCATAATGATCCCACTACATTATTCTCATTGCCTAGCTACTCCATATGGAAGGTTCCATTCTGACCTTAGGTATATCACTGCCTGCAGAGTTACACCAAACAAAATCTTGGTTTTGCCAGTCTGCTGAGCGATTCTGATTCATCTGTCTATGTTCTCTGAGGAGAGAATCTGTAGCAGTAATTTGTGCATTAGGATTTTATCCATCTTGATGAGCTGAGAAAACTGCATCCTTTTGAAAATGCTTTAAAGTGCTGTGATGATGGAAGAGAATTGCTGTTACTGAACTTCTCGAACATTTCTTTGCATGTGTTTGTTTTTCCTAATCACAGGGTCTTAACAGTCGTAGGAAAAAAAATTCCCTCCCCTCCCTCCCTCCCTCCCTGAAGTGGTTGTAATGTTTGGCTGCCAAAAGCTCAGGATCTACAGATAATGACTTTGGAAGGGGGGGGGGAAGTGGTAAGTTTTGATCATTGTTTGGCCTGAGTAATAATTCATTTGGATTTCTTACTTGGAAAGCAATCTGTTAGCACAGCTCTCCTCCACACAAGTTTTCTTAGGAAGGCCATAGATGGGAAGAAGTGGTGTTTGATCAGCTGAGCTTTCTGTTGAGGTTGGGTTTCCATTATTTTCCTTCACAGAAACATGAGTCACTGTTGTCCCAGGATATCAACATGTAAAGTGCCACTAGTGAGCTGGGAGGGTACGAGTGAAACAATTGCTCTAAAAAGCTCAGGCTTAATCTTTCCCTATATGTTCAACATTTTCTTCTCCACTCACAATATTGCTGTCCAGCCTTTCCAACACCTTCCAGCTGCTGTTACATGAGGTTCAGATATAACTCTGGAAAAACAGAGCTATGGAACATTTATCTTAAACATTTATCCCAAACCTAAAACACTGCTATTAATGTCATAGTACCACAGCTAATTTTAGATTATCCATATGGACTGTCCAGAAATCAGATTCTTGATACATCTTTAAGACCTCTCAGACTTTAAAATAAAGAACAGTCTTTCACACTGATTAAGACTATGATAGATTTTATAGCTTCTTTCCAGACTGTACATGGGGGCCAAATAAGTTGCCTACTGCAACAGGGCTTTGGTGAGTGTGTTATGTCACTGAATGCTTCTTAAATTAGTTCTGGGTAATCAAGTGATCTGTAATTGGAGAAGTCCAAGGTGGATCTCTTCTGCACAGTCCTGAATAGCAAACCCTCAGTCTTCAGCACAGGAAGAAAGTTCATTACTAAGAGACCTTTTAAAGCTTTACTGTGGAAATGGTTCAGTAATGTCCATTTTTTTTTTTTTTTTTTTTTTTTAGTATGCCAGGGTCAAAATAAAGCCTAGGATAAAGATCATTGGCTTATTTTTGTGTCTTGTGAGTATAAAAACACAAGCAAAAATCACCATGGCTATTCCAGTTATTCTCAGCTTGGTCAGCTATGAGGTTTCTGCCAAATCATTGTTCACATCAGATGACTGTCAGACTTTGGCTGGCTTTACCTGTGTGGGAAAAAATAAGTGTATCTCATTGGGATGAGACATTCTGGAAGTAAGTGCTGGGTAGTCACAAAACTAGCTCATATAATTAGGAACTTAACATCCTGTACTTTGACGCTGAATACCAGGAAAATTCTCTAAGCCCTTTCTCCTTCTTTTTTTTTTTTTTTTTTTTAAAACTCCAATGCAAGTGCGTGCAATGGATGCTAATAAACCTTACTCACATAAGCTGACAGCTTTCTGAGACATCAGTAAAGCAAAATCACCCACATAAAGCTGATAATTTTGAATTCAACTTTCTTGCATGGAAGAGGTTTTCTAAAAGAATTTAGGAAACTGTTGTCTCAGAACTCAAGGTAGAAATCATTGGGGCTGATCCCACTGCGTGTTCTGTTTAGAGGGCAAAGCTGGGCTTGCTTATGCATCCCCAGTTCCTTCCAGAGGTGAATTTAACCATAATTAGTTGTTTGTTCTACCAGTAGTTTTTCTGTCCCTAAGTCAACTAAAAAAGACTTTTTCTTTCAAGGGAGACCTGGGGTCCAGTTTGTTTGAAATAATATCTGTTACAAAGCACAGCCAGCTCTTTCTTCCATGTGAATCTGTCATACTTGGCCAGCTGTTGGTTGAGACATTTGTTCCAGGAAGACTGTCATACTGTATTTTTAATGTGTTTTTCTTTGTTGTTGGGGTTTAAAATGATTTTTAGGTCTTATGAAAAATGCTCACTTGATTATGCAGAATGAGGTTTTCTATTTATGGACAAAACCAGTGGGGTGGTGCATGATTGCTCCCAGGACCTCTCACAGAGTGTGTTTCTGTGGGAATGGATGCAGTGATGATGATGATGATGATGATGGTCTCGGCCCCAAATCCACTTCCTTGCTAAGTGGGCTACAGTAACTTACAGGAAAAAAGACTCTAAAGCCCATTCCTTTTACCTCAGGCTGTATAACATATCTCACTGCTTTGTCTGCATTGTGTTGGCACTTGAATTTTTTTTCCATTATATGTCTGACAGTGAAATAGGAAGTAGCTCACAGTTCTGAGATATTTGTTTTTCTGGGCCAATGATGGTACTTTTAGTAGAAGTCAGCTCTGTTTCATTGAAAAAGTAAATAACTTTTTAGACATGTCTGTACTTTAATAAGACCTATTCAAAACCTGTAAGATGTATACTAGGGGAATTATTTTGGAATTCTGGCCAATGTGACTGTGCTTTTAGACAACAAAGGCACTCCATTTGCAGGACTGATCTCTGTGGGAAGGACTGTCCAGGAGTTTAAGGTACCAGGGGAGAATTAGTCACTTCTAGGGAAAGAGTGTATCTCAAAAAGACATTTTATTACTTAAACATCATCTTCCTAAACTGCCTAGTTTCTTCACCTTTTTAAACTATTTGTTTTTAAGGCCTCTGTTTTTGCTGATTTAATTGTACTTCTCTGAAACATCCAGAGACAGGGCAGTGTGCAGATCATTACACACTGTACTTACTCTCAGGCTCCTGAGCCAGTTGAGCATTTTGCAGTACTCTTGCCATGGCCAGCTGAAGAACCTCCTGGCTATAAGCACCTGTGAGGAAGAGCAGAAAGTCCTATAAAAGTGCTTAGCTACAGGCCAGCTTGATGCTGCTTCCTTGGTGCTGTAAAATTTAGTTTCAGCTGGATGATAGAATTTCATCTCTGGCTGAACCAGCTGTACTGTGGAGGGGGATAAAGCAGATGATCACTGTCAGACACCTTGTGAGGAGTTCAGTAACGGGTCAGCTGAGCCAGCCATCCCAGCATATGTGCTGTGAATTGAGATCCAGGATTCTGGAGATGGAAAATGACCACCCTGCTTCAGTCCAAGAACAAATCCGAGCAGAGGTCACATCAGAGTGAAATTTCTTTTACTCAGCCCATAAAATGAACACATTGTCCTGCTCACATATAAGTGCCAAGACTTTTAAAGGAACTGCCTGAAACTCTGAAGATCTTAAGGTCCACGAGGAGCTGTGATAAGAAAGAGAAAAAGGCAGAGGGCAAGGTGTCGACAGCACGTCTGAAATCCACTTTAACTTCAGTGCTCAGCAACCACATGAAGAACAGTTATGGAAAGTTAAACTAAGACATGGTTGAGGAGAGAGGAGGAGGTTCAGCAATTTGCCTTCTTTCACGTTCTTTGGTGACAGTGACAAATGCTGCAACATTCAGTCAGACTGTGTGAGGGGGATCTGGGGCTTCCACACTGAGATGAAAGCTTTTGGTTCACTGACCTGCTTTCTACACCCTGCTCTTCTCGTACACACTGTACGTGACCAGGGACAAGGCTCTTGTCCTGTTCTACCTTCATTTTTCACACATGCAAAGAGGATAATGCCACGCTACTACTGGACAAGAAAAGAATGTTGTGAGGATTGATGTCTTAAAGGTGGTGAACTGCTAAAGTGCTGTGGTAATGGGGGCTGTGTAATTATTACAGATAGATGGGCTTGGAGTCTGCACTGCTGCTGGATGGCAGTGCAGCCCCTGCAGTCCCTCCATCTCTGCCTTGCCAGAAGATTCTGTCCCATCCATCACACCCAGAGCCAGCCGTGACCTCTGGGTGAGTGTTACTGCTCATATCTGGGAATGGAGCCAGAGGAGAGGTAAGATCTTGCTCTGGTTTATTAACACACTGACGAGAATAAGTGCTGTGCCTTAAACTTAAATACTGAAGAGTTCCCGTGTTGGTGTTTAGTAAACAAAAGCCATGGAAGTTCAGAAGGAAACCCGAGGTCTTGGGGATTCTTTCTTTCTGATTCCTGAGTAACCATGGGACAACTTGAAAGCTGAACAACATAGTAAAGTGTTAACAGTCTTCACAGCTGAGAACAGTGAGCAGTGGCCAAAAACAACCATTAACTTCTGCATACACTGTTTGTTTGTTGAGCTAATATCCTTCACCCTCCTTTTTTTTCTCCTGTAAGAGGAGTGCTCTGATTGGTCTTAGCACGGCTGTATTTTAGTTTTGTGTTAATTTTTCAACTTCGGTGTTCTTTGTCCTCTACCAGGTGGCAGTCGTCATGTGTTCTGTTCCGTGGTTCTTATTGATTTGGTCAAAAGTAATTAAGGAGATAATTTGTTCTCAATTACATTTCCTTGAATTTCCTGAGGCTGGTAACTCTGCTCTCCAGCTGCGTCTTCCCCCAGTTCTTTCTCAAATTAACTTTACCCTCACTGTGAAATAAAACAGAAGAGTGAGTTCTTTTTTTGTTTGCTGCTTTTGGGTTGAATGGAGGCTGTGCTGTGGCAGATATCGATCTGAGCATTTTATTAGGTACTCCTGCCTTGGTTCATGAACTCTCATGTTTTAGCATAACATTGCAATAAGAAATCCTGTGTTAGACCAGCAGAAGTAAGAAACCAATTTTTTTTAAAGATGTTTATGGGTGTTTCTGCTTTCTCAGTGTCCTTTGTGCCTGAAGGGTTCTTTTCAGCACTTCCGTAATCTATTTTGAGCTCCACTAATGGCAAGAAGGAAGTGAGCACTATTGTGGTGCAGATGGGGTTTTCTTTTTTTCAGTTTAACTCAAATTGCACTAATTTCTAGGAGAATGGGTTGGATTTTTTTTGGCGATCAAAAAAAGGCTTTGGAACATTTGGTTTCCTGGAAGAAGATCTGGCAAGAACGTTTGTAATTCTGACCTAAGTAGGGGAAAAATATCTAGAAAACATTAGCTAAGGCTGACTAATATTATCATTGCCAGTATGCAGCCAAAAATGTGAGTAAAAGGCTTTGGGAGTGTTGTAAATATCTGAATTGCTGGCACATTGCCCAGAGACCTTGTAAATGACAAAGGTGGCATAGAGAGATGTCATACAGAAGTGATAATTTTTTTTTTTCCTTCCTTATTTGCATTGACTTCCAAGGACACATTTTAAAATTTTTAAATCATTTGAATGAAAAGAGTTTATGAAGATTATAAATATGGCAGCTCAAATGGTGTAGGTGCTTAAAGGGTTAAAAAGTAACTGTAGGGTAAATGCACTGACAACAGTAACATTACAACTGTGATTAATTTGATGCAATTATTTTACAAAACTTACCAAATTTATACTTACCAAACTTATCAGAATTAGTAAATTCTCTTTGGAGGCAAGAAAATTAAGAGAATTTTTCCCAGGAGCATGAGAAATGGATGGAATAAACAATGCCAAGGTATTCAAGCTGGTTTTGTTATAAAAACAACAGGGTTTTTTTTTCTGCACAGATGCTTTCCATTACTATAATTTCAGAATGCTTCATGGATGTTTGGAAAAAAGTGTTATTTTTCCCATTCCAGGCACGGGAAGCAGAGGCACAATGAGCTGTGGAGTTTGTATTAAAATTCACTGTAGTCAAAAAAAAAAAGGCTTCTGCTAGCTGGGATAAGGTGTTAAATGTTTTATTTACGATGTCAGAGGAAATTTCTGACAGAGATGAAATTGAATCTATTTATTCCAAATTTCCTCCTCATGCCTTCACTAGCAGACAACCTTTCTCTGACTTTTCAGCTGTCTCCCTCCATTTTCCTGATATGTCTGTATTGACAGTAACGTGTTCATTGGAGTGCAGAAGGAGACCTAACAAGGCTGGAACCGCCTGGCTCATTAAAACTCCTCGTGGCAGAGCAGTGGGATGAGGCCCCTCCCTGGCGATCCCGGGACCGTTCCTGACCGGAGCAGCCGGATGGAAGCTGCTGCAACAGCTCCTACCAAGTGCTTCCCTTGGCAACGGAGATTCTCAACTGCAAAGTGCTTTGCATTATTTATGTGGCACTGCACAGCCTTAACAAATCAGGTATCTTTGCTGATATTTATATCTGCACGTTTAGTTGTGGGGTATTTTTGTTTTTTTTTTTAAGCTGGAGCACTTAAGTAGCGTTACTCTCATTACGCTTAAAGAAATCTTCATTTTCTGCAATATATTCTTCATGAGGTCCTTTGCCTTGGAGCCTCTCGTGTTTTAATTGAAAATTCTCTTTTGGTCCTGATGCCTGTTCCATGTTCCCACTTCCCAGTGAAAGGGCAGAAAGGGTCAGTAGTGAGCAGCACTATTAAGAGAAGAAATAGGAAAAAAAAAAATCCTGAGTGCATGGCTAGAATATTGCCTTTAAAATTCAACATTTAAAACCCCTCCTGCAGAACAGCAGTAGTCACTTCTATATGTGGTGATTTACAAAAGCTCTCTAAACATTTATATAAAATAAAAAAATATATTTCTTGAGGTTGCTCTCACATTTGGCTGACTAAATGTTGGCTTGTGATGAGGCTTTGCTGATTTATTGTCGACAGAACACATTCACAGTTTGCAAATGTAGTGATAATGCTCCTGTTGGAGTGATATGTGAGAAGGAAGAAGAGTGCAATAGGTGTGTCAATCTGTTTTTGACATAACATATAAACTTAATGAGCTACCCAGAATGAAAAAGCTTTGTGAATTGCAAAGGAAACAGGTTCTTAATTCAGCTTAAACAAAACTAAACAAAATAAAAAACAAACAAACAAAACCACAACCAAAAACAACAACAAAATTGAAAATATACACCCTAAAAGCACAATTATTGTACCTTGACTCTCCATCTATAGTTGGCACATTGTCCACCAACTCAGGTTATTGTCAAAAAAACCTTGGAGAAGAACGTTGGAAAATCTCAAAACTCAAAGAATGACATTTGCAAAGATGACAGATGTGGGATATGGAGAGAACATTTAATAAAAGGATGGATTTGTCAGTATTTAGCAATGTTTAATCTCCAGAAATTTCTGGAAGAGAAAGTGGAAATATTTGGGAATTGTCAGGGTAAAATCCATAGTCTGCAGGTGGTGGGTGTGACTAAAAACAAGTTATTCAAAAGAACTTGTTCATCCAAAAATACTTGAAGATCCTGCAATTTTCTTTCTAAAGATGACGAGGTCACTGGAAGCGGTGTCAGGCAGTGAGCAGGAATCCCAGGGCTCCCCGTGTGCTCATCTCCACCTGGGGTAGCCCGGGAAGGGGTCACCTCCGGGGCCTCGGGAGCGGAGCCTGGACAATCCCGCGGCATCGAGCTCCACCTGCTGCAGTAACTCTGCAGCATTGCTGCCTTCCTTCTACCTGGAGCTGCCACATGCCAGCTCGAGAAAAATGACCATAATCATTTTCCTGGAAAAATTCTGGGTCATTTCCTCGTGTAATCTCGCTTTATGATGATGTTTCATCTATTACTTTATGTTTTTTTTTTTTTAAGAAAACCTGTTGTTTCTTACATGTGAAGTTGTGTGAGATTTATTTTTTTTTTTAACATCACTATAATGAAAGCAGGAAATGATCATTGAAACAGACCTCTTGATGGCTTAAAGCAAATTAGATGAACTATGATGAAAGTCTTCTTAGGTTGGAAACATTAAAAAAAAATCCCAACCTCCAAGCTCCAAAGATTGTTGAGATTGTCATGATGATATATTGCTGAATGTAGCAAATTAGACATACCAGTAATGTTCTCTGGTTTTATATCTGCACTGCAAATTGAAAAGAGAGATCTCTACTGTTCTCTAATTACTACTGTTACTGTTTTAAGCTCAGATTGCACCTTTTCAGTACATGACATTGTAGTGAAAGATAATGTTGTTGAAAAGGAAGCTCTTCCCTTCTGTTTTCTGTGCTGAGGGTGATTGAATCACATCATCAGTGCCCGAGTGGAGGTGGGGATGTGACACCTCCCTCCTTCAGTATCTGTGCAAAGGGCAGGGAGCTCTTTTTCCTTTCCCCATGGACTGGCAGAGCTTGATGGCCAGAAGGAGGATGCAGAGAGATGTTGCACCTGAGAGAACTTTTTTTTCAGTGCTCTGTGGCATTAAACACTCAAAATGAATAAGGTTAAATGGCTCCACCCTTACCAGTGGTCAGGGAAAGCAGACTGGAAATTGCCTGTTCCTGGACTGTCCAAATCAGATAAATCTTCTAGTTTTATCTTTAAATACAGACAGTGTGTGCAATTAAAAAAAAAAAGTCCCCTGCATGTTTTCCCTGTATCAGATGATGAGAAAGCTGACACAAGTTCACAGGTTTTGGTGTTGTTGGGATGGTGCTGAGGTGGTTGATGTTATGGATTACAGACAGGCCTTGCAGAGAAGACAGCCATAAGGAAATAGCAACTGAAAAGGAGAAAGAAGATCAAGGGATGTTCAAATACATAGAATTTCTTGGATTTTTCACTGAACTTTCCAAAACTATGCCCTGATATGGGTTAAATATTACCCGAAATATGAAAACTTCTCCAATTTTCACAACCAATCTGCTTCTGAATCAGCTTCTCTGAAGGTGTTTCCCTTGCAGAGTCTTCTGTTCCATCCATCTGACAGCTCTCTACCTTCAAGAGTACTCTGAAATTTAGAAGGGCTGATCAGAGGAAATAATTATTTGTCTTTAAGCATTTTTTTATGGTTTGGATAGATCAGCTGGCCTCTTGGATGTACACAAGTGAAGTTATAAATATTTAAGGTTTTATGCTGGATTTTTTTTTAAGTGTTTTGTCTGGTAACTCATTTCTAAAATTCAGTCTAGTTTAGAAAGCCTGTTTTCACAGAGAAAGACATTTAATACACTTGTTTGTGTGCTGCCTCAGTCATCCCAGTATAACGTTGTTTGCAGTTCTCCAGGGAGTGAAGGTATTGCTCCTTACACTTGGAACCTTTGTTCTGCTGAAATCCCACATAGCAGCATAAATCTGGAAAGAATTTCATGTCTTCTCAGGTCAATATTCCAACAAGCAAAGTGCTCTGCTCTTAATTTCTTTTTTGAACACTTGAGCAAAGCTGGGGCTTTGCTCTGTTGGGCAGAAGCTGCACAGCATAGGAAGAGTTTCATCCACAGCTCCCAGTCTGCTGGGCAGCACTTTTTGTGCATCAGCTCTACCCTGACTACATGGATACAACTTCCTAGGGCCAGCTTTGGATTGCTTGGAATCACTGAATGAGCTCTTTGATCTAAAACTAGTGCTGGAAAGAATCACTGTCTTCATGTCCTTCCAACCTACATTCCAAACACTGCTGAGTGATCTGAAGTCTTTTATTAATCTACCTATATAATTTTTTTAAATAAGCAGGAATGTGTCTTTTTTCCACTCAAAGAGACTGATAGTTGAAGGAGTTCTGAGTCTGTGTTTGTGTCTGACTTCAGGGCTTTTTATGGGTCTGTGCCTTCCTTGGGGGTGAAAGCACAGACCCAAGAATAGTGGTCTATCACAGTGTGTATCTTCAGGGAAGAGCAGTTACAAGTAAGTAATTTTCTATTCCTGGTTTTGGAAATTGGATATTCTTTTTATGTTAGACACAGTAGTCTGTACAACAGCCTTCCAAGAGTTGCATTTCTAGGCATTTAAGCACAGCAATTTATAAAGCATGCATGTACTTTGCACAGTAGCTTGTCAGCAAGCTTGTCATCTTCCTGTGAGAATCTCTTTGTGCACCAAAGTCACTTGCTGACCAACCAAGTTTTTCTACCCTAGACTGGTGTAGACACTTTTGCTTTAGTTTGCTTTAGTCTCTGTAGAAAAAATTATTTGCACCACTTCATTTAGAAAATTATGACCTGCTGCAGTATTTCAAATATGGTTACCTAGTTTTGTTTATTGTTTTTTAGGAACCAGTGGAAAAAAAAAAGTACAGGAAAAACCACTTGAAGTGGCTGAAGCCACTGCTAACAAGTACTCATTCAATCCAGAGGTAAGAATGGTGAAGCTTTGATTCAAGATCAAGTTAAAGAAGGCAACAGAAAAGCATCATGTTTTGTTTATTCATAGTGATATCTGTTTGCTGAATTTAAGGTTTAAAGCTTACTACACGTAAGGAGCCAACCCTTATTGGCTGATGAACATTTCTTAGGTTTCATCTAGTAAAACTCCTCCTGAAGGTAGTAAAAAGAAATCACTGATGAGTTGTAGGGTATCTTGTAATTTGGTAAAAATAGTGTACTGAAAATTCAGTTTAGCTGTGTTAGTAATTCCATGTGTGAGTTCTAGAAGATTGACCTTTAAACTGTATTACATTTTAGCATCGAAACAGCTAATAGATTCAAAATTACTTTTTTATTTCAAAAATTCATGTTTTATTAAAGCACACAGGTCAATATTGCACATTCTTAGACCTCGAAAACCTGCAGTTGAAAGGGCTGTTCCTTTGGGTGTTGTGAGGAGCTGCACAAATTACTTTACTGTTGTTGAAGATCTAACCTATACCCAGGGTTTCAGCCTTTGCCTGGTGTGACCTTAACTTACAATTTAAAATATTGAAAGGCTTGGAGATGATTTTTCTTAAAATGCCACTTCTTGGTCAGCACAGAACAGTTTGTGTGGTGAGTCTGTTCCAGTTCACCCAAGACCACCCAAGTGTATTTGCTGCTCCATACAGTCTTGGGCCTGTTATACAGCTGTGCAGTTAGAGAGCAGGCTGTGGCTCTATCCCAAAGCAATTAAAATGTTGGAATTAAAACACATTTTAATTTCTCTGCATGCATTTAACAATTACCAGAATTTTATTTGACAATCCACTAAAAATTTTAATTTTTCATCATGTGGCATCTTTGTTAGCTTATTTAAAATCTGACCCATCTCTTTTCTCTTTAGAACAAAAATGAGTACCAGGCAGCTGATTTGAGCACAATTTTTATTAAAAAAAAGAGGTGAGTAAAACATAAACAAAAGAGAAAGGATGGTGCATTTGCAGATATAAAAATTGACAACTAACATTAACTTTTTTAAAATTCTTTTTTGAAGTTTTTCTTTAAGAAAGAAAGCCCAAGTGTTAGCCTGACTTCAGCATCCAGTAGTATCTCACCTGTCACAACTCAGTATTTAATTGCCTTTTTTAACTAACTCAAAGCAGCCCCTCTTGTGTAAGTGAGCATTTTTGTATGGATCCAACAGAAATCAGCAATGTGCCCTTCTGTACTTCCAAGGTGCATAATAAAGGAGCTTCTTTATTTTTTTTACTGGGAATTAATTTTTCTGGACACCTCAGGACACCTGGGAATTGCCTCACTGGATACCTTGGACTGCATCACAATCCCTGTACCCCAGTGTTTTGTCTCCCAATGGATTGCAATTTATCCATGCATTTTTTATTACCTAACGCTTGCAAAAACACTGCATGTCAGTCAGAATTCTGTGAAATTGGTGCAGATGTTCTCTGAAAACCCCAAGGGTACTTCTAAGCCAGGGCTAGTTCAACAACAAATATAAGCTTTCATCTCCTTTGTTTTTTCAGTTCCATAGCTGCTCAGAAGAAAAAATGTTGCAGGCATTTGGAACAATATAGGAAGTAGGTGGTTTTAATTTCCTTACGTAAAATTGCTGGCCTGGTTTGTACACTCTTAAAAAATGAGAAACAATAAGAAAACCACTGTGCTCCAAACCCACCTATGTCTGTGGAGCTTTTCCTATGATTTTGGTTTTTACAGATGTCAGTCTCCTTGTTTGGAGTCTTATTGAAAATTTCTCTGGGTTGGGACTTGTAAAAGATTTCTCTCCCATGCACATGTTTTGTAACTTGTAGCAGTCACTCCTTAAATCTAGGCCATTGAACAAGCTCGTCTTCCTGTCTGGTAGTTAATGAAGCTCATGGTTGCTCAACTTCCTGAGAGATCTCTGTCAGACTTGAACTCAGCCATGATTTAAAGCTGTTGGGACACCTGTACATGCAGGAATGCACAGAAGGATCACATCAGACTTGTTTGCATGCTTGTGAGGTGACAGAATGCTGTCCCAGGTGATGACCATCTCAGGAAATATTTGGTGATTGAAATGGAACCCTGAGACTGCACATACCTTCTCTATGACAAGCTCCTCTTAATTAACACTGTAATATTTATTTTCCATTTGATCACTTTCAGTCTGATTCACTGGAACCAGGGAAGATGGAAGTGGGAATGGACCTGAGGACTCAGTACACCTGTAGCTCAGTCAAGGTAAAGGAATCCAGAGCACCCAGAAACAGGCCAGGCAAGGCTAAAGGAGTCTTTGGTTCTGTAGTGGCAGAAGTTGAATTATGGGCAAAATAATTTACTGTACTAACAGCTTAGAAAAGATAGTTTCAAATTCTGTCTTTATAGGCTTTGTATATACTGAAAATGTTGACAACTGTGTAGGAGGAATGATTGTTTGATAGCTCCATCTGTATTAACATTATACTGTTTTAGTGTTCTTTATAAAGGAGCTTTTTACCTCTTGGCAGTCTCTTGCATGACTTGGTGCTGTGCCAAGATTTATAATTAAGTAGGTAGAACTGAGCAGTGTTAGGACAAATAATGTCCATTATGTGAGAGAAAATCACTGTGAAAATATCTGCCACTATTATAGAAACACCTGCATGGACTCATTTGGAATATGCCAGCTTGAGTGTCGGGAAAATGCTGAATCTGAATAGATTTTTGTGCCCCTTATTTCCTGAGTAGTGAGCTGTTATGATAGGACATGGACTTGGGATCCTGTGTACCTTTCAGCCAGCTGAGTTTGGACAGCAACCATTATTTTATGGGAATGACCACAGAAAGTAGCTGGTTGTATATTCTTTTTCTAGAAAGTATCTCCTATTGCCACCAGACACAACAAACTTCTGGCCCAGCAGGACAATTCTTATGGTCTCATTTAGATAAATAAATAAATAAACAAACACTGTGCTGGGAAGGGGAAATACGGGAAGGCCTGTTGGGAATAGGCTCTGGCAGAGTGCACTCATATTTAGGCAATCATGCTCTTAAATGTACTTAGGCTCTGTTGTCACCGATGCTTCCCCACTGTCACTCATGGTGGTGACAATACTGAGGTTTCACTCTGCTTTTCTGTTGCACTCACGCTCTGATTGCACTCCAAACTTGCCTACAGAGACCATTCCCTCTGTTCTCTCAGTATTAGCTTAAGCAGTTGCTAAACTGCACAATAAACCTTTCAGTAGGTGACTCCAGGGTTTTCTGAGTTTTTCTGGAACATTCTAACTTGGTTGAGATGTGAGCGTCAAGCTAATGGAAGAGATTCATTTGCAACTGAAGAGCAAACATTACCACAAAAAGATGATTTACATCTGGCAAGGTTTATTTACAGCCTGCTGCAAATAAAACTGACAAATTACCCCCGCCAGCCCCAGCAGGGTACAAATTACACGAGTGTTTACAAGCTTCTGAGACTTTAAGTCTTTGAAGAGCATTCATTGGAGAAAAATAGTTGAATCAAAACAAGCAGCAATAAGACAGACATCTATATAAAAACTTAATAATTAGGTTAAATCTAAGCAAATGTGGCAGTCAAGGCAACCTGTGTTACTGTATCAGCACATGTTGAAGGCAAATTAGGCTCTTTCATTGTTTGACTGAGATTAACTGTGTAAAAGTTAAGGAAGTTAAAGAAGCTTCTCTGCATGTACTCCTGTAGAGGAATCAGAACTTTACATTTCACAGTAATGTAGTGTTTTTAAATGTTCCAAAATTTTTAACATCAGAGCAATTTCTAAATTTTATGCTAGTTACTTGTGGTAACATTAAATTTTACATATGTCCTTTTTTGTCTTTCTCTCCCCCTAATTATTTTTATTATTCACTTATTCAGTTGAATTCAGTTTTAGTGAATTTGCACTTGATAAACTTGTCTGAAAATAGCAATAAACTGTAAACAAAATAATAAATCCTTTGTATTTTGAAGGTTGGATAAGCCATTTTGGTAAAGCATGACTTGTTTTTGCCATAAATGCACTGTTAGTTATGTTTGCCTGCAGTCATTACTCATTGCTAAGTTTCAGTGGGATTGTCTCCTTGAGGTCGAGTTAAAGTTCTTTTGATGATAACCTGCCAAAGATCAGTTTACTTCTTGATCTACGAGTTGCAGGTGCTTGGAACTTGCTTTTGGTTGCTTAACATTCTTTATTTTAAAATAAGTAGGATGAGAAATATTTGCAGAGATGGAAATTACCGTCACAATTGGTACTGAAAGACTTGCTCAGTTTAAATATTAACACATTGATTTGCAGACATTCAGGTGAAGCAAACTGAACCACTGATTTTAATACAAGTTACAGTTTGGACAAATAAAATGTCATTTTGTTTAGCAGGTTACCATGAGGGAGTCTTGATTTGATACTTGGGAAATGTGCTTTTGAAATGGTTTTGAGATGTTTAGGATCAGCTGAGCTTTTCCACAACACTGAAATTCTCTCCAATTCAGTAGACTGAGTGAGTTTCTAATCCTATAATTGTAGAAACCTCTGAAATTAAATTTGATTTTATAAACATCTAAATAGTCTTCAAGATTATAGTGAGTAACATGATCTTTTGCAGAAGGTGGTGTTTTGGACCCTTTGAAAGGACTAAATCAGAAGGATTCAGGGGCATGAAAAGCCCTGTTTTTCAAAGTTAGCTTTTTCATGTGCTAAAGAAGTTCCATGTAGCATTACAGTTGGACAAAGTGAAGCTGAGCATGATTTGTACATACCAAAAGAATTGCCATGGATGGCAGAGCATGGATTGCTCAGTTCCTAAGAGCAAAAAAATTTTTTTATATATATAGGACATATTTTTTCTTACCTTTTTAATTTTTTTTTAATGTTATTGTCACTATCTTACGCTTTTAGGAATGTTAGTTTGATAAATCTTACAATGCCCAGCACTCAGGTATGTGCATGCACTCTCTTATTCATCTCTGCAGCTTTGGGAGGTATTAGATGGATAAATATCATTGCTCTCATGGATAAATTATAAAAGTCACATTGGGGATGTAAGATTAATTGTCACTGGAACAGTTGCAACTGGAACTTGGGTGTCTCAGGTAAGGAAACACCTTTCCTGATGGTATGGTGATGTCTCTGTTTCTCTGATTTTTATTTCTAGTTTCAAAATTCGCCTACTAAGTTCAAATCTCCAGGGAAAGATTCCTTGTGAGATCCAGCCCATTACTCTGGGTGATGCAGTTGTTTCCTCTAACAGATGGAGTGTTTAGCCTACTTTTTACTGGGGACATTTGTTTCCTGTGCCACATTATGATAAATGCAGATTTGCCTTCCACTGAATTTTTAATGGTAATGCAATCTGCAAAATTGTGTTAAATGTATATTTTTAATGATGTGAATAGATTTGATCCTGATGTGTTTTGATGTCACATCTTTTCCCTGAGTGATTAAAACTCCTGATTTTAGTCTCTCATCCCTCCTCACCTCCATGAACCAGTACTGCTAAAGGAAACAAGATTATAGTCCTTTAGGTACTTTATCAACAGAATTGTCTGTTAAGCTCTGATCAGTTGTACCTGTACCACACCCACAGAGGATACCAATGTTGTGAAATTGTTCTTGTATATCTAATTTAGCTTCCAGAATCCTTATTGCTGCTGCAGAGGATGGAAAGAACCCAACTTCATCTTAATATCTCAAGCAGAGTTTGAAGGGGCTGATAAGTAAGAAAATACCTGTCTTCTAAACATCCCTGGCTCTACCATCTTCTTTTAGTCCCATAAATTTAATTGACAGCTGCATTCAGAACTAGGATCATGTGATTTCAAAGGCCTGGGTGGAAATATTCCTGTCCACAAGGTTTCTGTGACAACTGAAACGGATGGAAGATGAAGAAAGGGAGGACTTAATGTTGTGCTGCTACACAAATAAGTGTATGTTTACACCTACAAAACAGTAAATTATATTTTTACACACTTGTTGAAGATCAGAAGTGTAATGTTGTCAGGGCCTCATCAAAGCTGCTTAGTGCACTCAGAAGAAATGTGCCTTTTTGCTCTTGTGTGGTCACTTTAATGCTGGTTTCTGGAAAGCACAGTTGTCTGTCCCTGTCATATCCTGTAATAACAATCATTCTTTACTTTGTACTCCCAGTAGGAATCCTGTAACACAGCTAATATAGATTATTCTACTTCCTTCTTGTGGCAATTAAATCATGAATCCTACATATTTTATACTATTTAAGAAGTGAAGTGTGATATGAACTATAATGGCCATGGAGAAATTTGCTTGAGAAAAGTCAGTGGAACAGAATTTTTAAATATGAACTCATTTCTCTAATGCTTTCTGAAGTGTGCAGTAGCCAAAAGGCCCAGTATGCAGAAAATTATCCAACAGACTTAATATCTGGACCTCAAAGGTACACATTAACTGGACTTTTAAAAATTTTTATTGTGCTCTGTAAGCCTGGAAATTCCTTAAGAGTCATGGTATGATATTTTCATAATGAAAACGTGCTAGCCATTTTCATCTTCACTGTTTGCACAGTGTTCCTGTGGCAAAATCTGTGTTTACAAAAAAAAAAAAAGAAAGGTAAGAACAGCAAAGAAATCAAACCCACAGACTTTTTAACCAAATATTGAAGCAGAATGGGGGGAAGCAGAATGAAAAATGCAAGAAATGAAGAAGAAAACTGGAGTTTTCTTCTCCAGGGCAGCAACTTTTAATCTCAATTAAAGCAGTGAGCCTAGCAGAGCAGCATGTTAATACATACCACAGGGAGTCAGTGAATACAAATGACCTTTGTGGATTTGGTTTTTGCTGCTTTTCCTCCTGATTGAAAAGGACGCCCAGCAGTTGTCTTAATTGGATGTTAATTGATACATATTCACAGGAAGTAGTGTCTGTGATCTTGCAGCTTGTTTGTATGGAAGAGTATAATGGAACAAAGTGTGAGGAAGTTTTTTAATGATCACAGTGACATAGCAGAGTAGTAGGAGTTTTTAAATTATCTCAGAAATGTTTGAAGAGTCATTACTGGAACAGACATAGCTGCATTCATGAAGCTTTAATATTCTGCCTTACATTAAAAACATAATTAAACTGAAGATAAACCTTATAATTATGACCTCATACCTCCTGTCAGTGATACTCTCTTATTCTTTCTAGAGCCATCATGATGATATAAAAGAGAATGAGGACAGAACATAGAGCTGGCTCAAACTACTCATCTTTCAAAACTATCAGGTATTGGTCCCAAGTAAGAAGTCTAATCCTTGCTTTCCTGCTGATGGGTTTCCCCCAGTCAGTCCAGAAGAACCTGTCCCCTCTCAGATATCATTTACCTACACACAGCATTGAAAGGTATTTAGGAATTTGCTTTTCTTTGTGCAGTCTAAAATGAAACACCATTTGGGAAATCTGCAGATACTGATCATTCCTTTTCCTTTGTTGATCAAGGTTTCTTACTTCCCATGGAGATTGTCCATGTAGACACAAAGTAGCTCTGACTTACTTATGTGCTTCCCAATATCAGATTCAGTGAGTGGAATACACTATGGCAGAAATGACACCATCTTTGTCCTTGAGCACTCAAATATCTGTAGCTTTGAGCTAAGAGTTATGTTTTCATTTCTATTGCTATTTTTACTAGAACTGAGTAAACTGAAGCAGCACAGCCCCTTTGAAATGACATTCAGCTCTGAGGGAGATCCTGTCTTATTGCTTTGTTCCAATGACATCTGTAAATGGGATCCAGAAATAGTGTTAGGTAATCCACACTTGTGTGAGGACGAAGAAAGTAGAAGTATTTATAGCTAATAAATTGTAGAAACACGTAGGAACAGTTTCACAGCAAGAGAGATCAGCAAAGCACTGGAAGCTTGTGGTTAATCTGTAATAAAGGCAGGTTGCCATAAATCACTTCTGTAGCCTAACTCAGCCCACCAAGACCATGCAAATAGCCTGGAAATACTCTTGTCCACAAAAACTTAGTGCTTCAAACTAAGCATATTGCTTCCAAAGACATTAGCTGAAAATATTTTTTTGTGTGTAAAAAGGAGGTATAAAAGGCGATAGAAACTGAGAACTCTGCAGGGACAGTCGTCGAAGCATAAGTGCCCATGTAAAAATGACAAGTTGTGGTCATTCTCAGCCAGTGATGTCTGGGAATCAACAGCTCTGAGCTGCAAGCCCGAAGGGGAAGTGTCCGTGTTGTTCCATGAGCCAGTCAAGCCTTTCCTTGCAAAGGGCACGTTAAACCTCAGGATGGCATTAGCCAGAGTTTGAAGGAAATGGCTCCTGTGCATCTGTTTGACTGTGCTGTGCTGGTTAGATAAAGCTAAATGTCAAACTGCTGGCAGTTTAACAGTATCCAACTGGCTGCTTTTTCTGTTTTAAATTAGAAACTGGATGGCTCTTTAAAAAGGTTCAAGTTTCCTGAAGGCAGATTTCTAAAAGTCACTCTGCATGCAGAAAGCCCAGCTTCTGCTAATACATCCTTTATGCCTGCAACAACAGTTAGACTGAATGTAACCCGAAGAACAGTTTCTCCTAGTTTTTTTCCTGCTAGTGGCTGTGTAGCTGACTTTAATACGGAACCATTTAAGTGTGATTGAAATGGTAACTGCTACTGAAAGACTTTAATCTGTTATTTTTGGAGTTCTGGTTATGACCTTGTCTGTCCTTACCTGTGAATACACACCAATGCTACTCTAATATATGCAGACAGAGAAGATGTTGGTGTTTAGGGAGTGTGATAAGTTGGCATTCCTTAATGCATATGGTTTGCTGCAAGTGGAATCTGTAAGAGCAGGGAGGAGAGGGAACGCAGAGTTAAGAAGCAAAGAGAGTGAGGCAGTACTGAGAAGGTGAAATGTTTATCTGCCAATTTTAGTTTCCAGTGTATTTAATACTTCATAATGTCAGTTGCTTGGAAACCAGTGTTTTGTGCCCTTTTGCTGCTTGGCAGAAATCACTCTAATTGGCATGTTTCTAGCACTGTCACTGCTGGCAGTTTGCAGCATTTTTTTTTTTTCCAGAAGCAGAATTTTTCTTTTACATGAATGATGGCTCACATTAATTAGACAGCAGTCATGGGTAAAGACATGCATTTAAGTGTATGGATGTATGAACCATTATCTGTATCATCAATCACTGGAAGACTGCTATTCCTAACAACATTTCTGTCTTTCCAGAGGCTGTTCCTTTGGAGTCACAATCTCCTTTTCCTTTTGTGCAAAAGTATTTGTTTATGTTTGAAATTTCTTAAGTGGAAATAATTCATCCTTACTAGACTTTACTACCTACCTAAGCACAGCAGTCCAATCCTATGCCTCCTGATGCTAAATGACAAATTTTCACTCAATGTTTGGACAACACTAACACTTAAAATGAGTTTCCATTATTTACTAGTAAAATATGCTAATAAATACCTTTCTGTAGTAAGGCAAAACACTAGGGCATGAGGAGTGGTTTCTGCTTTCACATGAAAATGTTGAACCAGCAGTATTTTCCTGGTACAGGATCAGTGTTCTCAGTGAAGTTCCACTTAACAAGCAGTGAGTTTTTACTGGTAATATGAACAAAGAGTTATTATTGTACATTCTTATAGCTAGAAAATTGAAACCTCAGGAATCTCCACACGATGGTGTGGTTTTTTTTTCTTTTGAAGTTTTAGTTTTGACGGTTTTGGAGAAAAATTTAAAGCAAAACCTTGAAATCTCAGAGGTATATTTTTCTGCCCCTCTTCAGTACACAGCTGTCTTCTCAGTGCTGCTCTGGAAGTACTGCACCCACTCACCTTTGTTTATTACTTATCCAGAGACAGGTTTTTTGTACCTCCAGGTAGCCAAATGTGTTTGGGCTTCTCAATGTTAGAGAACCTCTCCTCATTTTCAAAGGAGAGATTCTGCCTCATTTCACAATGGAGGCAGCATCTGTGTTTTAATGTCTTTGTAGTTAATTGAAAACCCCTGAGACACTTTGAATATGCAGCACTACATGAGTGCATTCACCTGTGACATCTTCTATAATAGTGTGGGAGGTGTTTTGACTATTGAAGATCCTGATTTCTTGCCACACAACCTTCTGTAAATGTACCACGAATTTACTCATAATTTACTTGAACTTGTTTTGTGGCTTATTTCACGGTCAGATTTAATGATAATGAAATAATTTTGTGATAATATGCATTTTTCCCATTTTGCAGATCCTGATTTGGTTTTTCAAACAGACATTTGAGTACACAATATTGTACTCATCTGCAGGAGAATAAAATGGGAATCAACATCTGAAACAACATGGGTATTCCAGATTGTTTGTATGTCTTCAACTACTCAAGACAGATGTTGATGTGGTACTACTTTAGCTCCTTGCCAGAATTGTCAGTGGTTCAGCATGGTAAATGATCACATATGGCTGAGTTTCTGTGGGTTAGTAACTACATTTAATAGATTTTAATGTCATTATCATCTGGTCTTCACTGATTTTTAAAAAGACTAGATGGATGAATATTTACCCATTTGTTTCTTACTGTGTAATCATTCAACCATTGAATGGGAGTAGTAACTACTGTGTTCCTGATCCCTTGTGTGGGCATCTCTAACTTGGCTATAAACACTACCAAACCAGAATTCATAGTTAATTTGCATTAGTATCTACATATGAACTGTGAGTAGTTACAAGCTGTTTCTGTCCACATGCTGAGCTTTCAGAGTATGACCCAAAAGTGGATCTCAATAGTAAGACTGGCTAGGTCAGGCTCCTCAGCACTAAACTTAACTCCAGTGCTTTTTGTAATTTCAGAAGGTGGATAATGTGTGCACCAGTAATCACTCACTGAGTATTTTTTAATTGAACAACACACTAATTCTCATTTACAATAAGACTGCCTTACATCAGCAGAAAGGTGATGTAGCAGTCTTGATGTAAATAAATTTGGCATGTGCTGGTATAGATTTACATTCAGCATTGTAATGTATAGCACTGAAGTGCTGAGTGAAATGGTCAGCAGCTCCAGTATTTATGACAAGAGAGTGAATCTAATTGTCCACTGGATAAATGAGTATCATGTGGACAGGTTGCAAAAATGCAGAGTTTGCTCTCCTATTGTTCTGTGTGTGCTCTGTAAATAAGAAAAGCACTGTGTGCATATGGATTTTCTTTTATCTTGGCATTTCCTGCTGTTTCACAATTATTAACTATTTAGGTGTTACAGTGCCTTGTCAGAAAGTTAAGGGACATATCAGAATTGCTTCAGCTATTAGAATGCAGCAACAGCTCAAATGGGGTCTTATGTGTGCTAATGCAGATACACACAACATATTTTAGGGGACTGAAATAATTTTTTTAAAAAACTTCCTGTTCCAACTGAAACAGCAGCAAGGACAGTAACATTTAATCAGTTGAAATCTGATGAGAATACAGGGTTAACACTTGTGCTCCTGCAGAGATTGCCATAACATCCTGAATTCTTCAGGTTGTCAGAACTTCTATTTTATTACATTTTCAAAAGACAGACCCTCCAGTACCATGGTGCCTCCTAAAACTAGGTAAGGACACAGATTTCAAAGGAAGCGAGCTTCCTGCTCTCCCTGCTTCCTTCAGCAGATATTTCTTTGAAATTTTTAGGTCTTCATTTGAGATTAGTAATAGGACCACAGCTTATGATATGGCTGATAATGCAAAGTGCTCATTTAGAAGAATTTTACTGTTTTTTAATCCACAGTTTTAGCCTGTAATGTTCAGAATACAGTTTAGCTGTATTTACTGTAGTTTCAAAGTAGCTGCCTCCCATGCTTTCTGTTTGATAAGGAAATGGGTTGTTGTATTAGGTTTTCTGCTATAGAAAATACTTACTGGGAAGGTTTAAAATTGCAGCGTGCGTAAAATTGCACTTGTTTTTCACCTGGGAAGCCTTAGCTTGTATTCAAGTTGGTCACTACAGCAGCAAGTCAGGCAGTGCCTCACAACACCCTCAGCAGGGTCTGGCCTTGTGCCCAAAAAGGAACATTTACTTGTCTAGCCAGGAATTGTTGCAGATGCACATTGAAATGCTTTTATGAAAATAAAGGAAATGGCCTTTAGAAAGCCTGTGCTCTCAGTGGCTTTCAGAGCAATGCAACATGGGTTTCATTTATATTTACAATTGGCTATAAGCCTCTGGAAAAAGCTGAATTCTTTCTGAACAGTGTCCAGGGCAGGAGATATTCTGTCATTAGCTTTGTTGATATAAAGGCTGCATCCACTAAGGTAAGAAAATTGAATAAGGCCTTTTATGAAACAGTGGCTAACCATTTCCATGATCAGAGAAAAAGCCATTTTGTGAAACAGTGGCTAAGAGTTTCCATGATCAGAGAAATATGTGTCTTATATGTACATGTTGCATGATGGATACGTAATTATTTTATTTAATACTCAAAGTATTTGTTCACCGTGATCGTAACTGAATGTTCAAGCTTAGAGAGAGAGACAGAGAATCAAGCTGGCATAAGTGGACTGCAACTTCAGCCTCAGAGAGTGGGCAGAGGGAGATGAGCAGGAAGAGTTAATGAGGCTGAAGCACCCTGATAATATCACCCACTGCATCAAATACAGTCCCTTAGTGAGGGAGAGCCAAGGGATGTTCAGCTTTCTGCCCCTCTTCCTGGCAATTCTGTTCAGGCTGGAGTTAGACCAGCTGTGCTGAGCAAGAGTTTGGCATCACATGTCAGTCCTTTAGTAACCATGTCCCACTGAATTTGGTTGTATACACAGGAGATGTAAGGTTGTTAACTGGAAAATTTGATCTTCTGCAACAAGCACATCCTTAGTATGACCCTTTGAATGTAGTGAAGATGAACCAGGGTACTTAAACAAGTAAAAATTGTGAAAACAAAAAACCCTGGTGAATATCTAACTCATCCTTACCCTCATGGAAGAGTTTCTGGCATTACTGTTACAGCCTCTTAATGTTTTTCTGGCACCTAAATTACAACCAGGACAAATTTAGGATTTCCTTTTATTTTCGTGAGTTATTTCTTGCTCAAAGAAAGGCACCAAGAATCCAAATCTTAGCAGTAAAAAGTTCGATTCCCTGACAGTTTAATGGCCTTGTACTAAAATTAACTGATGACCTTGAGTCTCTAAAGGATTTAAAGAGTAATTTAGTAAGTACATAGTTACACCAAGCACTGAAAATACACTTGCTACCAATTTTCTGTATATGCAATACACTACTGGGTCACTCCTCTGTGTGTGTCTTTGACCCTTATCTATAATAATATATTCCTGGAGAGAAAACTTGAAGTATTTCATGGTACAGTATTACTGCTCAGAAAACTCTTCCAATTTTCATGCTGATAAAGATATTAACATAGAAAAATTAGACATATCCTTTTGTCTGAACGGCACTTGAAAATCTGTGTTGTGACTACAGTTGACTGAAGCTCAATTACTTTAATAAACGTATTCCAAATTTCATCTTGATTACATTTGCATTTTAATGAACGATTCTCGCCTACTTGTCAAATAGGCAGCACAGCTAAATTTATTAAGTTATTGTATAAACAGGGTATTGTGATGCCAGAATTTAAATGGAGAAATATTTGATGTCACATTCCGGCAACATGTTATAAATCTACAGTGTAGAAAAGTATGTTGGTTACCTCTGTATTTTAAGTTTGGATTTATTTTAGTGGGTTTCTTTGAAGAGTCCATCAACCTTAAGGGTCATTCATAAACATTCCAGAAAGAATTCTATGGAATTATGACAGGGTGGGGGTTTTTTGCTTTAAATTGGATAGTTATTACAGCTCTTTCATCTGCTGCATTTCTCTTAAATGTTCTATTATATATTTATTTTTTCTGTACTTGAGAAGCAGGGGGGAAGTAAACTGCTCCCCTTGGCAACAAGTGAATTTGGTGCCTGACATTAGCACCCTATATGACCTTTGGGTGCTTTAACATGTCTAGTAAGAAAAGGGAGTTGTTACTTGCCAGTAAAACAAATGAGGCCCAGCTTTCAAGCCTGGGTTGTGTTTGAAAGAATCAATACAGTCTGATGACACTCAATTCAGAAGTCAGCAGCACATTAACAGAAAGGGGGGTATCCTGTGAAATAGGGATAGGATATTCCTTGGATTTGGATGAGCTGCTATGTTCTTGCTAACATTTTAATCAGCAGCTGCAGAATACCTGTGTGCCATAACCCCTTTCACTGCCCTACCTCATCTTTGCTTTTTCTGTTATTTTATTTAACCTCTGTGGTCATCCTGCAGGCAGTGCATTGCAGTTTCCTCTTTATTTTCTTCTCTTGCAGTAATACCTTGTCTCTTCTCTTCCCCTCACTCACAGGTGCACTGGCACCTTCCTTGTTCCTGACAGTGCAGCCTCCTGACAGCACCTGGAATTGTGGAATTCAGCAGCTTCAGGGCAGTGCCTGTCAGGCTGTGACAGCTGAGTTCACACAGTGAGGGGCCTGGTGGCTCTTTGGCTGCTATAAATTAGAATTAGGCAGGGAGTTTTTAAACCAAGTACTGGACAAAGTGATACTGAGTTCAAGACACCCAGTAATTAACCTGCATGATACTGAAAGAGAGAAAGGAAAGTTCTCACAGACCATATTGGGGAATTATCCTTTGTTATCATGTTGCAGAAGGAAATACTAATGTTTAACTCTTGAACACAGAAGACTTTGAAATCTTTAAAAATTAAGTTAGTGGGCAACAGAGAAATCAATCAATTTAATAGTGTGTGATTAGAACACTGACCAAGTTGTGATGATTTTTGGCAGACATCATCTCAATTCTGTGAAGCAACTTTCATATACTCGGTCAGGAGTCACTGGAGAGGAAGAACCCACTGAAAGCAGTCCAGGAGGCTGAGGGCACGTGAGAAAGAACTGAGTTCCAGCCACCCAAATATTCCTCTGATGCAGAGGAGTCAGAGGAACAAATAAACACATAAGTCAACTCAGAGGGCTTTTGGCATCTGAGGGCAGTGGTTTTAAAAAGCGAGGGTTGCCAGTTTCTGTCATTGTTTGGTATCGAGGCAGTTCCTGTGGATGAACTAGGACCAGATGATGCCTAAAGTCTGGATAAGTGAACAGCTGTAAACTTAGTAAAAAGCATGGGCTAAAAAAGGCACTTGAAGTAGTTTAAGAAGGAGGATATTTAGAAGGCAGAGAGAAGGTTAGTGAACTCTGGAGAGGTTTCAGAGCCACCTCAGAACTGATTCTCCAAGGAGAAAAGAAGGAGCCTGGTGAGCTTGTACCATGCATTTTTTCCCTTAACGGGATCACAGCATTAAGAATAAAAAAGAATTGTATTTAGCAGAATTGGCTTGGCTTGCAGAGTGGTTTCTTCACTAGTCCACACCTATTACTTACTACCTTCTCCATTTGATCATTGCATTGTCTTCAGTCCTTTGGCTTCTGCTGCTCTTCTCAGTGCACCTCCACTGCCTGTTGTAACAGTGTAGTTGTCTTCCATGTGTCAGCCCTCACTGTGTGATGCTCAAATCCTTGCTCAGCAGGACAGAGCAGCTCCTCTAGAGGTTACACACCTTTGGAACCTCAGTGCATCAAAAACTCATCCATCTCTAACAGTCTTTTCTCATCAGTTTGCTGTGGCTTTTATCATTCCCAGGTACCACCTTCCTCTCATGAACCGACCCTCAACTTGGAAAACTGTCTCCAGAGTAATGTGAGATGCCAACACACTCCAGTCACAAAGTGCAACAGCAATGTTATAACCATTAATAAAAGGTAAGAAATAAAATCTTTCCTCCAAATACAAAACCCAGACCAAAAAGCAAACACATGGCACAGGCTGAGTAATTCTGAACAGGAAAGTATCATATTTACTGGAGTGACATTAAATGTCCATTCTATATGGTCACTAACTGAATGGCTAGAAAAGGTGGGAAAGGAGTAAAGTATTCCTGAGAGATAGTGTTATGGAAGGAGAAAACGGGACAAACAGGCTTGGGGCAGTGAAGAAACAAAACCCACAGCCTGTAAAAAACTGTTTTCTGTTTGCCCAGCACTCAAGACTCTTCCCATCAGGGTGAATCTTTTCAACTTACTCTATTATTTTCTGTGCACACAATATGTTAACCCAGGAAAAACTAAACAGACTTTGAGGCATGTCTTGAAACTTTGGCCTTGTATATGTAATCTTACTACCTCCATTGGCATGATTCCAGCAAAAAACAAGTAAAATGGAATGCAAGCAATGTGTCAGCATCTTTTCTCAAACAATTCAGTCACATTATTTCCTTTGCCTCCAAGTTTGATTTTACATAAATGCGTAATTGCTAATAATAAGCAGCAGTATAAATGTGTGAATACAAATAATACTGTATTTATAATTTATAAAGTACTATAAGCATATTATAAATAAATAAAAATTACATATCCTGGTAAACATATAAATATTCAAATTTTAATAAGTGCTAATAAATGCAGTCATTAACAATTTAGAGATACACCTGAGTATTTTTTTTTAAATTTAAAGAGAAGAGGAAGTGTGATGATGTGAAAACAATAAACAGCTTTATTGGTTCTGCCTTCATTTCACATACTACTTTAACTTCAGTCTGTTCTTTCCCACAGTTGCATTCTGACAGAAGAGGCCCACGTGAGGAAGTGGAGAAAGAAAGAAAAAAAGATGACCTTATAGTCTTTTAGTCCTATTTATACCAGTGTCTGGATTCCAAGTGCCCCTGGAGCAAAAAAGGTAAATTTGAAGGAAGATTCATGTCCTGCCCTCTGTGGTAGGACATGAGTGAAGTTCACAGTGACACAGACCCATAACAGATACACTTAGAGCTGCTGGGCAGCTGCTGAACTTGTGTTTTGAGAGTTTCAGGAGTTTATGGTGATATAGTCTGTCTTTATTAATTAGCAATTGTTAAATTCTAACATTAAGTGACTTACTGAATACCTTGTGTGTGCGTGTGTACAGAGGCACACGTCATTCACCTTGCTGACATTCACTTGGCAAGTTCCAAGTTGCATAAAATCTTCTTAGGTGGTGTAACTTCCAAGATTAGGCTCATTTAAAGAAAAGGCTGTCAAAATTAACATTTAGTTTGCCAAGTCAAATGTAGGCCTGTGTAAGAAAGAGGGAGAAGGCAGTACTTGTACCATATGCATTTCTCTGTATTTTATGTTGGTCACTGGTGCACACTGTCCTGTTCTAAGTTCTTTATTCCAGTTGTTCACCAAAAGTTTATATATTTAGATTTGCATGTGGAATAAACTAAAATGCCAAAGGTAATCTTAGTTCAGAAAAATATGGGACCAACATATTTAACTCATACGCTGTTTCTTCTTAAAGGCAAAACTTAGAAGCTACTGTAGAATCCAAACCTCCAAGAATCCATACCATAACTGGATAAATGCCAGAACTCTCATAGGTAAAAAAGCACCAGGCACATCATCAAGATAAGCCCAAAAATAAGATCCAAAAATATGCTTTCAGGATACAGAGTTATGTGTCAACGTTAGAAAAACCTTGAGAGGTGTCTGGAATTCACTGGGACAATTAAAAACTCATCTGCTACAGAACCAGTTAAATGTATCTGTTTCAGCCCACATGGTGCCAGTTGGACTCTTTCCCTCACTCTATGCCATAACACATTGGTTTCTCCTCTTCACAGTGAACATCTTTTCCAACAGCTGTGTGCCCACACTGGCTTTTGGAAGCTTTGACTCTCAAATCCAACAGTTTGATGCATTCAAAATAACCCATTGGAATCCAAGGTGAAGGAATGAGGAGTTGGGGATCTCTTATCCTTTGTATGTTGTTACTTCTCTTCTTTCAAGCAATAACTCTTTCAGTGAAATGTTATTAATTCTGTGCCATGCAACATAGACAAATTCTGGATTTTCTTTGTCCCCACGCAGTCAGCAGGGAGTTGTACAGTCAAATCAGCAACACAGCATCATCCTCTATTACTGCAGGTTGCAGAACCAGGAGAAAATAATGAGCTATCCCAGCCAAATTTAATCGTGTTTTCTTTCCTTTTTCTCTTTTTATTGATAATTCTATAGTAATAGATACATGTATATTCCTACAGCCTTCCCTTGGAGGGTTATCCCAGTGAACTCAACAGGAATTCCATATATATTATCATTACAGAACAAAGCCATTAAGTGATATTTAGTAGCTGATTGTATTCTATCAATTATGTATGACAGTGATGGGTATTTGTAAAACAATGTGTTGCTTCTGAACCTTTACACTGTTAAAAGTAAATAGTAATTTAAGTTTCCAACATTTTTTGGTGGATATAATCATGTTGACATAACATGGATTTAAATTATTCATGAGTGTTGTTTGGTAAAGCAGTTGAACAGTTCATGCTCTGATTTGCAGGGCAAAGCTCTTCCAAGCTCTTCTGTTTTCCTCTGGATTCTCAGTCAAGGCAAACTGTGTCTGTGTCTAACAGAGGTGGCAGAATAGCAATATATAGAATTAGTCTGATAAATTGGAGTAGAGAACTGGTACGTGTGGTGAGTGACCTTTTCATCCCTTTACATACAAGGACCAACCAATAGAGAGTTGGTCAGCAGTCTCTCAGACACAGGCTGCCAGCAGAGTGTAACTGTTTAGCTTTGGGGGTTCTGTTTAACTTACTCTGTGTTCCTCCTACTCATCCCTCAGTGATTACCTGCACTTAATAGACCTGACAGAGTAATTTATCTGTTGGATCTCCAATGTGGTTCAGTACAAAGCTGGGTAATCTTCAGTCTTTTCACTTCCTTCCAAGTAAAACTGGACCAGAAAAGCACGTTAGCATTTAGTACTGCTAATTATCTTTTAATTGACATTTGTGTTATCGTTATTAGGCTGATATCATGCTCTGCTACACTCTAAATTCCCACTTAAGAAGGAGCTCTTGGAATCATTTGGGAGAGTTTTGTGAATGTTTAGTAGCTATCAAAAAAGGCAAGAAAAACCCTAAGAATGATGTGGAAACCAGAGCAGAAAACATGTTATGCAAAAATACAAATATTTTATAAGTGCTTCTTGAGTTTCTGTCCTTCCTATTTAGCCAGACTGGTGCCACAAGTGACAAAGTTTGACTGAACAAAAGTGCTGAGGGATGGTAGAGATATGGAATGGCTTCCACACGAGAACAATTAGACAGGCTGGGGCTCTTCAGGACAGGAAAGAAATGTCTGGAGACAAGGTTCTGACAGATCTCTGTAACATCATGAAGTGCACGGAAAAAAGGTGATTAGAGAGTGGTTATTCACAGGTTCCCTTGACACCAGATTTATGGCACACCAAATTAAATTATCTGGCAGAAAATTTAAAGCAATGGGAAGTGTTTTCAAGCAATGCATAATTAAACTTAAGAATTCATTGCTATGATGTATTGCTGGAGGTATATTCAAGTGCAAAAGCAATTTAAGAGAATAGAAGAAAAAACAATTAACTGCTCCTAAATGTAAAGGAAAGGACACATTTTCTGTGTCTGAAGGACCTTTAGGTTCAGACTGCCAGAGGCTGAGGGGGTATATGAGGAAGCTTGAGATAATATCATATACTACCTACACAGCTGCTGCTGAGCACTGATGAATGGGAGTAGTGGAGGATTCAAAGCTATAATTTCAAGCAATTTGTTTACAGATGTAGGTGAACAATTGGTTTGTGTGTGAGATGAGATTTGAAAAACAATCTTGAGAGCTGTGACAGCTGGGAGCCTCTGTTCCCTGCCAGAAAATTAGAGATATCTTGTGTAATATATGGGAAGGGTGTTCAGTGCACCCTTTAGAACATCTATCACATGGTTGCTGTGATTTCAGGGGACTGGCCTGAGTTACAAGCCTGGACCTCTCAAGGGTTATGCTCCTAGCTTTCAAAAATATGGGGAGTTACTTTCTGCAGGGCAGTTCTGTAGCAAAGGTTGGATTCTGTAATGAATTCTGAAGCTGCTCAAATCATGTTTAATCCAGGACTCTGATCACAGGATGCTTCACAGACAAATCAGAAATGGATTACCAGTACAGCTGCCTTGTAGCCCTGCACCCTAAATTCACAAAGCTTCGTGTAACTTATGCAGACATAATTTTGAGAGCACACACAACCCTAACCCACACGTACCCATATTTATATTTCAAAAGTGGGAAAGGGATTCTGTAGAGGCAGCTAATCAGTAGACAAAACTGAGTGTGGCTCTTACATAAAGATTTCTTTTAAGAAAAGAATTCATAACTCAATATAAAGCCTTTTGTCCAACGGTAGTTTTGCTGTAGAATGTTTACTTATACAGATTAGAACTTTCAGTGCTGTTGGCTGAGTGAGGACCTGTAGTAGTGCAAAGGTTTAAATGTTTCATCATGTTGACAAAGGCAAATGTTGAAGCTGCAGCTGTGGTATAACACCAGGTCACTGCTGAGGTAGTCTCATTTATCATTTGGCCCCCACCTAATCAGTCAAAGGTTTCACAAAGCAGATTAGAGTACAAAATGTAAGCCTAATTTTTCATGGCTACTGTGTGATGAATAATGTGTGTATGTAGATCAGCTCAGATGACATACATTTTCTTCACAATGAGAAGGAGACTTCCTGAATGAGAGATTAAAAACTAACTGGATTTTAGCCCCAAAGCTTTGCAGCCAGCAGTTTAGCTCTCACTTCTCAGTCAAAAGTATATTTTTAAAAAAGTAGGTATAAATATTTCTGCAAAGGGATAAGACTTATCCCTGAATTTGGGGCTTTTCTTTGATATTTATCAATGCCTCTTCAACTGATTTACCATTTTTAGATCCCTGAAGAACAGGTAAATATTAGTACCCTGCAGATGATTAACTAAAGGATAGGAATCAAGGCCAGGTGAAATTACTAAATTCTTCTTTGCTTTTTTCTCTTTTCTAATTAATGTCTGACTAGCTCACAGCTATGGAGGTTATATTTCAAAAATATCACTAATACAGATAAATTTGATTATTTGTTTTCACTATTTCTGCAGATGGAGAACTGGAACAGGTTTTAATGCTAAAAAATAGAGGGCTCAGTGCTAGAACTTTGGAATTTCTGACTGGGTCCTTGGCACTCTTGAAACTCTCCAGGCCAGAGGTAATAGAGGATATTCATTATAAGCATATTTTTTTTTAAATGTTAGCCCATTAATTGGTACCCAGCAACTTCTTATATCCAGGTCTTATAAATTTCTTTACAATTCACAGTATAACATTCCAAATCTGTGCTTTTAACAAGTAGAAGTATCTCGTGCTGCTATTTAACACAGTCACCATCCAGCAATCATTTTGTGTTCTACTATATGCCGTGCTTCACAAAAATGTAGAAAAAGGACCTTTTGCATTTGGGGATTACTACTTTGTGGGTGTTGAGCGCTCAGTAAAATGTCACTTATTGCCATGTAGGACATCTGAGCACCTTGGAGGATGGCTCAGACTGTGACAGCTAACACTGGGGTTTTTAATAACGAGCGTGACAGGTATTTTACTGCATGAGTGATTGGAGGGAACAGTGCAGAGGAGATGGGTGTCAGTGCCTCTCCAGGGGTTTGGCAGCAAAGCGGGAATGAAACAGCAGTGGGAAGGACAACTAAGATGTTAATTTGAAGGAAAACAGTGAGTTAAATTGACTTTCAAGGGAGAGGAGAATAAAAGCATTCACTTTACAGTAGCAGGCGAAGAATAAAGAGTGTTATTAGTGAGAGATGTGCTCAAAGGTGGGTAGTCTGGAAGCTGCAGCCAATGAAGGGCTACTTGAGGACATGTCTTAAGTGGTAGTGGATGCTGATAAGGAGACACAGAGAGGTAATTAGATACCTGTTGATGCTAAATGTATTAAATTCCATATGACATTTAAAAGAAGAATGGAAAAGTGATACAGTAGACTTAGAAATTCAGAAAAATTGAGTTACGCCACTGGAATGCAAACAGCACAGCATGGACACTGAAAACAGACTTCCTGTATATTTTATTCAAATCTACTTGATTTTCTATTACATTTGTATCTTTTATTGGCGGTTGGGTTTTTTTCACAGCTGAATTAACAAAGCTTAGATTTTCAAAAGTGATTAATTAATTGGGTGCATTTGTACTTGGGTACCTATCTTGAAACCTCTTTAAAAAGCTGCTTTTCTTGGAAGAAACTCTAATTTTCAGAAATACTAAGTAGCAGGTTTCTTTAGGATGCCTCATGCTAGCCAGCATATATGGAACAATATCTAAAAAGGAGAGAGGAATGCACTAGTGAGTTGGCAAGTTTTTACAGAATTTTTTTAACAGCCCTACAGAAAGTCATCACAGGTAAAATGTGAAGAGGAGTCAAAAGGTGTCCATAAACCAAAAGAGACTGTAAGAAGATTGGACTGCAGGTATGTTACCTGATGGGTTTCTGAATGACAAGGGGAAGCAACTCATCAGAAAAGAGCTGATGCTTTTTTTTTTTTCCTCCTTTTCTTTTTATTCTTTTTCTCCCCAAACAACTGAATTCAGCATTCAGTAAATTCAGATAACATATACATTTTTTTTGCATGGGTGGCAGCATAACCATTTTACTGCTGTGCAAGCAGTATGTACTTTCTGGAAAACACCCCCATAAATCTTGCCTTTGCAAACAGAAGAGATCCTGTGCTCCAGCAGCTCTGTGGAAAAAGCAGTGTTCTGTCTTATTCCGGTAGAATTGTCTCTGTTTCTACCACTGCATTTTTCTGTAGTCTCTGTTTACCATTTCCAGCCAACATTAGATGTGTTCCCTCATTACTCAGCTCTGTGGTGGTTTCCACAGCCCTAAGATCAATATGACAAACCATTCTTACAGTCACACTTTGCTGAAACGTTTTTTTTTTCCTTTGAGCTGGGGTCAAGAGAAATAAATTTTGTACCTGGATAACCCCATCAAGTCTGTAATATTAAGAATGTTTTTTCAGCACCTGTGGAATGTTTCACATTCTGGAAAAGGCACACTGTACATTAATTTAAACCTTGTTATGTCTTACAGTTTGTCGCCAGTGGCTCAGAAGAACTGCAGAGTAAACATGCCTTTCATTAAAGACCGAAAGAGTATAATATCAAGGAAGCAGAGGCCCAGAAGGCAGGGTAAGGGTACAAAACTGGTTTTTAAGCACAGTACATGCTGTATAAACTCAGCACTCTCTATGCAAAGCACTTGGCATGCAAATGTCAAGAAACATTTTATTACACGAGAGCAGAGCAGGCCACTGAAACCTTGCAGCACATTTAGTACATGTCAGAGCAATTTGAAGGCACTATCCTGGAAGGATGTGATGGAATGAAAGATGATAAAACCCCAAATTCAATATCATTTACCATTTTTTGATCCATCAAATTATTTTAAAAATTGAGCTTAAAAGCCCAGCTGTACATTGTATTAAATTTGGATTTTTGCTGAGAGTAAGGAGATCTCAAGATTTTCATGGGCTCACATGTTCTAAGCAACTGAGGTGTTTGCCACAAAATGGTAACCCCAGGATGTTAATTCCGGTTTTCTCTCCTGCTTTATTTGCAGCTGCCATATCAGCTCTTTCATTAAAAGCAAATCTAACTCGTGTGCTGATATGAGGCAAAAGTTCCAGCAGAACATGAAGAAACAGCTTGTTCTTTATGTGACACCCTCGTGAGCCTTGAGAGGTAGGAAAAGACTCTTTTCCTGTGTACTCTTAAAACACAACCCACCTTACTGCTGACCAGATTTAGGACTTGTCTTCAGGCCCTTTAAAGATGCATTTATTTATTTTGGCATTCAAATAAGAATAGAGGGATGATGATAGACAATTTTGTGACTGCATACAAAAATATATTACAGGTTAAATATTTGCAGCGGTGTTTTGGAATATTTCTGAGCCATCCTTCTGGAAATATACATCGAATATATTTACTTTGGGCATTGTAGTCCTTTTCACCCCAAAAATCGGATAATAAATTCAGTCCACACACACTCTGTATGGCTGTTTTGCATTTTCAGTTCAGAGATCACTGCTCTGTTCTTCAGCATTGCTTTGACTCTTCTCACTGTAACAGTTGCAATGTCCTCTCTCAAGGCCTTTTCCCAGATCACTGACATCTCTGCCTTGTTGACCAGCTGAAGCCTTGTCATCCTTTTCCTCTCACCCAGAAACATTCATCTGCGATCTTTGTCCAAATTCTCTTGTCTCAGTAGGCACCAGCCCTGAGATCCTTCTTTACTTTGCTCTTCTGAAGGGTGTTGGAGGCACAGTTTTCTTTCCCCCTCCCACTTCCTCTTTCCATTCTTCTGCTCCATTTTGTACTGAGATTTTTGTCCCCAGAACTTCCCTTGTCTGCAGCCAGGTCCTTGTTTTCTTCCCTGAGCAGCTGCTGTTCCTGCACAAGGAACTAATCAGTCCAGCATCCTGCAGCATGGAAGGACAAGCTGGATGGAAAGTTACTGTTGCAGCTATTTTAGTATTCTCCATACAGCCACACAAGCACATATCCTATTTGATCAGCATTTGGAGATGAAACCTCAGATTGGCAGGATATAGAATAAGTAATTTATTGGAAAGAAAAGCAGATGTTGTTTTTGTTATAACCCAGCAACACTTTTTGTAGCAATGCACACATGAACCCAATCTCTGGGTCAAAATTCTAGCTCAGGTCACCCTATTCCATCTCTCTTCTGTTGTACTTTAATTAATATTTTACCCTGAATCACTGTACAGTATTCTGTTTGGTTTTAAGCAATAGATACCTGATAGAAAGTGGAGGTCGAATTTCAGTTTAAATCAAACTTCAGTTTGATTCTGAAGGTTTTCTTACCTACAGCTTAGAGTTGATATAAAATGTAAACATTTTTAATGTGTTTGTAGAAATATGAATGTATATAGAACACTGCAAAAGCAAAAACTGGTATGAGTGTCCACAGACTGAACATACAACATGTTCTTCACATTCATGGTTTTCTGCCTTCCTTGCTGTCTTCCTTGTTAATTATGCAGCAGTATGATCATGCTTAAAACACAACTTTAGCTTTTAAGTTGGGGTTTTTTTTGTAGAAAGCAGGAAGAGCAACATTGTCAGAAATACCAGGCTCTGAAACAACTGAAGTATTTTGGGAGAGACACGGAAAGAATAAGACAGCTGGGCATGAGATGGTGAAGGTGGACTAAACTGGTAAGGAGGCAGAACCCCTCACTGCTTTGGCTTTGCCAACACAGTTTAACATGTACAGCTCTCCGTGCCAGCCCTGTTCTGCCAAGTGCTGTCTGTGAAGGGTACGGAGCTGAAATCTGTGTTTCCGTTTTAACGAGGCTGGTCACCCCCCTCGTGGAGACACAAAGTCATGGCAGAGCCGTTGCTTTCCCCACAGCACTTGTTTCATTTACAGTAAGGCTGGTTTTTCCATGCTCTTGCAAACTCTGCATGCCAAGAAAGCTGAATCACAGAGGAACACTTTGCTAGTATGTGCTGTCAGTCGAGTTGTCTTGGCTCTCTCATGAAGTGAGAAAAAAGAAACAAACAAATATGTGATGTAAGAGTACACTGAACAGAGCTTCCCTTTTCAAAATATCTCAGTGCATGGATGGATTATAAAAGGCCTGGGTGGGACACAATTACAGTTACCTGGAAAATCTAACGAGTGATAATAAGGATTTGACTCTACAGCCACACCAACAGGATACTACTGAGTGTGGAACTGGCCCTGCTGAAGATGAGAACCACGTGTTTCTTTTTTTACTGGCTTAAGGAGGAAATTTCTCACCCCTTTCCTGCTGTCCCAGTAACATGTATCCTAAACTGGAGGGAGGCAGCTCTTGCTGATGATGTGCTGCCAAATCCTCAGCCTTCGCAATGAAAGCCACAGCACACCCCAGTCAGGCACAGTCTAGAAAGGTTTGGAACATCAGTCTCCAGGGCTGTCAAAGCAGCACTGCAGAATTTAGACAGAACATTTAAAAAATGGCAGTCTTTTCATAAGAATTTTATTTTTATTGTAACGTGTAATTCTCCTCCTGTATCTCTATATTCAGAGTGAAATGGTAAAGGCTGCACATTACAGTGCACTTACATCAATGAGATTTATGTCAGCACATAGAGAGAGGAGAATGATGATAGCACAGGGAAAAGGCATATTAAGAAGAATCAGAAAGTGTGTCAGATCAGGCACTGATTGCATTGGAAAATCCACAGAGGCTAAACAAAATAAATAGAGAAAATATGAAGAGGACAAATGTGTAGCAAAATGGAAGCATTTGTTGGGATTTTATTATTTCCTTTCATACCCAAGTTTGTCATCCAAAATTTGATGAATAATGAAGAAGCCCTTATTTCAATGCCCAGCAAAGGGAATTGGTGCTCGAGTCCAATAAAGTAAAGCTCTTTCACATTATTCGTATTAAAGGTCCCTTCCAACCCAAACCATTCTATGATTCACTCGAAATTACGTTGAGTAGTGCATTCCCCAAAGAGCCATTTTTTCTGTGGAAGTTATGGAAATGGTGAAGTGGCAGAAATGCCAGACAAATCCAGAGTTATTAATCAGATATTCGTTTGTTCCCAAAGGCTTCTCTTTTATTGCTGTTCTTCTTTCTGCTAAAGGTTTCCTGTATTGCTTGCCAGACTCACTCAGTCTGTGAAGAGTGACTATTTTGTACAGAAAATCTTAAAGAAACTGGAAAAATATGGCAAAAATCCTGACTTGAAAATTTACCAGGCACATTTCTTAAGGTTCTGGCTGATGTACACATGTGGGGAGCTGTGTGATGAAGGTGGGCAGAGCAAGGCACCTGTGGGTAAAATTCCTGCACTTGGAAAGTTACCAGGTGAAATCATTTAGGATCTCACTAAATGAAGATGCTACTATTCGTTTTTTTTACAAGACACTTTGAACTCTTCAAGAGAAAGATGTTATGACAACCATTGGTTTATTAATCAGTATCATTTTATTATTATGTCATTGTCGATTTATTTACTGCCTCAGTGAAAGTGACACCTGTCATAAATTGTTAGGACACTTGAAGTGAAGCATTAACTTGTGCTCTGAAAAGGCCTGTCCTTCCCAATAGTTACATCCATGAGCCATTTAGGTTATGAATTATGTCCCTGATCCAGGAACTCTGCAGAAATGTTTGTTTTGCTTCAGCAACACTAAAAAAACCCAACACCTACCTCTCAAGATCTTGAGCTGGGCTGAACTCTTGTAGTTCTGGAAGAAACTGGCAGATGAGGAAGGACATAAGGAAGGCAAGAGAACCCCTTCCAACTCAGAATATTCTGTGACTCTGTGACATTAGCCTTATATGCCTCTGTGTAGTGTGAGCAGGTAACTAACTTACCAAAATGGCAACGATGCCACCTTGTGTTTTGTGTTCTCATCTCAGTTATTCCTCTGATCTGCAAGACCAAGAGAAATCTCTCAGAGGCAGCAGGTTATTCTGCATTTTACACATATCAAGTATTATCTTGCCTTACAAATCAAAGGTTTAGCACCCAACATGTCGAGATCAGGGTATCTGTACTGTCTTGATGTTTTATAAAAATAAGAATTTTGTCTTGTGCCCTAATTTGCATAGTGAGAGGCAGCCTTGCTTTAATGTTCATTAGAAAAGTCTCAGTTGCTTGCTGGGTTTAGATCTATTTCTTTGCTATTTCCTTTGCATTTTGATCCTTCATATTTGTGCAACAGTAACAGAGGAAAAACATGTGAGCATACCTGAATCTCCTGTCCATTTCTTTATACACTCTTCAAAAATAACCACAGAGGAAGGAGGACCTTGGTGCTCCTTCTGACAGGAACAGATGAAAGAAAGTGTGTTTTAGGAGAAGGAGCAGTATCACTGAATATGATCTGGCTGAGATTCCAGATGAAGTTCTTATTTAACTCCAAGTTGTTTTAATGTAGGTGCCTTGATGGTAGGTAGAAGACAGATGCAAGTTTAAAACACAAAGACTTGACTTGGAAGGAATCAGGATATAAATTGCAATGAAAATTGTAGGATTTTCCTTTTAGTTCATTTTTGCAGCACAAAGCACTACACTGTTTGCAAAAACCATTATATTTGGTCTGTTGCCACAATGGTCAAATTTTCCCACATGTTATCTCTCTCTTACACATAAATCAAAAGCTCAGGAAAGAACCTTTTTTTGTTTCAGTTTGTACATGAAAGTACCATGCAGGTGCCAGCAGAGGTTTTCAGTGAGTGGTTTCAGATGAGTAGCTTCCCTCTGTGCACAGTCCTTCACCTCTTAATCACAGGTCAGGTAATTTCTTGAGACATTCCTCTAACAATACCTACACTATAACAAGCATCTACTCAGCACAGATATACTGATTTCCATGTCTAAATAGCATTGCCTCTATCTGCTCTTCATTTTAGATCTCCTTTATGAAAAATAGCCCAAGCACAGGGTAGTTTTAAGCTTTAAGACAAATTTTTTTTTTTTTGCATTCTTTCTATTTTAATTCAGATATTTTATTTTTGCATTGAGTTTATCCTGTAGTTACTGTATGATTATGGATTAATTCTTGCCTTATTAAAATCAGTACTGAAAAGCCAAGCATCCTTAGACACATTTCTCAGGTTTCCAGCTGAAGATAAGTTTTCCCCTCATTACCTCAGCATATGTTTGCCATTACTGTGCAGAGTAAGACAGTAGAATGACACCCCTGAACTCACAGACAGTGATAAATGTGTGATGTTTGTGAACCTGTCTGGGCTCAGCCATGTATTTCCTGGTGGGTCACAATTGCTGGGTGATGGAATTGGTGACCCGGTGACCTTCTAAGCTGATGATCTTACTGAGCTGCTTCCCTGCCTGTCAAAGCTTCCAGAGGACCCACTGGGGAGAAATGCTGTTGATCCTTCAGCCAGAATAAGGGGAAACAATGCCAGCTTAGGGTCCAGGTGGGTAGAGTGCCCACTGATGTGTAATATGTTATTGATTAATGGCCTTATTTTGTCTCCTCTCAATATCAAGAGGTAATTGTTTTTAATTAAAAAAGACCCAGATTTCTTTGACTTACAGACATAAGAAAAAAGTAAGCTCTTAAAGTTCTGTTGTGCTCCTGCTTTTCTCATTCTATCTGTGGCAGTGATAAGTTAGCATTTGTACAAGTAATAAAGCCATATTTTCCTCTCTCCATGCTTTTCTTGTCCTCCATCTCAAAATCCAGTGAAAAACTTCTCTCCAAAAGCTCCGGAGGGCTGACCTAGTGCCCAGAGAAATAAGTGGCAGTGCTTCTGCCAGAGGAGCAGGATGATGTCTTGTTCTGACCTCGGAGACCTCAAGTGCACTGTTCACTGTATTCTTCCGTTTCTTTTAGCTTCCTGGCAGCCCTCTGTGGGTTTTGAGAGACTCCAGTTCTCCAGTTCTTTTGGGATCATATCACCAGGATCTGAGTCAAGTTTCATTGTCAGTGCTGTTGTGTTACCCTGTGGCAAACAAAAAGAAAACTTAGCAGCTCGGGAGCTCCTGGTGGAACTGTGGTTACACAGCTTGGAACCTTCATCTTGGTCCTTCCTCCCTCTGTGGAACTGCAGAGAGAAGGTTGTGAAATTTCCTTCCATCCAAGAAACAGGAACAAAGGGGTTTGTCCTCAGCTGGAGTGCATGAGCCATGAAGCCAAAATCCAAACTTTATACCAGCCAAACATGTGACCTAATGTGTCTGCCTTCATGTAAGAGGAGATGATTGTGCTAAATGTAATTAGCTAATGTCTGAGCAGCTCTTTGAGCTCCCAAAGCAGGATGCCAGTGTGAATGTTAGGAGTCTCTAACGTTTTCATGGGATTATGAAATATCTTATGTATGCTTTTGTTTTATGATGGCTCTTGTCTCTCCTATTGCCACCAAGTAACAACGGGTTTCTCCTCTAAGAAGAAAATAGATCGTCTTTTTTTTTTTTTCTCCAGCATCAGCTTAATGAAAAAAATTCTACTTCTTTTATTCTGAGGTGGCAAAGAGCCCCTCTGGAGAAAAATAGCAGCTTTCCTTTTCCTGCTTCCTGACAAACAGTTTCCTCAGGCAAGATCCTCAGCCCTGCTCAAGTCTTTGTCTGCCAACTTAAAGGGCTAAAACAAAACAAAGAGGTGTTAGGTCCATACTGAGGTAAAAGAGGACTTGAGGTTTTTAAACTTCTGAGGTTTCTCTTCTGCAGATATCTTGGATTCTCCCAGATACTTCCACAAACAATCTCACAGTCTCAGACTTGCTGCTTCAATAGACCCTTGCAGGGTAGGTTCAGAGTAACCCATTTAATACACGGAGATGAGTGCACCAAGAGTCCAGGCAACTTGCTGAAGGTCTCCAGAGTGTGTGGTAGAGCTGCTTGGACCAGTGTTCTCTCTGCTCATCCTCCCATTCTGTTCTGGTCCTCTAAATTTCAGCTAATGGGCCAGTCATTCACAAATGTATTAGCCAAAACAAGCCACACAAGCTTGGGTTGGTCACTTGCTTGATGCTCTGGAATGGATGTCTGGGGGATTCAGACACTGAACTCAGAGACTCCTGATCCTGTTTCCTGCTGCCTGATGTGTTCCCAGTGCCATCCAAGCCCCACACGCCTCAGGTGAAGCTAAGAACATTTTGCTGGGTGTCACTGGTAGCAGGGCAGAAATTTATGGTTGCTTCAGAATTGCTTGGATATTAGGCTGGAAATTGTTACAGGAAGACTCGTCAATTAGAAGAGTAAGTAATGCCTCTTTCACCATTCACCCTTCCCTTCTGCTTCACAGTGGTTCTGGAATTGCCATCTCCACTCTCTTCTTGTAGGAAAGCTTTCACCATGGTGGAAAAGAAGCCAATCATCCTATTATATCAACAACAATAGTCCCACTCTGTTTTATATTGGACGTAAAAAGCAGCATCTTATAAATAGGGATTATAAAATAAACATCTCTGTCTTTCTTGGAAATAGGCTGTTTTATTGTAAAGAAATGTCACACTCATTGTAGGGGTATTCAGAAATTGAGATACACATTCCCAATTGGAATTTCAGCTTTACATATCACCCTTTGATTCTTCTGTCCTGTAAATTAAGACCACACCAGCATGATAAAGAGATGAAATTATATTTAGCCTTGCACACTAATAACAGCAATTCTTTCTGCTAAGTTTTGATAAATACCACTCTTGTAGCATTGCAGAAGATAAAAAAACAGCCTAACAAAACCCAGGATATTTGGGATAAGCTCCAGCTTCTATCAAGGTCAGTGGAAAGATTGTTATCAACCCTGCTGAGTGTTGATGACTGTAAAATCAGAATAGGTTGTTATTACAAGTGCCATGGCTGATCTTGTGACCAGCAAAATAAGAGTCCAATTCCCAGTAGGAAAACTGACCAACCACCAAAAGAAAGTGGTCAAAGAGAGAAAAAGATGTGACCAAACATAGCTGGGAAGAATTCTCAGATGCCTCAACCTTAATTTCCCTAATTTTGGATCATAAACAGCTGATCACAAGAAGCTGAGAGGACATACTAGGGCCTGAAGCACCCTGAAATCACCCTTTTTAATCATCTGTCACTGGCCAACATCAAAAAAGGGATGTAGATGCATTTTAGGCTACCTGATGTTTGTGTTTCATGACAAAATTGGAGAGGGAAGGAAAAGTTGAAATGACTGAGTAACAGTCCAACAAACCAGTGTCATTGTAGCGTGTTTGAAGTTGTATTTCTCTGTTCATCAGGGTAACAGGAAGCAGAGAGGATGTTCATTCAGGAGCCCTCTCAACAGTGAGAGCAAGGAATGCTCTTTTATGCCATGTCAGGAGGGCAGGGACACAGCAGCATTCAGCCCATTGAACCAGCCTCTGAGTTCCATGTTCTGAGGGACCACCACAGCCCACTGGGACTCTCTTTGGTGGTAAGTGGCCATTTTCATACTGAAGTGGGTTAAAAGTCAGATCCTAGATTATTCTGCAGCCAAGAAGGGAATTAAAGGGCGTATTCTGAAATAAAGGCTGTATTCCACTGGAAGCACAGCAAACTCAAAACTAACTCCTTCCCATCAGAACATGCCTTCCAGAGGAGCTGGCATGCTCCAGCTACACAGATCTCCTGCAGGCTTTTGACTGATGACTGCATCAGCCCCACACAATAGAATCCTTTTTAGTGGTGTCACTCCTGATTAACAATGTCAGTTCTCAAGATTCTGATTTTCTGTTGTTGAACTAGACTTCTGCAGTGCACTTCACAGGGGCAAGATTAGACCCTGAAGTAGGGGAAGGCTGAAAAAAAGCCTTTTCTTCTTGTTGACATATCTTTCCCTTCTTTTACCTGGCAAATGGTTGTTTCTTTTCCACATGATTTATATGGTTTTTTATTAGGGTGGCTGTATTTTAGTACACTACATTGTAAATTACACCCAAGTATATATGATGGATTTAGTCATTGTGCTATAAATTGTGGTGAATTTTTAAAAGAACATGTCATGGTTGACACAACTACAACATCTGATTTATTTCTAGTGCCAGATTACTATAACGGTCATCAAAACATTGTCTTGCACAGAGAGTTCATTAGAACATTTCTCAATATTCTAGCAAATGTTTGCCTTTCAAAGGCTGCTGTTTTCTACCTGTGGTTCTTCAAACCATGTTTACAAAGTAGGGCAGGTTGCAGATAAAGGAAATATGTGTATTCTGTAATGAAAACTTTGCATAAAAAGTGTGGAGGGAAGATTGCAATGTCTAACTGTTCCATTTGTTGTAGGAAAAGAGGGGAAACTGTGTCCCATATAATCTGAGTGGCTGAGATAAAAATGACAAAAAAGCAAGCTTTTGCTCCTGTAAAAAAAAAAATAGACTTGATTACTGCAGGCTTATAAAAAGAATCCAGGACATGAGCAGGGAACTTTTTTAAAAGCCCTCTCCAAATTCCACAACAAATTTTCTCATGCACAAAGTGTAAAAAGAAAACACTGGAATTATTAAACAACACAAAGTAGAATATTTGGATATTTATCAGTCTGACATGCTGGTGTCTGTTCTGCAGCTTGTCCTGGTGTCACAGGACAAAAGTGGACACTGAGTATATACATTTGAACAGTTATTTTAGGACTGTGATAAATGTAATGTATCAGTTAGGAAAAACAATTCTATCCTGTTATGTTTACCAGCAGGTTATTTCCTGCTGGGTTTCTATCCCAGAAACAGAGTCTCAGTTCCTTTGTCCTCACTAAATGATCTCCTGAAGTAACAGTAACCTGAGTCCCAGGCCATGTTCACCAGTGCACTCTTAGCCACTGCAACTGCATTGAAAAAAAGCTGGATTTTGGATCAGTCAGATCCAAATTTGATGACTGTTCTAATTACTGTATTTGGGAATCCTTAATGAAAGAAGAGTACATATGTATATGTGTGAGAGAAGGAAAGATGGTCCCTTTGGGATGGTACACAATGGGAAAGTGCTAAGTGTATTAAATATTCATAGAACAATTAGTATTCAGCTTATCCCACAAGTTCAGATCTGAGACCAGATCCAGATCTTCCCTAATGGTGCATTTAACCTTTTGGTTCAAGCCTTATCCTGCCAGTAAGTAACATAACTGACCTCATCCAGCCCCAGAACATGCACAACCATGGCTGTTTTCCTGTTATTTGTATTGTGGGAAACTGGAGCTGATCCAGAGAAGTCCATGAAGAGATTCCAGACTGACTGTGGAGTGAGAACTAATTGAATTCATTGTCTGCACCAAATACCTTTATTAATAGAATATGAAATAATCTTAAATAATCCCAAAATGTTTTCATAAGCACTTGAATTTATGAAAAATATTCAAACCAGCAATTTTCAGTTATTTGCTAGTACAGATTAGTTTGTAATTTCTTTGATAATACAAATACTAAAGTTGGCAAAATTGTTCAAATTCTTAAACTAACAAATTTGTTACAAAGGTTTTCAGGAACTCCTAGAAAATAAATGTTCACTAGTATTTCCAAAAGGCTGAATTTACAGCATTGCACTGCACAGCCATGTCTGAAATGAATTTTCATAGCAAGAAATCTGAAAAATGAGATGTCCACTTTAAAAGAAAGATATAAACAAGAAGGGACCTGCTATTAAACCCCCTGGTAGTAACTCTCCACTTGGATTCTAAAGGAAATTTAACTGAGCTGAGCTCTATTTTCAGAGTGTTAAACTGAGGTAAGATAAATCCTGCTATTTTAGTGCTACCAAGGACTGCTACAACAGCCTGTCTTGCCAGTCACCAGGAGGAAAACTTCCAAGAACATGAACTCATTTGCAGGGAAATGGAACACTGAGATAAAACAAGGGCTCCTCACAGCCCAGCACAGATCACCCACGGCACTGAGCAGATGCCCATTGCTGTCTGAGCTGCTGTAACAGATCCTTTGATGTTGATATATGACTAAATCAGACAGGTCAGAAGCCAGGAGACAGAATGGAAAAGGACAGACCATGGAAAACACACAAGGACATCTTCCCATGTGTTTGAACACTAGCAGGCTTGCACAATCGACTTGTTTATTGGCTTCAAATTAGGGTAGTATTTTAGAAGGTTATCAGTGAATGAAAATCTCAAGACTGTGAAAGAAACTTTCATTTTTATCTGAACATTGCCCCGTTCACATATTTATTTCCCATGAATAATTTACCAAAGTTAACAGCTCATCACGGATCTTTGATGTTTCCAAAGCCACAGCCCACAGCTGTAGTCTCCAATGAAAAATGGGAGTATACAGCTGCAAGGGTAAATTTGCAAAGTTATGTCTAAGCTAAGGAAGGCATTTCTCTCACAATACCTATTACAGCAGGAGTGTACACTGATCCCAGTGGGAGACTAATGCATCAGCCCCACAGACACTGCTGACTCACAAATGCTCACAGAAATACAATAGCAAAAACAGTCCTGATCCAGAATTCTTAAGGAAGGGAACGTGCATCCTTTCAGTCATTACACTTTCTACTATTTAATATGCCACATATTAAACTCTGTCCACTTCAAAAGCAGGAACAATGAGCCATGCCCCTGCTGTGCCCTAACAAGTTCTATTCTAGAAGAAATGACAGTGATAGGAACAGATTTAGGGAAGGGTCTAAATTAATTCTTGAAGTTTGACGTAATGCAAATATATTCAAGTTGGCAAAAAGAAAAAAAAAAGCCAACATGAATTTAGCCTTTGATTCCTGAATGTTCTCATTTATTTATGGCAGAGAGTTAAAGGGCAGATATTGACCCTTATCTGTTTCTCATGGGAAAGAAATAATTTTGGTACAAGTAATCTCTGTCTTCTTTATAAGTCCACCCACTACTGCGCCTTTCATAAGAAATCAACATCCAAATTATTCTTGTAACTTCTTGACTACAGTTTTCAGTTAAATAATACAGCAGCTCCCTGTCTTGGGAAAAGTATAACTGTCAGGATATTGAAAATGTATTGAAGACAGTAAACTGAACCTATCTGATTCAATCTCATAAGTGAATAACATCTTTGCTGGGCTATCACTGATTCAACTGGAATTTAAGAGCCATCAAATAAGCTTAGTTTTTGTCTCCTGTATAAAGGGATTTTAGTTTGTCGTTATCCAGCACTGCCTGAATGGAATTTATGAACATTCTGTGATATTGTCAATAGACAAACTTACTCCAGAGCTAGGAACAACTGTCTTTGTGACAGGTTATTGCAACTGTTTCTTTTGCATAATGTTGACAAATAGTTTGATCCAAATATTCATTTTGAATCCCTAAATGAGAGGTAGAGTAAGCAGACCCAGGTAGCTTCCCAAATTCCTCTCTTCTCGTTTCTTTTGATGCTAAAGTAAGTTTAATGCTAAACTAAAGTAAGTTTAGTTTACACATGCATTTACCAATTGCTTCTATCTACAAGCTCCACTATATAAATAACATAATCACCTGAACAGCAGCTGAAAGATACCAAAATATCTAAAATCAAAAGCATAATGGCTGTTTCCCAAAACCTGCCAGTAAACCTCCATGGTACAGCTGTGTTGGGATCAACACAATGAATTAGAATAGGTTTCTTTTTGCACTTCTTGAACCTATAACAGTCCTGCATTCCTTAGTAGTGCTTAGTCCTTTGCTGTACCTGTTCTGGTCATTAACATAATCTCCATTTTTATCCAGATTTTATGTTGGTCAGTAGTAGTATTTTCACTGCCACCCCACTGAGGCTACTTCTTTATTCCTTATTGTGAGTTACTTTATTCCTTATTCTGAGGCCAGGGCAGAATGTTACACTCACATAAACATTCTGTATTTGTAATAAGAAGTTTCCTAGGAGCCAACCAAATAAGATTAAACAGGATTATCTGAACATCAATAACAACCAGGGCAGCTCTTCTCTTATATCTCACCCCATTCAGGATTCTCTGTAGCTTCTATTCAACTCTAACTGCAATAGAGGATCAAAAATATGGCTTCTCTCTCACCAGTAAGCACCAGGTACAGAGTTCTGTTCCAAAACTCGAAAACCCCAATCCGTGGAAGTATTTGGATTTAAGGTGTCAAAAAAAAGGAGAGCATAGAATGTTTTCTGCAGCTGAAGTTCAGGCACAAGTAAAAAAGACAGTTCACCTCAGTTCACTATAAATAGAGACTTCTAAGCAAAGACCTATCTGTGGAAAGCAAATTTGGACACCAAAATGTACAGAATAAAGGACTGATTTAGCAGTAGACCTGCAAAGACGAAAAGCTAGAGACAGTGGTTCATTTGGCACTGCTGCCTGGGAATAGACAGGGAGTCATTTCCCTCCAGTAGCTGCTTGGGTGACACAGATTTCTTCATAACTTCATAACACCAAGAACCAATAATGCAAGTCTGTCTTTGTTCCTTCATAGTCACAATCTCCAGCTCTGTGTCACTGAATGGCCTGACAATCATGAGGATGAACAGCCAGCAGAGGAAGGATGTTCCTACACACTTGTTAAGACCAGAATGACCAGGTAAAAAATTGTCTTTGAAAAGAGAAGGGTGGATTAGTTTTCCCCCGTAGAAGAATACTTCTGTAGAAACACTTATGTAAACAAGCTGAAATACTACTTTTTGGAATATGGGAGGCCTCCTCTTGTGTCCAGGTGATTCCTCTTTTGAGGAAAGGGAAGACTCAGAACACTGAACTATGTAACAGCAGTAGCAGTGCTGCTGTGTAAACATAGTTTAATACCCACGGGCTTCCTTGTTCCATTTGCAAAACAGAGATGGATTTTACTATCATGACATAGTGTGATGAAGTATATGAAGAACTTTAAATTACTGTGCAATGGATGCAGTATGAAAATATTAGACATTGAATTACTTCATTTCCAGTTCATAGTTTTCTCTTCCCTTGGTGTTACAAGGTAGTGAGGTTTGCTGAGGTTTGCATGGCTAAATCCTGGAAGATGCTTGAGAGGATTTTTTTCTTTGGTTAAGTAGAACTCAGTTTGGAGCTTGACATGGCCATTGACTGTTACTGTGACCTCCTTCCCTCAAAGTGGTGTTTAATTCTAAGTGGAGAAAAGTTCCTGTGAATACCTTATCTGCTGTATTCAAAAAGGTTTGAGTCCATGATCTAGCCAGAGAACAAACTGTTTTTGGGAAAAGCATGAAAGTGTTGCTCACAGGTCTCCTTTGCTATTTCTATAATCCTTTTTTTCTGCTTAATAATCCAGAAGGGTTGGAAACAGAAGAGATAATAGTCTGTTGTGTGGCCATACTGAGAAATCATAGGTAATTTGTTTTACAAAGACATTATTTGCACTCCTGACAAGTTAGTATTCCTCCATTGGGCACACTGCACTCATTTAAAAATTTTCAGTTACTCTTTATTTATTTTTTTTTCCCTAAGAGTAATTGGGAAAGACCAGTGTGCTCATTTTTGCCATAGAGAGAACATCATCTGAAATTAGGTTTGTTGAGTGCCACCAGCTCTGCTGTATAGTGATTGACTGTGCTAGTCAAACACAGCCCTATGTAAGGCCAGTTTGGGGACACGTTGCCACATGAACTGGGATCTGGAAATGCTTCCCTCACCCTGCACTGAGCTGGGAAAGCTGAGCCCATCTGACCAGTCTCTCAGGCCAGTACAAGGTCCCATCAGCTCCTTCTGGCACAACTCTACCCATGAGAAAAGTTTATAGTGCTCAGGATTTGCAGAAACTCTGCTCTTAGTGCTGTGGAGAACCAGTGAGGAAACTCCTCGTACCATGTTGTGTAGACGTACATGTTAGTCCCAAACAACCTCTGAGCATTAAACTACCATTTTTGATCTTTATGTGGACTTTGACTTGTGTGCAGACACTGGAACTTCTTCCCAGAACTGCTGTGGGCCTTTGAGGAGAGTCCTACCAGCAATACAGCAAAGTGTGATGGAGAGACCATGTTCTGCCTTGCGAGGAATCCTGCTGTCAAGCCATAGCACTCTCTGAAATCAGGGGAAGAAGGCCTTTAAAAAAATATGTATCTTGAATCTGTCACGTCTCCAGCCCATCTGCTTTGCCCATCATGGCAGTAATTTATCCAGCATTTTGCCTTACTCACATTCCTTGGAAAATCACTTCTCCGTGCAGAGTGATCAGTTTCTTTTTCAGGGCTGTAAGCGGGAATATTGGTACTCTGACTCATTCTCTTGGAGGGCTATTTTTATGATTGTTCATGGAACTACATCTTAAAACTCTCAGTTCGTGCTCTTAGATGATTTTCACAGCTTTCTGCTGAGTCGTCTCAGCACAATGGTTTTCCCCTCTAAAGTTAGAGACTTTCTGAGGTTCTCGGGGATGTAACTACTCTCCATCCCTGCAGCTTGTAAAACCAAACTATTGGCTGAGTACCTCCTCCTTTTTCTTCACCTCAGTAAGTGGCTCCAAGTCAGTGCTATTTAAAATTTAATCAGTCTTGTCCTAACAGGATATACTTCTTGGATTTTAACCTATCTTTTACATAAACCACTAAATTCAGCTACACTAACTGCCTCGTGACAGAACCTTTATCTCCAGAACCTCTTAATGAGCTCTCATTAGCACAAATTGCCCCTCAATCTCTCACCACTTCCTATCTCCTGCTTTCTTTGCAATCCATTAGCATCCGTTAGCAGCCTCATTTGAACAATTAAACTTTATTGTTTCCAGAAACACACAAGGACCCCCAAGTTCTTCTATTAGGTCTGTGTCTCAGGGACCTGGGAAGGGAGTCACATGGTCCAACTTAACAGAGGCCAAATTCTACCTACAGTTCATTATCCTCAGGGAAAAATTTACTGCAGGTTGTTGATGTGACTGGTAACTCTGGATCACCCTATAAAGGCACTTAAACTAAACGTCTGATGTTAGAGTGCAAGAATCTCCATCCTTTCCTCACACCCGAGGTTCAAGTCTCCCTGGCTAATCTCTGCACAGAACTGTGCCTTCTCCGTGGCGTTGATTTGCCACGGGTTTTTCTTGTGCTTGTTTATGTTCACCACTAATGGCTCAAACTTCCCTAAGTGAGCTGGATGTTCTCATTGGTTCTCATTTGCCTGTGAGTGTTTCAACTACCAGCAGGCAAACTCAAACTCTAAGCCATGACAATGGTCCCCTGAAACTGTGCTCGTGGATTAAAGGCTTGAGTGGCCCTGGAAGCTGATCCCTTCCAAAGGGATGGAGTCCATGGACTCTTAACAGTAATTGTATGGTGTGATGTGGACTGTATTTTCTGAGCTTGTCTGCTGACTGTGTTTAAAGCCCCTTGAGAAGAAACAGATCAGAGGTTTTACAGCTACACAGAGCTTGTGCTCGAACACTAATGGCTACGTTGGCAAGCAGAAGGGACTTGGTATTTCTTACTCTTTCCTAAAGATACACCATCTTTTCTTTTGACACTTTGATAGATCAGCAGATTCTCATTCCATGTTATATTCCAGGCATGCAGCTGAGTGATGATTAATGTGTATGAAAGGGAAAATACTGCACCTTTATTTCTTATGTCTTCACTGTGTTACATTATATCTTGTTGGATGACATCTGGAACTGGGAAACGTGGCTCCATTCAAGTCAATGGCAAAGCTTCCAGTGACAGAAGTGTCTCATTCATAAAGCTGTAAGCACATCTTACTATTTTTTTGTAACTTTCATTAATTAAATGTTCTCAAGAGGAGTCAGACAGAGCAAAATCTCACCTTCAGCCTTCATCTAATCAGAACTCTCCATTTTGCTGAAGCTCCACGCAGGTATGAAGTCTTTTTTCTAATATCACATGGCAGAAACAGAGCCTGTTCCTTTCTAAGTGCAGGCAGCCATAGTTTTTCTCACCAACTTGAAAACCATGAGGGAAGCAGATCTTTTTTTACTTGTTTTGTGGTTGTTAGGGAATCTTTTCCCCAAATATTAGTGTTTGGAAATAATATTAATTTCTTTGCTCCTTCTTGTGCATCCCCCAAAGTGGATTTCACCTTACAGGTGTTACGTTCAGTAAGGACTGAATCACTTGCTAGAAATTGGCCATAATCCTTTCGGTTCGTTACTTTTTGCTAATCTTCAAAGCTTTTCCTAGGTTTAACAAGTCGCTGGAGTTATAGGAGATGGCGAATTCATCCCAGACCCGAGGAAATGCCCTTTCAGGCTTTACCCCACTTGCTGACGCAGCTCAGACATGGGAAACGCGAGTTTAAGAACGCGGCGGAGTTCTTAAACTCCGGGGCGAGGGGAGGGGGAGAGACTTCTTAAACTCTTCACAGGGGTCATGCAAACTGGCATAAAGTCTTTTAACAGCAAAAAGTTCCAAAAACTCCGGAACAACCGCAGGCTTTGCGCTCCTCCGGCCACCGGGGAGCTCCCGGGGCGGGGCAGGGACAGCCCGGGGCTCCCCCGCCCCGCCGCAGCCGGGACGCGGCGCTGGGAACTCTCGACGGCTGCTGCTCGGAGTTGGTGTTTTTGCGATCCCCGCCGTGAACTTCGCTCACGAGTTGAAAGCTCCCGCGGCCCCCGCGCCCCGCCCGGCCCCGTCCCGGGGCGGCTCCCTTGGCTCGGCGCCGCGCCGGGTCCCGCCTGCCCGGAGCGCGGCGCTGGGCTTTCCGCGCCGCCCGCCCGCCCGCAGCTCCGCACCGCAGCCCCATGTCCGCGCTCCCCGCCGGCCCCGACATCAAGCGGGCACTGGAGAACAGCCCCGAGACCAACATCGAGGATGAGCTGCCCGACGGGCCGCCGCAGCCGCGGCCCAAGAACTACCTGCTCCTCAGCATCCTCTCCTGCTTCTGTCCCGCCTATCCCGTCAACATCGTCGCCTTCGTCTTCGCCGTCATGGTGAGTAGAGCCCCGATGGGGGTCCAAGCCGGCTTGGCGGGGTGCCCCGCGCTGCCTTGGCCACGGCGTTCCCGGCCGGGAGGGCTGGAGGAGCCGTCCGGGAAAGGGGCATCCAGCCGCCTTTGAACCGCTTGTCCCTGGAGCCTGTGCACAGTGGGGTGAGGCAGCGAGTCTGGGAGCATCAGCAGGCACAGCCAGGGGATCCACCCGAGCTGTCCCACCAGCAGATGGAAAACGTGGAGTGAAAGGCAGTTTCAAACAAGTTTTTACTCTCAGGCTATGTAAGAGAAGCAGGTTTATCCCAGTTAATGGGATTTGTTACATCAAATAAGTTGCACGCTGGATTGGACACAGTGTCTGTGTGTGAAAGTGGCAACTGGGGAACAGAAATCAGATTTGGTTTCTGCTTCAGCTAATCAAATATGATAGGAGCACATTTTTTTTCCAGGAAAAAAAGGTTCTTTTATACTGTTTACTAGAATATTATAACTATAAAGATTGTTGGTTGTCGGCAAAAGCCCTTATAAATTGAGTATCAAATACACTGAGAGAACAGCCTTACTCCTACAACCTGCAATTGATATGCATATTCCTTAATAATCCAGCAATCCCATTAACTTCAGAAGGATTGTTGGAACAGAATCTCCTCTCAGTGAAAAGTTGCAGAGTCAGATCCAGAGTTTTCTAGTCATGTACACGATCAGTGTTATCAGTAATACTGCAATGTATTTCTGTTGCTTAGGAGCTGAAAAAGGTTTAAAACATGTTGTATGTTTTCATCCTTTTCTCTGACAGGCTGAAAAGGTAAGTACAAATAGAGTTGTTTCTTTTTGCAATTAAGTGTAAGAATAGTTAACTATGTCTAAAATACCCTAAAGCACGCTCTTTTAAAACTAGTAAGATTGATCAGAAATCACATTGCTTAGGCTTGAAAATGACTTAAAGGAGTTATTCCAAAGCCATCTTCCCAACTCTTTTTGTGCAGTTAACTATTAGCTGCCTTTTTTTTCCCTTCTGTGTTTGTTTTCTTTGTTGTTACCTTAAATATACAATGTGATCTTTTCCTTGATTTGGGAAGACTTGGTTCTGCTGGTACCCAGCATCCTTTCTGTCCATGGGCACTGAGGGTGCTATATAAAGTAATGAGAGCTGATGATCTGGGGCTGCGAGCGTCTGTTCACTGTGACAGTGCCTTCACCAAGGCACTGGGGCTGCACAGAAGTTATCTGTCAAGGACAGAATTTGGCCTCTAAAGATTTTTGCACCCCATATGGAGAAATCTCCACCCACGGCCTAGTTGAAGTTCACGCAGGCTTTTGGAGTCAGGCATCAGTAACTGTCACAGGGGATATGTAGAAGCCAGGGTGGGAAGAGCACTTCCTGAATGCTAAACAGTCTATGCGGGTCTCAGCTGCCCACTCCCTTAGAGGGGGAAACAAAAACCAGACCAGTGACCTCCACTGTCTGTGAAACCCTTCTGTTTCAACAGCATTGTGTTTCAACAGCACCTATAACCTGTCCTTTTCCCTAAAAATAACCCATCCAGCTTCTTTTCTACAGCCTGACCCCTCTGCCTTTCAGAGCTGCAACCTGTAACTGTTCCATTATCCTCAGCTGAAGGTTCTGCATTTTAGCCTATGGTAGTTTTATTTCTATTTCTGCTGGGATCTACATCCTCCCTCTCTTTTTCAGATAGAGTTGCTAAGGGTTAATACTGAGATACAAGAGCAGGTTATTTTCTTTTCTTACAGAAGATACCTTATAGTCTGCAGAGCTTGCCTGAGATCTTGTGTCAAAGGCCCATAGAACCAGAGTTCTCTACAAATTTCCACTTCCTAGAATGGGCCTGAAGGGAAAGTCCTGTTGGCTTATAGAGGGGCATGGCTCAGCACCCTGTGTACCTGTGTCATGTCCTCCTTAACTGCTCTAAATTCAGACAATGTTTTCACTCTAAAAGTAGAGTCTAGGCTCTAACACACCCCAAAATAAATGACAGATTTGTCTTCAGTCTCTTCTGCTGCCCCATTTACAACTCCAGCACTGGTTTCCTCACTTCTTTCTCACCTTTGGAGGCACAAACCTTACCGTTACAGATCTTACCTCCTTGACTATATTTTTAGAATAAACCTTCGCAAGTTCTCCCTATTGCGATAACAACCTTTTCTTGTTCCTTACCTACCTGTTTCTCATGGCAGGGGTCAGAGGACAGCTGGTAGAATGGTCCCTTAGTGGCATCAGTAACACACTGTATTGGCATTACAAGAACAACCCCCTCAAACGAGTCACTGATCACTGGGAGGTGTGAGAATTGCTCGGCATGTTTAGCAAATGGAGTTCTGTTTTCCTCAGGGATCTGGCCAGGACTCCTGGCTGTAGGATCGCTGTTCTCAGTGCTCCTCTGTGGTTCCAGCCAGATGCCATCCATTCTGCTTCTTGTTGTTTCCAGCAGCTGTATTTGCATTGCTGTACCACTGGTTGGCTCGCTCTACCCCAGAGGTGCCTCACTCAGACTTACCCTGTTCTTACATAGGAGAAAGGCATTAGGGGCAGTAGTGCGGGGCAGGTACCAAGTCAGGAGCTTATGTGATAGAAGAGACTTCTCTGGTGGCTAGGCAGGGTGTCCCTGAGCTCTTTGGCTCCTTATCTGCAGCGGTGTCTTGTCCCCTATGGTGAACCCAAGGAGCGCTCGGCTGGCAGTGAACTGCCAATTGTGTCTGTGAGCTGGCTCGTGTGGACTGGCTGTATCTGACTCATGGGATCAGAGCTAGAGGGAGACTGTGGGACAACTCTGAGAAATGAATTGGATATTTCCAATACCAGCACTGAGGTCTGGCAGTTGAACACGTTTTGTTGGATTTTCTCAGTATGCCTCGTTCAGTTGTCTTTATTTCAAAGGTCTGTATGTCAGACTAGCCATCTAATTCCATAGGGCCTTGGATTTGTAACAGCTTCTAAACAGTCTCTCAAAAGCTATTTCTCACTGATTTTTGCTCCTAACTGCCTCTTTATGTTGACACATTTTTGTTTAATCAGTTACATGCTTCAAACAACATATGTGGTCAAGCTGTGACAATCATGGCTCATCTGCCTCTGATAGTAACAAGTTCTTTTTCTGCATTTGTTGCTGTTGGATTCAGATGCTTTGTCTGTACATGAGTTTCCTTAAGCAGAGACAATGAACAAGGGGGTGGTAGAAGTCATGGGACAGCAAAGTATGGAACTTAGTTTCTGAGGGAGTCACCTCTTCTAATTGGGATCCTAATGAGCCACATACAGTGTGTTGGCTTTAGTCAGGTCAGTGACTAGCAGAGTGACCAATGTGCCTGTAGTTAGTAAGTTTATTTCCAAAGTTTATTTGGGAATAAATACTTTTTTTTGAAGTACCTTGTAGGTACCTGGACATCTAACACTGTATGGGACAGCCTGTACCTACTTCAGGAATATTAAAGAACAGAGCTCAGCACCTGTTTTTAGGCATTTTTGCATGGCCTTTATCTTTGAAAACTGGCAAGTTTTTCCTCTGCAACAGCCTGCAGAACCAACTCCCCTTTCATGTGTCCTGCTCAGCACCTGCCTGTTTTGTTTGCCAAAAAGCAGAGATCAAGCCTGGTTCTGAATTGCTCCCCAAGTCCCCCCTCTTCTTTCTCTTTCCCTGGAAGCTTTCTTACAGTGAGGAGTCACACTGAGTCAGCACGTCTCGCTCTTCCTTAGGACTGAACTAGAGAGTGTCTCGTTTCCAGGCACAGCCAAATAAGGTTCACACAGCCTGGCTTACAGAGCTTAGAAAATGTTGATCAGAGAACCTCAGTCTGATCTGCCCAGACTTGTAAGAGATGTAGAGGAGGGTTTCTGAAGTAATTCAGTGTTCTTTCTGGGTTTGCCATGATCAGTGCTCTGGGAATGTGGAACAGAAAACATATGTAAAAAGGGATTAGAAGTTTATAGCTAACTCATCAAATTTCTGTTCACATGAAGTTAAGTTACTTTATTGTTGAACTGAGAATATATTTTATAAATAGATGTGTGTGAACCTGGTGAAGTCACTGAGATTACTCAAGTAAATTAACAGCTGCAGAACTGTGACTTTAATTTAGTTTATGACTTCATAGGGAGCGAGGTAGCAGAAACCTGAGAAATCAGATGGTATTAGGTTGAAAAGGGCTGAAATTTGTTTCAAAAGTGGGACAGACCACGTCTCATACAGATGCTGTATTCTCAATATATATAGATATATATATATTTCCCTTGGAAATAAACAGATGTACTATTTAAGGCTTAAACAGTTAATGTTATCTATGTCTAATGTGTAAAACTGGAAGCTTGACCAGGAACCCTTTGAAGCAGATGGAAGTAAATGAAGTTCAAAAAGCTTTGTGTCAGACCCCAGCCACTCCCCCAAACCTCTTATTTGTTCATGAATGCCGTATAAGTTATTTCATTTAATTTAAACCTTTTCATAAGGAAACTTTTGTCTCCTTCCTGTCCCTCCCAAATCCTATTCTGTATTGTTAATGCTGTTTTCCTCCTCTTCATCGTGGGTTTGTATTAAAACACCATTATTTATTAAAGTTTGCATAGTGAATTATTTATGCAGTACCTGCAGAAATCACATGGACATTTTCCAGACTTCCTAAATACATTAGTAAAATGGCACAGAACTGCAAGCTGGTGCTGTCACATCTTGCTTACAACTCTGTCTCAGTTTTGAGACCTCATGTGTGGGGGACTGAGTTTAGGCTTTTTGCAGGACCACACTGTAAGATGCCATGCAAAGGGAGTGCTTTGATAAGTGTGGAGGACAAAGGCCAGGGTGTCAGTGATGCTTCTCTGTGTTTCCCCCTGTAGCCACAGTCACATCTATGGTTGCTGGCAGAGGCAGGAGGAGGTCAGCCTGCTCCAGACCAAGCCAAGCCATGTTTCTCCTCGTACTCCTTTTAATGACCTTCCCAACTGTACTTTAAGAAAACCTAAGAAAGCTCTTCTCCTGTAGACAGGACTGCTGGAAACAGCAGAGTAGTTTAGGGGAGAAGACTGTGCCAGCCCCCCCTTTGTAACAGGAGGCTGCACTGGCAGAGTATCAGAAGTGACACTGTCCTATTTGACTCTGTGCTTGTTCCCCTCTATCATTTCCATCACTTCCCTTTTCCCCCATCCCATCCTTTCCATCTGCTAGTCAGCCTCAACAAAATTTGACAGCAGAGCAGAGGAATTAGTGATATTCTTTAGGGACATAAAATAGAGAAATGTTTAGGCATGTAGGCTTCCAGGAAGAGAAGAAATGTATCAGTGCTCTCTTTAAGGACAGGAGTGCATCAGCATCTCAACCTTTCTTAGACACCAGAGAATAAGTACCTGCACTTATCCTTGAGATGCAATTCTAGGAATACAGGCTTCATTGCTTTGGGACTGTCTTGGCAGGGCTGATCTTACTGCAGTGCTAACACCAAGAAAGCATCTAAGCCCATTAGCTTTGTGTGCTCACTAATCGACAGAACACACAGATAATGTCCCTAATTATTTTTCTGCTTGGGAGAAATGGCTCTACAGCAATGCTTGGTATCCTCTGATGAACTTCATCCCTTTCCTGCTCTCCACAGTCTCAGATCTTTACTCGAATTAACTGTCATTCTGTCTTTGCTACAAAAGCTGATTTATAACTGAAGCCCACTCATTATAACACTTGGTGATACCTTGTGCAGTCATTTTCTAAACACAATCTGAATTCTTCAGTCCACAGAACAGTTCATTTGATCAGCTCCTCGTATTTCTCCTTGCACACTTCCCATTTCTGGGATACCTCCTGGAATACATATATGATACTAAAGAACATGTTATGACTAATCTGATTCCCTGAGGAAGGATGCTGAGACAGTGCAAAAGAGCACTCTGATAAAGAACTCTGGATTGTTCTGGTTTTTTACAATAAGTTGTAAAATTCTCTGTTTCTCTTCTCCAGGCTTTAAACAGTTATAATCAAGGAGACATAGAAGGATCAAAAAGACTGGGTCGCAATGCCCTCTGGGTTGCTGTTGCATCGATTATCATTGGCCTTGTCATCATCGGCGTCTACTGCGTAGTTCATTTCACAACGGTAAGGAAACACTATGAGCACTTCCCTGTGCATGGGCTCCAGAATGACAGACTAAACATTGTCAGAACTATCTATTTTTATCTCTTTATGTTTTCCCAAAGAACAATTTTTACCTATTTTACCATTTAGAAAATTCTGTTGTCTGTAGTTAAACACAAATGAGCAGTGGATTTTCTAGAAACTCTTGCAACTCCAATAGGTTTTTCCAATTTTGGCCAGTTGCTTTTTGGTCTTTCTGCTCCTCATTTTCACCATCTGCGAGACCAGCTGCACAGAGATCCTTAGCTTTCAGGTAATAGAGTCCCCAGGTGCTAATTTTCAGTCTCACAATCTGGCCAATTTATCTTTCAACTTTGTAAGGAGAACACGACAGTCAATTGCTCTTTTACTGTTTGACAGTAAAACAGGTGACCAACTATATCAAAAGTGACCACAAATGTAATTTTGACTTGGCTCTCTGTGGGGTAAGACCATTCCTTCTCCTTGCTGTGTTGTCCTGCCTTGCTACACCTGCAGCAAAAGTGACAAAGCTCAATGAGTGAATCTCTGTAACACAAGGGTTACCCAGATGGATTATAAGCTTACTTGAAAAAGAGGACAAATGTAATGAGGCTATTGGTACCATTTCTTAAAATTATGCAACAAATTTTCTCCATAGTACTGTGCAGTTCCCATTAAAATAACCAATTTAAATGAGTTTCTTATTGGCTGTTTTGGCTGGAGAGCCTTTCAGTGCACTATACAAACTTGTACATAAACTATAAACAGAGATCACCTCATGGACCACTGAAATGCAGACATCTCTGAGGAGTAGCTGATTAAACATGTACAGCATTTTCAGACAAAATTTGAAGTGCACCATGTTGAACTACAGGAAAGTTAGTGGAGATGGAGTCCAGTTCTGTAGGATATTATTAGATGGTGCCACAGAATCTGAAGCTTCATTAATTTCCTATGCATTTTGCAAGCATGAGTCTCTCTGTTTCAGCTTGTGTTCAGTTTGTTCAGCCCTCACAGATTTAAAACCAAGTCACTTCAGGCAGGGGGTGCCAAGTTTTGTAATTGACAGCAGCAGGAAATTCCTCTGAGCGCCTTTACCACCTTACTCATCATTTCTCAGGCAAGGAGAGCAGCTCAATATTTTTTTCAAAGTAGGAGGAGAGAAGGGCAGCACGGGGAGGTGCCTGGGAACCCTCAGCACACTGCTGGGATATTAATTTCTGTATATAGTTTCTGTAGAGGTCTCTTGGCCTTGAGTTTTGTGAGGGCTCAGGGTTTACTGGGTTCAACCCTGTTCTCTGGCTTTCCAGTGTCTTTACTGCTCCCCTTCTCCCTCTCACTTGTCACTCTCTGAAAGCCTTTGCTTCTAAGGAAGTATTTGATGGCAATAACAATCTTTTGACATGAAAATAAGTTAACAGGAGGACCCAACTGATCTTTCCACTCTCCATGCTTACCTGAGTCCCCTTTTTCACCTTACTTTTGTACATTTATATTTTATACTTATTTTGGTGTGCCACTGGTGTGAATGTATTGCACACTCCATGCAGTTATGTCACATCCATTTATACCTTGTTCATGATTATTTGCTAACAGCCACTTTCCCTCTGCTGAAGTGAAGTGATTGTAAATTAATTCTATGCCTACTTTAATATATGCTTCAGCACAAAATAGCCTTAATACAGTAATACAACAGATTTATTTGATTACCATTAAGCAGAGATTTAATGTTTCCATGACTACACGTGCATTTTTTACCTGAAAGTTAATTCTGACTTCGGTGATATTTATGAAAATCTTGACCTTCCAGGATGCATTACTGTGTGTTTTATCCACATGAAATTCATCAGCTACCACAGTACTCAGTTGCTCCTGCTGACATTCCTTGTGGCTCCTTTTCGTCTTCAAAGGATAACAAGTCTCACTGCAAATTACCCTTGGGAGAACCCCTTGGTATTCTCCTGCCATATTCTTAGGTATCTTGCCTTAGAGCTTGTTGTTTACCATCCTACCATCCCATTTCTAATCTGTGTTAGTACTTTATCTGTTCTCCCAGAAGTGCTACAGCTTCTCACAGGGGGTGTCACTCGAGTTCATAAACTCTTCATAAATTCATACATTTAAGTAGCTAATTCTGATTTATCCACGGCCCTGCTGCCAGTATCAAAGATACCAGGTGTAATGAGAACTTGAGTTCTTCCACAGCATCCCAGGTCAGAGCTTCTGGAAGGCAACAAAACTGAGGCATCCAAGTCAGGTTGGCAGGAGGGAATCTCTACTACTTGTTACACAACTTTTCCTCTTGGTACAGGAACTTGGGTCAGGCTCAGCTGGCTCTGAAGTCTCCTTCAAAACAACTCCACATGCCTTAGCCAGGAGAAAAACATCAAGTCAGGGGTGTCAAGGGTAGGAATAGTGGGAGCTGCAGAGAAAGGATGTGCAAGAAATTCCTACTTTGAACAAGCAGCGACATTATACCCCAAATAACACCCCTAAATGTACCCAGTAACACTGGTAGACTTGAGAAGAGGAAGACCCTTTAACTTTTCAGAAAATCCCTGCCTCCAAGCATCCCTGAGTGCCTTCTCTGGCTTATTCAGTCCCAGAGTAACAGTAGCACAGGAATAACAGCAGTCAACACCTACGTCTGTATGGAAGAAACAGCCTTGACTTTTCATGTTGAAGCTTTACTTGGTGCTAAGTCAACTCAGGGCTTCTCCTGCTGCCTTGGAGAGCCTCGTTTGTCTTGAACATTGGCATGTTATCTTTAGCAAACATATATTAAGATATATAGTGATACCTATATATACAATATCCTGGAACAGGGCCCACCCAACATTTGGGAACCATCTGCCTTCTGCAGTCATGACCCTGAATGTAGGGAAGGGGAAGCCATCATTTGCATCACTAGAATTAACAGCTCAGCAATAAAACTTGTCTTGATCAGTGTAAACAGTGTTCCTCATTATGCTGAGGAATCTCTGAGTGCAGAGCTGTGGTGTGTGCCAAATCAGGGCTGTCCCTCATTCCACACTAGGCCAAATTTATTCTCACTCCATTCTTCATACACTTTCACCCCCTCCAGTCAGCTTCTCCTGCGCTCCTGCCTTGCCAGTCCTGAATGCTGAATTACATTTCCACTGCTTGTTCAGATGTAACTGAAGCCAGTATTTGTGTCACCAGTGAGTCTGGCCCTGCATATGTGCCTTAGGCATGTTGTCCATCAAGAGCTGCAGTGAGAAAAGGGACATATTTGCCTTCCATAAGGAGGCATCACTGTGAAGTGAAACAGTGCAGAGCTGTGTGCCATAGCCTGGCTGGCCTTGGTCTGCTGCAACATGCCTGGATAGAGAGGGAATGGCAAGATAGCTGATGACAGGTGACATCCTGAGTCCTGCCTCTAATTCTGATGTCCTTGTCTTAAGAAAGATGTGGTACACACACATACACAAAAGAAAGAAAGAAAAAAAAGAGAGAGAAAGGCAGTTCCTTTGGGTGTTTGTGACATGTCACTGTCAGAGGTGGGATGCTGCAAAGGTGGCTGCTTGCTCCAACCCACTGCTGCTGTTCTTATGATCCTTCATGAAGCCTGTTAGTAACCTTTCCACTGACTTGGTGCTCTTGGAGTCAGCCTTCCTATCTCTGAGTATTTTGTTCAGCAAAAGGTAATAATTTGTCAGTCAATGAGGACTCTCAAGTCATTCACAGTCTGTTTTCAGAGTAGCCTTGAAATTTTTGAAGCAGATTCAAAACTCTGTTTTGTTTTGGTTTTGGATGACACGGGACACAAAGTGCCTTTGGATTTCATTTGAGTTCCACTGGCAGGGTTTAGGGAAACAAAATCCTGGACTGGATCCTCCTTTATGTAAGTGAAGGAGACTCCAGGGATCCCAAACTCTTTTCTTAACTGGATCTCAACAGTCACGTTCTACTTCATGTTACCATGGGAATTATGGATTCTTATCCCATTCCCAGGTTTGCTGCATAACCTGTGAGTAGTCTGGAATAATATTCAGCTTCTCACAGGAGATTTTTAGACTCACATTTAGCCTGTCTCTAGTGTCTGAGTGACACTTTACAATGCTGTTCAGGGCAGAACTAGAGTTCACATGAGTTTTGCCACCCAGTTGACCCACAAGGCTTGTTACATAAAGCCTAAGTCTTCTGTGCCCCTCTTTAGTGACTCTCTGCAAGTGGGAGTGAGTCAAGTAGAAATGTGAAGAATGAGTGAGAGGTTTTAGAGTGGAGTAAAGAATCAAGCTTTTCTGTAGAGCTCTGACTGACACAGAGACGGTTTTGATCCAAGAAAGAGCAGCCAAAGCAGGGATGGAATGCAAGAAACTCTTGCCAGTGGGCCAGCGTGGGAGACTTTTCTAACTCACATCAAGTGTTTACTGTATTTGTTTATCTTGAACCCAGGGCCACAGGCGTGGTAGAGCCATCCTCTGGTAATAACTTACGTGAGAAGGGTACTCATGTTTGAGTTCAGAATTTTATGAAAACCATTGTGATATTTTAATGCTTTCGTAGAGAAGCCTGAACTTCTGACACCTTCTTTAATCTCACTCAATCTAGAACTTGACCTCAGAAATACCACTTGTCAGCATGGCTTTGAAGGAAGACAGAGACAGCCAGGCTGTGTGGAAAGCACCAGCTTGTATTGCTTCATAACCAGAAGGGTCTTAAATCAAGCATAGGTGCAGTAATGCAGCATTGGTAATGCTGGGCAGAAGGAAAAAGAACAAGGATTTAGACTGGGCACCAGCAACAGATGTATACATATACATACAGCGTAATGCAGTTTTCTTACTAAGTTATAAATACTCCTTCAGGAGGAAAAGGCATGCAACATTATTTTTAATGTCTCTGCTGTCCCCTTCCTGAGGCTCTCAGAAGCCTTTGCAACCAGTCACTGACTGCCTGTCAGAATAAACTAAAGGCCAGTATGAGGACAGGAATTACACAGCCAGCCTCCAGATCCTTACATTACAATCCTGTCCTCTGTACCTTACCATAAAAAAACTCAAACTCTAGTCAAGGAATACAACTTGCCTTGTGCTGCAGGGATGGTCCTGCCAGTAACTGATAGAGCTTGAAGTCTGAAATCAGGGCATTCCTGTTCTTTTACCCACATTAATTCTTGGTCTCCATCCAGCCAGTGACCTTATGCTGCTGCTTTTCTCTTGGTAAGGGCTCTCACTGATTATCTCTTTATCCCTACCTCATTTTACTGGATTTGTAAAAGTGTAAGAGCCTAAAGTCCTCTATCTGTCTATCAAAGAGTTCAGTCAGCTTGGAGGCTGAGCAGTGGCAGGCACGTGCAGATGCACAGGGGCACTGTGACCACACCAGCCTCCTTTCCTTAGCAAACCACATTAGAAATCCTGGTCCAGCTGTTTCCTCTGCACACGCAGGAAATGTCCCCACAGTGGCTTCTGCACATTGGAGTCTTGAGTAGCATCCAGGAGACAATCAGCAAAGGAGTTAATGCTGTCTGCAGGATATATTTATTGTGTAGAGCCTCACGTCCCAGACCCCTCTTTAAGGAACTGCTAAGCATGGCTGGTTGATGGAGGAGATATCTCAGAGTCCAGCAGAGAGCCCACAATACAGGGACAAGCCAGTGAGGTCAGTACATCCCTGGGTAATATCTGAGACCTTCCCTCTACTCAAAAATGTAGGGAACCTCTCAGCTCCTTCCTCTCCTAAAGGAGATGCACAAGAGAGGTTACCCAGTTTAAAATGTCTGTCACGTATTGATGTTGTATTTACCAAGTTCTCTATTACTGGCAGTGTTGTTCTTGCCTGACTCTTTTATGTATCACTCCAAGAAGCACAGATGCTGTTCACCTCATGAAACTTTCAAGTAAGAGCTCATTTCCTGGCAATGAAAGGTCCTAACTTGCATTGATTCAGGTAACCCAGTTTAAAAATTCAGTTCAGATTGACAGATGACCAATACCATTAGAAACTCAGCTCTTTGATTCAAACCTGTATTGAACCACTAATCTAGAGGGATGTTTGTTAAGAGAACAAGTACCACTAATGTGGCATAATGTATCCATTAGGTCTGTAGAATTAATAATTTAAACTCACAGGGCAAACCCTCTGTCTTTTCCTCCTCTAAACATACTTATTTCTGTGTCCTTGCAGAATGCTATCTGAAGACCAGGACTTCACTTGGAGGATATGAACATGTAAACCTCGGGAGGGGGAAAAAGAAGAGATGGAAACCATTCCAGACTGTTAGCTTTGACCCTACAAGTCTGCAGAGGCATGTTGCTGGTGAATGAACTGATAGTCCAGTTAGTTAATCAGCATGGCGTGACCAGGTTTTCAAAATCATTTATTTATAAGAAATCTCAGTATAAAGCAGCATTTTCTCTTTCACCCTAATGTATAATGAGATCTTGCCCCAAAAATAATCCCTTTTCTTTCTCATTTCCCTGGAATGTATGCTGGATCCATGATGTTCCCTGGCTGACCCCAGCCAGCCAAAGCCAACACATCTAGACTGTTTATAGTGCACAATGTAAGATCTGATGCACAGCCCACTGAAGTAGAAGAACTCCTGTTACCTCTGGTGGGTTTTGGATCAGGCCATGAAGGATTTTTTTATTACTTTAAAATAGTCTCAACACAATTGTAACCATGGGTTAGTGACTTTATCCTGCTACGTGATTTTATAATGCCGTGGGTGTACTCTGACTCAGCAGCTGCTTTCTTCTGTCATGCTCAGCTTTTAGATCTTTATCTTGGATTTTTAACCACCTGGGACCGATTCCAATCACTTGATTATTAAGAGAGACTCTTCTTCCATAGCATCCGTATTTTTCTTAATGATTTATTTTTGTTTTGTTGTCTTTCATTGTTGCTCTCCCTTGACTTAGCTCCAGTCCTGCATTAAAGTTGCACTGATCATATTTTCCTCTTTAAACTACATGTATGTAAAAAGTTCCTATTTTTTTTATCTGACAAAAGATCTTCTTTTAAAATAGATGTTCTTCTTCATCCCTTTGTTGTTGTTCCTCTAGCAAGTCACACAGTTTCATTGTGTTCTACTTTGTTCATGTCTTTTTTGTTTAGCTCATCCTTTCATCTTGCTACAAGTACTCTATATATCACTGCAGTTAGAGATGGACAGACTTTTGCACCCTTCCCTACTTACAGTCACTCTTCCTGATCCCAAGATACCACTCAGTGAACAGCCTTAGGTTCCATCCAGAACTGGTGGCCTCTAAATTACTGCAGTTTCTTGATACATTATGAAAATTAAGCATGGGACAGCTGGTTTTATTAGCTGAAAACTGTTTCATAGAATACATTTGTTTTGTCACACAAATATTCCATGTTAGAAGGAGTAAGTTCTGGTGAGCATTATGACGTGGCTACATCTTCGGTGGCTGCTGCTCTGTTTTCTTTATTATTATACCTTCAAGCAAGTTGTGCCAACTTACACTCCCTGTCCTTGCACTAACATCAATCTGGAGTGACTAACCAGAAACATGGAGAGTTCTGCAGCTGCAGGTGAGAGAAGAATCATCTGACAGGAGTACAACTACCTATTAAAAAAAAAAAAATCCCCCAGAAACCTTTACTTGTTAAAGTGTATGCCTGGAAGTAGCATGTATTTTCTGTGCCTTGATATTTTACTTTCAATGTGCTTTTTTGCTTTTCTTCCTGCCAAATTCTGTTTTTCATTGAAGTCAGTGAAGCATCTTCTATCCTGAATTACTGCACTATAAAACTTCAGGAGCACTGGTGAAGTCAGTTGATTTATTCAGCATTTAACTGATCGAATTTGTCCACGTGGGAATCTTGCCACTGATTTTGATGATCCCAAGAACTGGCTATTCTGTGAACTCCTCTTTGGTTCTTGAATACTATTTCAATGGTCTGATATGTCTTGTGGGACTTTTAGAAGCTTGCGTTATTATCAGATATGATAGAAATGTCATTGACAAGTGGAATAAAATTACTTTTAATTCATGTCCATTCTGGTATGTGGGAAGTGATTTTCCTAAGCTTGGTTGCCTCTTCTATTTGAAAGCGTAATATCCCTTTTTTCTAACCCCTTGGACAGTTTCAGGATAAAATGAAAGGAGGAAGATTTCTGGCCTACATGATAGCACACAGCCAGTCTACCACAGCTAGTACACTCAGGAGTTGCTAGAGGTCAGGAAATGCCCAAATACCAGCAAGGTGAGCTCTTTGCTTCATTTTCAAAATAGCATCCAGAAAGAGTGTTGAGGCCTTTTCAAAATGGTCCTTCAGTGGTTTCTGAGGGACTTTGCTGCCATGAGGGGAGAGTGGTCAAAGGAGGTCTCTCAGCAGGTTACAGAGTCAGATCTCCACCATCTTGAGTTGCTGGTATCAAAGCAAACCCCACTGCATTGCTGCACAGACACTTTCCTCCATCAGCATATGAAAAAATCAAAGTGTGCACAAAAGTTTGATCCTTCTGCAGAATATTAAACCCCATTACTGTAAACTAAACCACAGCTGGTGGTGTGAGAGGGGAGGACGATTTCCAAAGTTATGTGGGCACTAGAGAATAGGGATAGGCAACTTGAAGTATTTTTTGAAAGTGCCCAACGAGGACTGAGATCAATAGAAGCTAGACACCCGACTTGCTCAGGCTTTTGAAAACCATACTGGAAATCTAACTTGCATATTGATGCTCATAAATATCTTTGAAGTCTTGCTCTTAATATAATTGAGAATTGAGCCATTGTATCTTCAGTGCTTCTGAAGACAAATGTTGGTACCTTACAGTGCTATTGATTGGTATAAAAATAAAGGCTTTATATTAAACCACTTAATGTGACAGAGAAGGGAGAATGCAGCAATTCCTCTAATGTCCTTAGTGCTTCTGTGTCATAGGTAATCTTATTTTTGTTTTACTAATGTACTGGTATTGGTTCTTCATTTATTTATGTTAACATAAATTTTCAGCCATGTTTGAGAAGTGCAGCTTATGCTGGAAATGGTCCTTGTACAACCACACCATTCTGTTGTAGGTGTGACAGGCCCATACAAAGGAGGTATCAAACATAGGGAGCCTAAATGACATTTTACTGCCCAAACAGCAAAGCCCTGGTGACAGCAATGGGTGTGAAAGGCAGAATGCAGTTGTCTGACTGAGGAATTAGTGCCTGTTTCATATTCTGAGGGGCATATATACAAATTTCATTATCTCTGACAGGCTCTGGAAATTGCCTGGTTTTCATTGTCACGCATCTAGGTTTGGATTATTGGTCCATTATTTTGCATTGGACCAGCCATTTTTTGGTGGGAAAAACCCAACTCTCATATATATGTACTGAATGATGTTACTTAATTAAACAGGGGGAGCTGGGAAGCGGTAAAACATATTTCAACTCGTGTGTCTTGGGCAAGTGAACAGGCACTTCCTTCCACAAAGCTGCCTCAGGCAACATTTTTGATGCAGTGTTCCCGCAGGATGAAGGCACCAGCTAATGCCTGAAGTCCAGCTCTCTTTTCTTTCCTGCACATATTACAGGCAGAGACAGATGGAAACTTGAAATTGCTGGCCTCAGCTCCTGGATCATGTTGGCATCTTTTGCTTCTTAGGGGGCAGCTGCATTCTGCAAAACAGCATCATGCACGTATCTTGATATGTAACCCTAGAAGAGGCCTTCTAAATATAAGTGGGGGTTCTTTGCTGCCATGTGAAGGGAGTCAGCCAGACACTTAAACAACATGTGGTGTGAGCTTCATCAGATTGCAGGGCAAAAAAAAAAATAAATCAAGGGGACAATATGAAATGAAATTCTTAGTGTGCCTCCCTGCAGGCACACCCAGGAGTTTGCAGCTTATGACTTGAAGATCAGCACTGACTCTTCAATTTATGTGGTTGCAAGCAGGATCCATAAGCAGTGAGGGCTCCAGAAGTTGTTGTATCTTTGGATATGGGCTCACAGTGTGACCAGTGTTCTGCCTTTCAGCCTGGAGATAGGTTGTATCTGATTGCTGCCCCAGTGTCCATCACTCCCAGCTTCAGTCCAGGTGCATCTGCTGGAACAGTGTGCAAGCATCTCTTCTAGGCTCGTTCCCCTACCAGAGCCTAACTCAGTCTGCCAGTTATTTAAGATGGATTTTGCCACTGATTTGCCTCAGTAGGGGGAGAGACAGGATCATCTACCCAGTTAGTTTTTACTTTGTGTGATTGTGTGTGCACATGCCCTAGATGAGGCATTTAAAGGACTAAATTCCCCAAGGCATCCTTGAACAGATGCGGAACCTACCCTGACTTTGGAGGAGATACCTCCATGCAGAGTCAGAGCCCCCAGCAGGCACAGGCTTCTGGCTGGCTTTAACCCTTCAGGCTGAAACACTACCTGAATGTTGGTTCTCTTTTGTAATCCTCCCATCTCCAGCCTCATTTTTAACTAGCAGGTCTGGGAAGGTGTGCAGTGTTGGAGTAGGGAAGGGATGCAGTGGTTTGGGAGGGATTTTTTTGTGCACTCCCAATTTTCCATCTCCCAGGCACAACGGCATGTTCTGCATGCACAGCCAAGTGTGTGCAATGTCCCTGAAATGTGAGTGAGCCTTTAAGGAGGCTGCCTGACTTCCTCTGCATCACTCCCTGGCAGCCTGGCAAAGTGGGCTAAATTCAGAAGTGACCTAGAAGGAGGAGGGGGCCAGTGTAAAAATGGAGGAACAAACCTGGAACCCCAAGGTAAAATGGAATATCATAATAAGGAATTTAACCAGAAGGTTTCTGCAGTTAAATTTATCCTGTCTTGAACTCCAGGGTAAGTTCTGCTGCTGCTCCTACCTAGCTCACTCTCCATGGCACAGAAGCTACAAGAAGCACTTGCTCATGTGTCCCGTAAAATGTGATTGATGGCATGTCTGAATTTGATCCACCAGCTCATGTCTGAGGATGGCTCCTCTGGGTTTGTCATATCTCACTGTAGGGCTGAGTCAGCTTTCACTTCACTTGCAGAGACTTCTCTCTGGCTAAGTAAGTTTGGATCATGGCAAGGAAAAAGAACTTTGCCAGATATCAACTGATTCTTCAGGACTTTAAACTGCGTGGTATGAGGCTTTAGGGCACTGCATTTCTTTTTTGACGCCTACTCTGAGGTAAGAGAAGGGGAAACTCCACTGAAATTAAGGGGTGCACACCAGAGCAGGCTGTGTGGTTACAGTGAGCCATGACAGCCCTTTCTTCCCATTTCAACCAGTGTTCAGTGAGGGCTTAACTGCTTTTTGATTTTAATCAACTGCAGGAGACAATCCCAACAGTGAAAAGGAGAGATTCTGGCCTAAAGCACAGTGACTGGTGAGTGCCATCCCTCACTTTTGTGCCTGAAGGGTCTGTAAGGCCATTCTTCACCCCATCTAATACAAGATATGCATTCCCCTAAACAGATCTCTCCTGACCTCAGATCCTGTTTGGTCCTTACTCTCTTTTAAAATGAGTCAGCTGATGAAGAAAGATGGTAAGTGATATCTCCAAGGGGCTAGAATGACTCAGTAGTAATGTTGTCACTTCACTTGACCCCTCAGCCCGTACAGCACCAAAAGTGCTCTGTAATGATTGTTAGAAACTTGACCAGGTCTGCTGAATATCATCCTCTTACGAGCCAAGAACCAAATTGCCTTAAAATTAATTTCTGAATAAGATGCTCTGTGTAAGATTTAATAGTCAGGCCACAACTAGTTCATATTCACTGAAGAAGGTAGGTGTGAGTGAGGGAAAAAGGAGCTGAGCTTTGCTTGTGGCTACTGTCATGGTAACTAACAGAGACCATGTGGCTCTCGATATTCTGCAGGTGTTTTACAAGCATCTGCTTTTAAAACCCCATATGGCTCTAGGAGGTGTTGTAGCACAGTCACGACACCAGATAAAGCATTTAATCAATTAGTTTTATCTTGATTTATGGGCTGTGAACAGTCCAAACGTGGACTGTGCTTTTTTTTTTTTTTTGAGGGAATTTCTTATTCAGAATTACTCAGTTACATTTTCCCCCTGATCCTTTTATCCCCCCATGGGATGTGCTTAGTGAGGGCTAAGCCTGAGTAGCCTGTTGCTGTGTCTCCCATCTGAGAGATGTGGCATTTCAGAAAACTAGAGAGTTGTTGTGATAAATTATTTCAATGGCAAGTGACACTCTGACATTCTCACTAGGGAAGTTAACAAGGAGCCTCATCTGTGACACATATGGAAGTCCTGATGGAAAAATGTGAACCAGCTTCCCATCTGTTTCATCCTCATCTAGAAGTAAGAGAAGGAAGGTTAAGACAGGTATGTAAAGGGGCAGAGGTAGAAAAGATATTTTGTAGTCTTCCTTTGGAACATAGAGGCTGGTCCTGGAGGGAGTAGAAGAGGGAGAGTTTTTATGCCCTTCAGGCTGGAAAGCATGGATGGAGGCAAAAAGTCACAGATGCTGTTAAAAGGAGAAGCAAAACTCCAGGGTTCCAGAAAATCAGTGGGTGGATGAGCTCTGCCAGGGCCTTGTGGCATGTCTTTAGCTAATGTCTTGCTTCCCACATCTCCTGCACTAACAGCTGTGAGGGAATTGGGCTCCCACTCAAGCTGATGGGAGGAAACAGCACCCCAGTGAATGTGAGGACTGTGCCTGCAGACGTGCCCGTGAGGAGGCAGGGGATGAATTAGTTTTCACGGTGTAATTTCATCCCACCCTCGATATTCACGGGGACCAGCACCTCACAAAATGAGTTATGTGCTGATTGCTCCAGGACTGTGCTACACCCACACCCACCAGTCACAGCAAGGGAAGACAAGAATCGGGGTTGAAAAGGAAACAGTCATGGGGAAAAGGGGAAGGAGAAGCCAGCAAGAGGCTGAGATACCTGTGGACAGGACAGAGGCCATGGACACAGGCGACTCCCAAAGGTTTTGGCACTTAGCACAGATCAATCACCATGTAGGGAGGAACCACCACATTTTAATATCAGACTTTAAACTGAATAATGCTTGTAACCTACCACAGACTGGTTACCACAGCCTCGTGAGCTATTAGCAGTCCTTACCCTGCATTTTATTACCTCTCTGTGGCTCTCAGAAGTATCAATAACTGTTGCAAAGAAGTAAGGGCAGGCCCCAAGTGAAGGTACTGTTGCCTGCAACGTGCCTACTTGGCTGTTGTGCAGATCATCAGAATGGGCAAGAGATGGAGCCTGCACTGCAGACAGAGCCAACACACACAGAGGTGTGTGCACTGGTACTGGCCAAAAGAAGAACTTGGGGAGAACACAAGGATTGAGTTTGGAGACCAGGAGTTTAGGAGCACTGAGCTGTGTGAAATACCCAAATAACAGCAGCTGTATTTTATATCAGGGAGCTGTTCTGCAGGGGCTGGGGAAGAGCTTCCTGCACAAGTTGCCCTTGCACCCCTCTGGCAGGTTATCCTGTGCCTGGGGTGTTGGACACACCAAAGACAGACGAGAAGCAGCTGTTCCTCAAAACACCTGGCGGGAGCCAGCCCTGGGTCTGCCGTGGGGCAGAGCAAATCTGTCTGTCCCAACAGAATTCTTTTTACAGTGTAACAGCATTCCACCGGGACACAGTTCGACTTGGTAGGAATCCTTCTGCCTGTTCGCAGGTTGCTTCTGATGGTTATTAAGAAAAAGCAGCTTCAGTAGCTGAGATGCAGGGCATGTGCACTGCTCAGGTTTACGAGTTGCCCAGGGAGGTGGCGGAGCCACTGTCCCTGGAGGTGTTTGAGAAGAGCGTGGATGCGGCATCAGTGCCGTGGTCTGGGTGACAAGGTGGTGTGGGGTCAGAGGTTGGACTTGATGATCTCGGCGGTCTTCTCCAACCTAGTTGATGCTGTGCTAGAAAAGTAGAAGAAAGACAGCAACAGCTGGTGAAGAGCAAAGGGTAAAACCAGATTGTGTGATTGGGAATTCTTAGAGAAATATATAAGTGTTATTTCATATGGGAAACATTCATCAGTTAAGGGCTCAGACTCCACCGGCGCTTCCTCGCGGGCCGATGGTCCCAGCGCGCCCTGACCGCGGGGCTCAGCGCCCATCCAGCCGCTGAGGGGACACGCAATTCCTCCTCGGAGAGAGCAGCCGCCCCCTGGCACCGGGATGGAGGCGGGGATGGAGGCGGGGGCGGAGCAGCACCGGAACCCCCGCGCCGGGCTCGGTTCCCGGCGGCGGCCGCGGGCCGGACCGGGCGGAAGCGGAAGAGCCGCGGCGGGAGCGGCGGGCGGTGGGTGCGGGGCCCGCGGGGCCGGCGTGGGGGGTTCCGTGGCGGACCCGGGCCGGGCTGTGGCGACTCTGCCCCGGGGCTGCCGGGCCGGGCTGTGCCGCCCCCGGCGGGACTGGGCGCCTGCGGGAGCCGCGCCGTGTGGGCTGCCCGAGGGGACGCGCCACGCGCATCCGTGTGGGGCGGGAGGAAGGGCTGGGAACCAGGTGCGTTCTGCCTCTCCCGGGGAAAAGCGGGGACCGGAGGGAGCGGCTGTTCTCTCCCCAGGGCAGTAGTCACGGCCCCGAGGCTGCCAGAGCTCAGGGAGCTCATGTTCCAGCGCTCTTGGAACGTGGTGGGATTTTGGGGTGTGCAGGGCACTCGATGAGCCTGGTGGGTCCCTTCCAACTCAGCGTATTCTGTGTTTAGAGCCCCTCCCGGCGGGTGACACCCGAGATAACGTTATTGTGGTGAAGTCACGTTTTCGTTTGGCTGGTTTCGAGGCGTTCTGACAGAAAGTTCTACTGATGTTTCGGCCGATGTGATGGAGCGTTGTGTGCAGGGCGTGCAGAGGGCAAAGAACAAGCCCTTGGCTTGGGAAGACACAACACTTTTGTGCTGCTGACAGAGACCGGCTTGGCCACCTTCTAGAGTGAGCCTGGCGGAGGTGCACTGGTATTGAACATTATGGAGAGTACTTAAAATTGCCACTTAGTGTCTTTGTCCTGAGTGTGGGATCTTCAACTCAGAAACACAGCTCAAGCCCACTGATGAGTTTGCTCTCCTGCCTGCTGATGTTCTGGCTTCAAAAGTAACCTGTGTTAACCTGACCTTTCCTGCTCTTTTAGATCCTTGAACATGGGGAACACGAGCAGCGAGCGGGCGGGGCTGGAGCGCCATGGGCACAAAGGAGCCCGAGGGGATGGCACAGGAGGAGCCACCAAGGAGGGGGATCGGCCCAAGATCCTCATGGACAGCCCTGAGGATGCAGATTTGTTCCACTCTGAGGAAATGAAGGTGATTTGTTCTTGTCTTTCAGCATTACTGGCTTGGCACTACTGCCGGTTATGGGGCTGTTTGTTACCCACCTGCAGTGATTTTGTTCTTGAGTTTACACCAAACGGACCACCCCCCTTGCTTCCCATGCCAAGGAGAGAGAGGGCACTGATGAGGAGTGTAATGGCATGGTTTCCAGCAAGAACTGAGTGTAGAAAAACTGAAATGTAGCTGGCTCAAAGCTCGAAGGACAGTGCCCCAGCTTCCCTTGAATCCTTAGGGCCTTTGCAGTTACCAGTGACATTTTACCTGTCTATTCCATATCAAAAGATATGTTATTTTTTTTACTCAGCGTTAGATGGGTTGTTAGAAGTGTCTCGCTGCATATAGTGTTTCATAAGAACATCTAACAGAAAATTACACTTAGATTTTGGCTGTTGGACAGAACTGTTTCCTACAGGCAGCTCATGGTCTTTCTGCCAGCTCTAATTCTGTGCCTACAATATTTGTACAATCTAAATGCTTCATAAGTATTTCTCCTTATTTTTCTTCCTCTTCTTATATCTGTGTATTTTGAAAGCTTTGGTGATCTCAAGTCATTTATTTTTAACCTAATTGGGGCTGGAGGCAGTGGCATCGTTTTGCCTTCCACTCTTTCTGCAAATTTGGAAGGCTTTAGCATCTTTGCAGAATTGTGCAAATGAACTTGTGAACTGCATCTAGAAATGCAGTTTATATTCTCCATCTGACAAAAACTACTTGTAGAACTTTTACCTTAGAGAATTATGCCTGAGGGCAAAAAAAGCCTTCAGTACAACACAGGTTGTCTAAGTGCTCCAGGAAAGAATTCCTTCAGATTCAGACGTTGTTTTTGCAGGCTCCATTGGAGAAAGAGGAATTTCTGGCTTGGCAGCAGGACCTGGAGGTGAACGATAAAACCCCCACTCAAGCTCGGCCCACGGTGTTTCGCTGGACTGGAGGAGGGAAAGAAGTTTATTTGTCAGGGTCCTTCAACAACTGGAGCAAAATTCCTCTGACAAGGAGGTAACAAACTGCTGCTGCAGTGGTGCTCCCCAGGGACTGGGAGAGCTCAGTGCTGTGAGAAAGGTGGTCAGTGGATGGATGGGGACTGTGCTTGGATTTACTGCTCCTTAAGCCTGTGATAAGAACCTGCCTTGTTGATTCTCGGGTGGCACAGGAGGGAAGTTGAGCTGTGAGTCAGTTTTAAAGGAGTGATTTGTTCACTGGGCACCACACAGGAATGACCCAAAGCACTGCCTGTTGTGCAGTCTGTGCCTGGGGTGGGGAAGGGAAAGCTGGTTGTAAGCACAATGTCTCTGGTGACACCTGGATGTCCTTGCCATATCAGTGGCTTTTTTCCAGCTCAAAGGGACCAGGGAACTCTGAGCCTGGGACACGGCACAAATGAGAGAATAAATCCATATTAAGGCCCCAACTGCTTCTTCCTACCAGAGAGCTCTGGAGCTCTGCTTCTTCAGTACTTGAATAAGTATTTCATTTACACCAATGTGGGTTTTTTTTCAGAAATTTAAAACTTAATGTATGGCAGAGAATCTGACTTTTTAACTGTTGATCTGAGCCCTGTTGTCTGTCAACAGTGACTGATCTACCAGGTCCTGGTGTGTCTTATCTCAGTGAGTGGCTGCCTGCACTGTCATTGGTGCAGAAAGGTCTTAATTTCTAAGGAAACTTGAGGGAGGAGCACTGTGGCCTGATAAAATGGCATGGGAGGATTGTTCTGTGCATGTGAAATAAATTATTGAGAGAGGAGCTGGAAGAAAGGCCAGCAGAACATCAGTATTGCTGTCATACTCTTAAGTGGAAAGCCTGGGAGACAGAAAATGGTGAAATGAATATGGAAGAAGGATAAAAATATCTCTTTATCAAAAAGAAAAAAAAAACCAGGTTTGTCTGTTTCTGTTGTCAGATTATGCATTCTGGGAGTGGGGTGTTTATACCTCTTTAGAGGCTGGATAAAATCACATTACTGAACCCAGTACACTCAAGTAGGAGAGCTTGTTATTCCAAACTGAAATTTCACATCCAGCTCTGTGGTGGGATGCTTGCACTCCATACCTGAGCAGAAGGGAAGTGGCAGTTGAGCATCAACTGTTTCTCAGCTTTCTGAGGTGCTGGTAAAGCCTTCTGAAGAATCAGGAAGTTCACAGCACAGGAGTAGATTGCCAAGCAGCAGCTCTTCAGCCCCAAAGTAACTCAGAAGTATGGAGTTGCTGCTTTTATCCAGTCATTGTTCATCTGTTTCATAGGCATTTGGGAAATGCAATTTATGATGGCAAATACTGAAAGGGAAGGAAATAGGAGAAAGCTGATCTTGTTCCATCAGCAGGAGTCTCACAGATAAAACGAGGTCTCGTGTACTAACAAGTAATGTGAAGATGTGAGGGTGACTTTACAAAAGCTCAGTGGCAGTTACTTGATGTCAGGAGTGTGGGGGAACTTACTGTCACTGAGGAAATTATCATTAATGATAATTGATTCTTTAGATTGCAGCAGAGATTCTCTTAAAGGTGGCACTGCCTTTTTAAGGTTTTGCACGTTACAGAGGCTTGTGCTCTGTGTCACATTGTGTGTCACAGTTTATAGACCAATGTACTTTTCAGAGCCTTTCAGGGCTGATTGTTTGCCTTAAATTCCAGTCACAATAACTTTGTGGCAATCCTGGACCTGCCAGAAGGAGAACACCAGTACAAGTTCTTTGTGGATGGGCAGTGGACACATGATCCTGCAGAGGTAATGTTTGCTTTGAGTCACTATTTATTGATTGATGCACCTGAGAATGAGAAACTGGCTGGTTTCTCTCCCAAGAGCTGGTCCTTTCAGACAGAAGGCATCAGTTAACAGCAGAAATTGGCTGTTCAAGCTGGTGAGAGAGAGGTTTCTGATCCCAGCTGGACTAGTGGCAGCATCAGACTGAACCACAGAAGGCAGGAGATGTAACAAAAGAGGGACAGGATCTCTTGGCCACTGTTTTATAAGCAGTGCCAAGCTTTTCTTGCCTAGTGCCAAACTGCCTTTTAGAGCACTGTAGCATTGCTGACAGCCCAGGTCTCGTTGTGCTGCACTGGCTTCTGTGCCAGGATGTTGCTGTTGCTGCTCTAGTAGTCCAGAAATTGTGCCAAAATCTACCAGGCCTGTTCTTCCTCCTGTGCTATAAAACGAATTTTGACCCCAGCCCACCCAGCAGTCCTCACCTGCTTCAGAAGTCTGCATTCACACCTGCTGGTTCCTTCTTGCTGTCTTGGCAAACCTTACAGAATTTACCTTCAGCTCTTGGAACCTCCTACCTTGAACTCCAGCCTTAGCTTTGTAGCAAACCAGCAGAACCAGCCATGCTGCATCCTACATCAGGCCTTGCAGGTCTGAGCCTGGCTCCATAAGCCCTGTAGAGCTGGAAGTGAAGCTTAGCTCCTGCTGTCACTGGTAGCTTCAGCCCAGACATGACCCTCTCCTTGTCTGTAGCCCAAGAATTGACCAAGTGCTGTGGGCCTGGCAGGTTCCACGGGCGTTTTTCCCTCCCAGTCCTTAATCCTGAATTTGCTCTTAACATAAAACTAACTGAGCTCTTTTCATATCTGCTTCCATCATATTTTAAAAGCAATATACCTCATCCTTGGTAATGCTGATTGTGTACTTTTGAGAATTCAACAGTCCCACAAGCTTTTTTTAATTCTGATTTTTGTATCTTACCTCTTCCCAGCCAGTAGTAACCAGCCAGCTGGGTACTGTCAACAACATCATCCAGGTGAAGAAAACTGACTTTGAAGTATTTGATGCTTTGATGGTGGACTCCCAGAAATGTTCAGACATGTCTGGTATGAGCTTACTGGTAATTTTATGTCACACTTTTTAGAGCTGTTAAAAATTTCATTTTCCTTTTTATCTGGAGTTAAAGCTCCAGTACAGATTAATCCACACTTGTGTCAGGCCCTGTGGATGTGAGCAGGAATCACAAATCACAAAGGAAGAATGTGGAATGCACAGAGGGAGCCTCTGACAGAGCAACACTGTGGATCTGATGAGGAGGGGCTCATGGGTGCTTAATAACTGTTTCTTTGCCCCTGCAATGTGCAGTGGCTGGTTTTAGGGCACTCGTTGGTGGATCAGTCTCTGCTTTACCACATTAAACCAATGCTGACAGCCTACATTGCTCCTAATTCCATCTTCCTCTGCTAAGGAAGTGGCTGAGGGGGTCAGAAGTTGCACATTAAGAGACAGAAATTAGGTGCATTTAGCAGTGCTAACACAGGCTTGGGAATGTATCATATTCTCACAGTGTAATAAAAATTATCTGTATCTTAGAATAATTACAAACTTTTTTTTGTCTTAAGTTTCATATTCTAGTGTAACAGAAGAGAGGTAGGATTTAACTTGAGCCATGTCTGAGCTCAGCCTTGCCACCTGCTTGTTACAGAGCTCTGTAGGGATGGAGACCATGACTGAAGCAGTACCTTACATCCTCCTTTGAGCCCAAGGCAGGAGGTGTGTTTGGTTGGTTTTTGCCCTTGACAAACCCTTTTTGGAGAAAGTGTTATTTGTGAGACAAAGCCAGGAGGAGATTCTAGTAGGTGCCTTCCCTGCATGTGCTGTAACAGCATTTCCTTAGACTGGTTTAGGCTCTGAGAGCTCTTTCCATACCCCTGTCTCTGTACAGGAGTGACAGTTTCCTTTCACAGGTACCTCATGTTTTTGTGGTTCCCTGGAGGTAACACAGAGCAGCACTGTGGAATGTTTGCTGGAGAAGTGCTGGGCAGAGATGACAGGAGTTCTGGAGTGCAGTCAGGCCCTCAGAACTCTGCTGCCCAAATCCTCAGCTTGTTTCAAGGCAGACTTTGGCATCTTAAATCTCCTCTTGGGCAGTGACTGATCCTCTGGCACCGCACCAGTGGCTGCAGTTGTTGTACTTAGGTGCCATTGATTTCTTTCAGTACCTCTAAAGAACAGATATTCTTACAGACTATTTAAGATTAAATATTTACCATCTCTCTGGCAGAGCTGTCAAGTTCACCCCCAGGACCATATCACCAGGAGCCCTATGTTTGCAAGGCAGAGGAGCGCTTTAAGTCACCACCTATTCTCCCCCCACACCTGTTGCAGGTCATCCTGAACAAGGACACAGGCATTTCTGTGAGTACTTTAGCTTGTTTTGCTGAATAACGGCCTTGAGAGTGGAAACAGATGGGGAGAAAATCTGGGAACAGACAGGAGACAGCTTAGGAAAAACCTTAGGATAGTTGCTACATTGGTAAGTTTTTTATTATGTATGTCCAGATGGATTCATCTGAAGTAAATTTATTTTTCTACTTGACTCTCTTCAAAATTGAGAACTAGGTTGCTGTTTTTCTCCCAAAACCTTAATCTTCTGAACTGTTAAGAAGCCAGAAGCACATAAGAGGTAGTTGCTGTTTGTTTCATGGTCATGGTGAGGACGCAGAGGGTTTCACCCAAAGGGGTCTTGGGTTGTTCTGAGGCAGTGACTGTGTTTGTGGTGGGCTCAGGGTAAGCAGCAGTGATGTACTGGGGGTATGGCTGGTTACAGACAGTGTTTGTCACCCATCAGCTGTGGTGAGTGAACTGTGAGTTCTGTTATTTTCACACTGTCTCCCTTTCTCTTCCCAGTGCGATCCCGCTCTGCTCCCTGAACCCAACCACGTCATGCTGAACCACCTCTACGCGCTTTCCATCAAGGTGAGAGGGCTGGGCATGTTCCCCACAGGGGTAGATTTAATTATCCATGTCACATGCTCACTTGTTTTCCATCTCCTGTAGGATGGAGTGATGGTGCTCAGTGCTACACATCGTTACAAGAAGAAATACGTGACTACTTTGCTGTACAAGCCAATATGAGCATCGTAGTTGTTTGTGACCAATTGTTCTGGGCCAGTGCAGTCTCAGAAAAAAATGCTTCACTTAACCAAACATACTTCTGCTCTGTGCTGTAGCAAATGAACTCTGATTTCATATTGTTTCTGAGACTTCCAGGTTCTCCCATATTTGCCTTATTTTCCTAGTACCACCTTGGAAGTTCTTGGAAATGGCAGCTTCGTGGCAACTAGACAGGTGGCAAAGGTGTCAGTGCCCACTGTCAGCTCAGTTAAAAAACCACCAGTTTAATTAGGCTGCAAAATGTGAGGGCAGCAGCAGATCGAAGAGCTTTAGCAGCGAGGCAGGCTCTGAGTCTGTCAGCCCAAAGTCTAGAAAGTTCAGGATTCTTGTGGAATCTGATCTGAGCATAACACTCAGCAAAAGCAAGCTTATTACTGCTTCCATAACTCATCAAACACAATCATTTCAGTAGCAAGTTCCAAACTTGCATGGCTGAAGTAAGTTTGAATATTGATGATCTGTTTTTGTAGCAGCCTTTTCTGGGCAAAATCAGCAACATAGTCACCTACAAGCTCGTTATTATTTTACGGTAGACTGGGGTGCACGGGTTCTACTGTGAATAGCTCTGTAGTTTTTCTCTTCAGGAGAACTGAAATACTTTTCCCCTGTGGAATTTCTGGTAAAGACAGTTGTTTTTAATGGCTGGATTTTTCTGTAAATCGTAAATGTGTCTTGGCAGTAATCTGCTTTTTGAGACCGGTTTCTCTTGCTGTCACTGATGAGGACTTCCTTAAGCTGGCATAGGTAGCTGTAAGGAAATGGATGGATTCAGTTTAGGAATTAGTTCCTCAGTAAGAGCCTGAAGGTGACTGTAAGTGTCCTGTGTCCCAGTGGCCAAACTTGCCCCTCGGTGTCCGCAGTTGCAGCGTGTTGGCTGCAGCAGCACCGCAGCCCTCTGTGCCAGGGCTGGAACTGGGCAATTTTTTATTCTGTTTCTGTTTTCTGAGTGATCAAAGTAATGCCAGGCTGCCTGTACCTGATACTCACAGCCTGTTTTATCCCAAAACAAATGCAACATTAATGCAAACCTGCTGCCAGTGTGCCCCAGGCCCGCCCGGGCTTGTGTTGGTGCCTGGGGCACCGTGACTGTGCCAATGATAACCAGCCCCGTCCCACTGTGGGGGAGAGCACCCTGCACTGATCTGTGAGGAGTCTGAGTGGGGCCAGAGCTGCAGCAGAGTGGACCAGCCACAGAGGGAGGCTGGTTTGCCATCCTGGGGTCTGTTCACCAGCCTTGTTGCAATATCTCCAGTAGCTGAGTTAGACCTGGGTCCAGTGCAATGGTTTTCTCTGAAAACTCTTTTCTTCATTCTGTGCTATGGATAGTATTTGGTATTCTGAACTACAGAATTGCTTTTGTTTTCAGCCTCTTTAGAAACAAATAAAACATTTTCAAGAGAAGTGGGTGACTTGCTTTGTTATTACCCTTCCCATCTTTGGAAACCTGGCCTTCATGAGTTGTTATTTTTTTATAACCTGTGATTGCCTGGTTGCAGTTTTATGGCTCAGTGGGTTGTGCAAGCTTTTCATTCAGAGATGCAGCTTGAAACACTTTCTCCACTTGCACTTAGTGAAGACAGAGGTGTTGGTGTTTATTTGTGATGTAGGGGAACTTTTTCAGCTGTGTTCACAGAAAGTGGCTGTGAGAATGTATTGGCAGAGAGAAGTCCTGCAGGGAGGCCTCTTAAATGCTTTCAGTGCCTGCAGGGAAATTACAGCACAAGTTTCTTATTTGAGTGACCCTGAACTAATTTTTTTTTTTGCTAGAAGAAAAGCTTAGCAGTAGCTTAATAAGTTTGGGTTGGTTTTTCTTTTTTTTTTTCCTAGTTACAAAAGAAATTTTTCACATGTCAGTGACTAAAGGAGCTGAAACCCTGAGACATGGAGAACAGAAAGGCAGGTGAAAGCATGCTCGACTGAAGCATTTAGGGATTCAGGCTCATTAGTTCTGGCTAAGCTTTGTGGATTTTTTTCCAATTCCATATATGCATGACTCACTCCAGGCTCTTATCAGTGCTGGTGTGGTGGAACCACAGCATGGAACCAATTATTTTATAGAAAGCTTGTTGCTTTTTCTTTTTTTAATTTTAATTTTAATTTTTGCTTTGCAGCTCTCAGCTGGCAGAGCACTGGGTACAGGGGCTGCAGCCACCATCAGCTTTTGCAGCCCCAAAAAAGCTGTAGGGGGAACACAGAGCCCAGGGTGGGGGGCTCAGGCTGTGTGCCCAGCTGCTGCCCCACAGGAATGATGATCCATCACCACTTCCACTCTTCCCTGCCCCTGGAATGAGTGAGCCCAGCTGCCCACAGGCCCCAGGGCCTCTCCAGTCAGGGGCACCAGGTGATGGAGGTGAGATGTTCCCTGTACCTGTGGCCTCAACTGACATTCCCAGCAGCCACACCCTTCCTCAGGTAAGCCACAGCCCCCTCAGCCCCCTGATCCCTTTCTCTCCACCAGGAACATCTGCAGGAGAGCAAATGAAGGAAGAGGTAAAGGCTGCTTTTATTTTTGGTTTCTGCTGGGGGGGTGGGTTTTGGGGTCTTTTTATTGGTTTTTGATAGGTTGTTTTCTGTTTGATGGGTGAATGAATTAGATTAATCACTGTGTTCCCTTATTGCAATGGGATGAATCAATTCCCTCCAAAGGCAAAAGCTGGATCAAGAGTTGGATTTATTAGCTCACTTACATTCCCCACCCACAGCTCACAGTCTGTGCTGTTATGTTTATTCTTGGCTGTTGCTAGGAGAGCACATTTTTTAAGGTAGATGCAGAGACTTTTGTTACAGTCACTTCTGGGGACTCTGGAGTAAACCAGTACAGAAATAACAAGAGTTCCCTGCCCTCCCCGACCCCATGAATTTCAGCACAGCCTGTGGGGGTCCAGCTGACATGGATTTGTGCAGGGTTTTTGGGAATCAAAAGGCTCAATAAATAATAATTTTTTTTTACTCCACCAGTTTCTGGATTAGTTTAGTTTTGTTACAATTCGGATCATGCATCATAGGACTGCAACAATGAGCTTTAAATAAGTATTCTTTGTGCACAGTAAAAGAAATAAAGGAACATTGAACAAGTCAGCATTTCATCATATACATCATAGTAGGCACAATAGATAAATCAAGCAGCTCGGGGTTTATGTAGAGCATTTTTCATGGAGAATGTCATGTAGACCAAAACGTAAGGGGAGCCATTGGTAACCCACCCCCACAGCCTCCAACAAGCCCTTTGTCAGGGCTGAGGGGGTGGGTATGTGCACAGAACCAAAAACACTGAACAGTAGGAGGACAAATTAAGTTACTGTAGGCAGCAGTGTGAATATTAAAAACCTCTTCCTGTGAAAGAATACTTCAGACCCTGTAAAAACTGGTTCAGTTAAAAATAGATGTTATTTACATTTAAGTCTGATCTAGCAAGTTTTCCCAGCAGGTGTAAGTTGAGCTGTACAGTAACTCTGCAGGTTGTACTCAATCTGACTGGATTTGTGAATGGTCTTTTTTTTTTTAAAGTTGCAGCTATTAGGCCTTAAAGCACCAGCATGTTACAGCAGTGGGATGAGGAACTGTCTCTGTCCACTTTGCTACCAGGACGGTGCTGGGATAAATCCCAAACCTGACATTAGATCACACCATTGTTAATTAAGATGGTTTTTTCCAGCTCAAGATGCATGGGGTCATTTACCAGGGCAAGACTGTTTTCCCAGATACTCACACATGTTTTACCTCTACCCCTCTCACTGGTGAAGCACATGAGGGCAGGATTTAGCTGTAGGTGTTTGCAGCTGACTGCTGCTCTAGTAAAGGACTTGGATAAATCCACCCCTGTTGTAGTTCATGTGAACATGCTTGGGGTTGGTGAAGCCACTTACAACTACTTGTTCAGGGAATGATGAGTATTAAATGCTAAATATTGCCGGGGTTAGGTCTCAGGTCAGCTGTGACACCCGTGGATTGCCCAGCCCCGGGGCTGGGAGGGGGCAGGATGGGCAGGGGGACTCCAGGGAGAAGGAAGCCGTCATTTCACCATGCCAGTCAAGATAGTTATTTGTTTTATTTGGTTATTGTTCAACAACAAAGTTCAATACTTTCCAGGTGGAGCTTTGAACTGGCCCTCTGGTTCCCTCCCTTGTCAATAATAAAAAGGTAATGAAGAAAAATCCTGTACTTTTAGAGACCTAAAACCTCATTTATGCTAACAAGCTTCAATTGCAATTTAATGTTACAATATTTCTTCATGGGAGCGAGGAGGACTGAGCTGAGGGCCCTCCAGTGTCTGAAGATGGCTGTCCACAACCACCAGTAAAACAAAAAGCTAGTGTTGAAAAACGCACAGTTTACAATAAAAAAGTAGAAACCAATTCAATTCCCTTTTGTTACGAATATAAAGATTCTTGTAAATATGTACAGTCCTTTGAGCTATTTCTATAGCAGGAAGCATTTCACGAACAAGACACAAGATATACACTTTCAGGACTCAACAAGCCCATTTCTGAGGTCTTGAAGATCTTCCATGAGATGCAAAGATTTAAAGACTGATCTCTGTGACCTTTCAAAATATTCAGACCAGGAGACAAAAACTTTCAGCAAGTTTCCTGCCAAATCATCTGATTGAAAATAACCCAACAGACAAGAGAACTGAATACAATATCCATGAAACTCGCCAAAGGACACTGACAAGGCATTGGAATTTTGATGGGTTTCTAGAACAGGTTAGCACAGGCTTGCAAGGGACTAGCAGAAGTTTCAAGTGTGGCACCAAGGGAAGATTGGATGCAGTTTTGCTCTTTCCAGTTGTAAAGAACATGGTTGTTCACTTAGGATGTTGCTATTGCAGAGGGAATGGTCAAAAACCTGCTTTGAAAATCATTTGCTCTCTGCTTCATGTTCACAGCAAAAGAGAATAGGAAGCAATAAAAGGCTCGAGGTCGGACAGGCAGCAGCAAAGGTGTGTCAGCACCTGCCAGAGCTGCTCCCTGTGAGTGTCCTGTGCCACCACACCGCATCTTATTGTAGGACAAGCTACAGCTCACGGCAGGAGCCAGCCCGGGCTGCTCCCTCTGGGAGCTGAGGCTGGCAGGACTCATTGCTGAAGGGACCGTGTCCAGTGCTGAGAGGAGAACACAGGTGTGACTGTAACTCTTGTCATAGAATAAGGCTTGTTAACTCTTCGTTGCCAAATTTCCAGAGTAACGGTTATTTTGCAGCGTAATCTAAAGGTTTCGGTTAATTTACAAGTGAGGTACAATACACTACTCAGCAAAGCAACCTAAAAGGAGAGAGCAGCCAGTGATGGTGCAGCAGCATGCAGTGAACTGTCATGCAGAAGACCTGGATAAAGTCTTACAACCCAGTAGCTTACAGGTAATGCACTTTGTCTCAGGGCCGGGCAGGGGGGTCGGTTAAAGCAGAGCTCTTCCCTCCCCATCAGAGCTGCTCTAGAGCAATTTTAGTGAGAACAAAATAACTTTCAGAAGTGGCAGGTGAACAGACTAATCAGAAGTAATTTTTTCTCTCATGTTCTGTGGAGAACATCCAACCACAGCTCCTATTGAAAGACTCACTCACCTTGGCCCTTCTGTTTCCAGGCCATCAGGGGCTCCCAGCACGTCTCAGAACTATGCCCAACTCTCTGGTAAGGGGTGCTAACCACAGTAACGACCTGGGGCAGGACACTAGTCCCATTTCCTTGATGATCTACTAGGGACTAAAGTGGATACAAAAAGTTCATGAACTGCTTGAAAGAGTAACAGTAGTACAAAGTGCAAAAACAGGAGTGCAGGAAAGTGCGGAGAAATCAACTGAGCTGCGAAGGATCTTCAGAAGCGCCACGGCTCCCGCTGCGGAGCGAGCTTTGGCCCAGGAATGCTGTTTGGGAACTGGGCAGCAGACAGATGGAGTGCATATACTCAGTATATTTCCTTTTTTTCCTGCAGGTCAAGATGAGTAACTTTGTCTAGCTGAGACTTACACTGAAGACTGGTCCCAGACCTGGCAGGGAAATAAAACCACGGTTACAAGTCACAGATGTTTCTCTCCCACGCACAAGGTGCCAGCAGCAGAACATCACCTGCTGCTCCCATGGAGCCACGACACAGTCCTGCCTCCTGCCAGGGGGCATCATCTGTAAACACTGACAGGCAGGCACTGAGCACAGCAGGCCCAGACCTTAACCCCCTTCAAATCCTCTATCACTCGATTTCTGATAGTAAATTCACCTTTCTAGAGTCAAGCAGCTTTTGCAGTCACAGAACTAGCCCAGGGAACATGGTCACAGAGCCAGGGAGTGACACCATGTGGGCTCTGTTCTAACATAATTTGAGGAGCAGAGGGGTGAGATTTGATTTGCTCTTGTACTTCACAGTCCCCCCAGCCCTTCTGCAGTACATACAAGCCTTGTCCTGAGAACAGAGAAGTCTCCAGGCTTCTGGCTTACCTTATTGACTTGAGCAAGAGGAGTTCTGGCACCACTCACAGGCATCCTGCCTCGGCTGCTGTCCTCGAACAGTCGCCCTGGGGAGCGCTCCCTGCGGGTGCTCAGCAGCCGCCCTGGGGATTTCTCCCTCTCCAGAGGTCTCCCAGGGGACTTGTCCCTCCTCAGCTCCGTCCTGCCCTCGCGGTACCGGTGGGGTGTGCTTGGCTCCCGAGGGTGGCTGGGACCTTCCGGGGGGCCCGGGCTGGAGGCGACGCGCTTGGTGATGTGCTCATTGTAGGTGGGGGGGCCTCTCTTGTTGGGGCTGCTGTCGTTCAAAAACAAGGGATGGGAACAGCTGAGTGACAAAAACCTCTTGTTATGTTTTCTTTTGGCAAAAGTGTAACTTTCCCCCATAACACGCCCAGCAGCGCTCAGGTGAAAAGCGTCAGCATCAGCCCTCAGTGCAGAGATACTTTGGTAGCTGAGTATCCATCACATGAGCCACACTGGTCAAGTGCCTCTAAGGAATTGCTGATGTAAGTCAGGTGTGTGGAACAGGCCAGAAAATGACACCTTTTCGTACACTTCAGCCAAACACTTCTCATATAAAAATGCACTCAAGTTTGATGTATGTGTTTTCACACTCAGAATTTTCTGGGATGTTCAGGCCAGGTTGGGATGAGCTACAAGCCTCGATTTCTCTGTCTCCAGTGCACAGGGGCACTACCAGCCCCAGTATTTATTCACCTGTGTGAAGTATCACTGTTGTGCTGTATCACATCACAACTTCCCAATGCTCTCTCCCTAAGGCAGACTCATTATTTGACAGGGAGGGGCTCTTGCTTTAGAGCTTGTTACAGCCAACCCATGTCTAGTGTAATATCAACAGCATCTGAGGTCACCAAGCTTCAAAGTCAGAGCTTGATCACAACATCAAAGTAAACCAGTGGAAGATCACAAAGCATTTGTGGAGATTATCCCCATCTTCCTAGAGAGATGAAGTTTTTTCCCTTCTGGGTTTTAAAACATCAGTGACTCTCCTCCAGCATTACAGTAACAAGCTACCACCAGCCTCCTTCTCTAAGAACAGAACAAGGGAATCTGTTCCACCACATCAGGGGAAAAGGCATCATGGGTGAGGTTTACTGTGAGGGACTGTAACACCCCGATGTCACCGTACCTGCGCGTGGCAGAGGAGCCTCTGTGGTGCTGCTGCTGCTCGTTGTTGGTCTCCTTCACCAGATTGCCCTTACAGCAGATCACCCTTAACTTGTCCTGATAGGAGGAGGCCAAGTAGATCGCTCCTGAGGAGATGGCAGGCCCGAGGTACCGTGGGTTTGGTATCTCCAAGTGGGCTCGTGCAGGAGTTCTGGGTAAAATTGCAGGAAAAGTCTTTACAATGGCATTGGTTGCCTTTTCCTGGCAAGTCCATATATTCTGCACCACAGGCTGTTCAAAGGGGTGAAAAGAGAACAACTTACCCTAGAGAAGCTCGTGCCTGAATCTCGATCACTTCAAGGGAATTGAAGTGGGTCACGAACAGATAGGGCTCCCTGTAGGCTGCAGGAGCAGCACAAAGATGGGAAAAAACACAAAATAAATTCTCTGTTAAAAACTTCTAAATCACATCAGTGAGTGCAAGAGAGCCTGACAGCCCTCTGGGAAAACTGAGGAATACATTTTCTGTAATAAGACACAGACACTATCACTAAGGGGGGAGATGCGAGCTCAAAGAATTGTTGCTTTGAAACTGTGTCTCAAGGACTTTACTAACCAAAGTATCATGAAAAAGACATTAAAAACAGACTATTAACTGAACAAAACCCCATTAGGCAGTACGAAAAGCCTGAGGGAACCACAATGCCATCATATATTCTTGGCTATTTCAGAAACTTGCAAGCATCATCAGAAATTGCACTAGCCAGTTCGGTCAGTGTCAGACTAGGAAAATTAAGGAAATGTAACTTTGGTTTAGTTTTCCTTAAATTGCTTATACTTCAGAAGGTTTTGCCATCTGGATGAGCTTAAATCGTGGAGAAATCTCCATAGTTTCTGGGAGAATTGGGAAAGCGAGAAGGAAACAGAAGTGCTGAGTGCAGAGTACCCACCCCACGAGGAAGCTTCAATAATTTCCATAATCCAAGTGACTGCCCCCAACACCTACCAAAAGCCAAGGGCAAGCGGTTCCACTTCAGGTCGTCTGTCCTGCTGCGTCTCCCATAGGAATCCACAAAGACACCAAACTCTGCCAGGAAAAGTCATGTCATGTCATGAGCATGTGCCTGAATTTTATTCCCTTTTTTTGAAGGGACAAAGGCAGTTACCCCGGGCTTTTTATCAGGGACAAGGTGCAGAGATTATCTTGCACATCCTGGAGTGCCATGAATTACTCCAATTGACATGGAATTGGTGAGATGTAGGAGTAGTGTCAGGCCAAAAGGTGCTGCAGTTCTGGGGCTCTCTGTACTCATTAAGGTAAGGTTATTATTCAGTTTGCAGACTCCTACCATTAGTCACCCAGAATTACTGCTTTTGAAGACTTCCTGTGCATTGCCATGACACTGCCCAAGAGGGCAACAAAAGCAGTTTCACAAAAAAAATAACACCCTCTCTTATTTCATCAAAAAAAAATAACACCCTCTCTTATTTCATCACAAGAAGGTTAAAAAGTCTCATCTGTCTACACAGGAACCAGACAAAGCTCAGGTCTGAGAACCCCTGAACATTTATCAGGATGATCAAACACTTGTTTGCACTTAACTCCACTGGCTGCAGTCCTTCCTTCAGGCACAGTCTACGTGCAGCAACTGATCCACAGCAGGAAGAACTTTTAAGCCAGAAACAGGCTGCCTAAAATCCAGCAGCACTTCTGCAGCTCACGTGCCAGAGAACAGGTGTAGTGCAACACCTGCACAGCCATCCTACACCTACCATGGAAACACAGCAGATACTCCTCCCTCTGCCCCGCTGGGTTCACTTGGATGATACTGACTGGAAAACTGTTGGTGGAAGCAGCAAACACAGCAGAGGCCAAAGTGTGGTCATTTTTATCCAGAAACTCTGCAAAGAGAATGGAGAAAAACACCTTGATTGGCACCAATGTCTTTTTCCCGAACTGTTTTAGAGCAGCCCCACCAACAGAATCTGTGGAGCCACTTGGAGCATTCCTCAGGAATTGTCTCCTACCCTCCAGCGTGTACTGCTTCATCTCAATTTCATAGAACTTGTTGGTTCCAATGATGATGCTGTAAGTGGTCAAATGGATGCAGCTGCAAGGCTCCAAGGTTTCAATCTCCTGGAAAAGAGGACAGTATGGACAGATATTAGTTCCCTGTAGCAGTTTACAGATAATGCTTAGTCTGGAAGATTGTAAACTGCCACATATGTCTTTATAAAGAGAGAGATGGCAACGCCAAAGTCTCAAAAGGATATGGAAAAAAACCTCTTGTTAAAAGAATTGTTTTGTTGGAAGTGATACTTGCTTGAATACAGACTTGCATATCAACTCAGCTCCAGGTGCTAAGCCCAATATTATCCTCTTCCTTTTGGAAGAATATGCTGTTCTGGAAGACACTTGTCTGCTCTGCAGCTCAGTTTTCTGGAGCAGTAGGGAGCAGCTCCCTGCTTACAGTAGGTGACAGCCATGCCAAGGACTGCCTGCCTGGACAGGGCTTGGAGATGACATAAGACCAGGACTGAGCAGTTGGGGCTGTAAGACAGGCTTGTCACTGGGAAGTTTATCTGTCAGAACTGCTCCAGCTCCAGTGTAGCTGTGCTGGAACAATCACTTCCTAGCCTGGAAGTCACCAGGAATCAGGGCAGCTGCTGGAAAGGCAGACAAAATTGCCCAGACAACTGCAGCAGGACTGACCCCAGTCAAGTCCCAAACTCTTTCTAACCCATGGAGCAGAACTCTTGTCAGCAGGCATGTCCATGATCCTCCCAAGAGCAAGAATCAGTTCCCTAAAGTTGTTAACACTCCAGAGATCAGCTCGATGGCTCCTTAAGGAAGACAAACATACAAAACATTCCTTCCTTCCTGCTTTGTACAACATTACACAGAGATGTTGCCCAAGACCTGCCTTGTGATGATTGCACAGCTAGGACAGCTCTGCAGGTTAGCCTGACACAACACACAGATGCCCAGATCTTCTGAGGACAAGATTCCTTGCATAATTCCTAGCTTATCTGGAAATTTAGTTGGCAGAAAAGAAGAGCATATTCTGGGCTTGCTGCCATCTTGTTAGGATCTAAATTCAGTTGTCTGGATTAGTGGAGATAAGGAAAACTTGCCTTCTAAAACACGCCTTTGCATGTTCCCTTGTCAAAGGACAGGGCTGTACATCCTCAGTGTTTCCTGCTGGCTGCTGCTCCATTGTGAGCAGGGGTTGGTATCAGCTACAATGCCTGTAGATGTTCCAGGTTTGCATTGTTTGTGCCAAGACATGTCTTTCCTCCTGAGGAGGCCAGATCTGCATGACTGTGCCCACTGCTTCCCTCCAGCAGTGCCCATGTAGCACTCAGTGGGAATAACAGCCTCAATCAGGCTGTAAATTGAACCAGTGCCTTCAAAGCCACCTGCAGAACCTCACAGGGATGTGGTTTGACTGGAACATCCCTTAATTTGTGAATTGGAGAGGACATGAGTTTCTGGGTGCCAGCCTTTTATAAGGCTGTTTAAACTCTTTGTTCTGAGGAGAGATCCCTATTATTTTGGGGGGTTCCCTCTGGTTCTACATGAGCATATAAAATTTATTCCTGACATTCCATTGGAGTTGTGTTTGAGAAGAGCAGTGGGTCAGATGCTCTGAGTGTGATCTGCCTGCAGCTGGCTGAGGGGAGTTGCAGCAGTTCTGCTTTCCCTCCCTGCATGGCAGAGGGCAGCAGGACCTGTGCAGATTCCACACAGGGCTGGGGCTGCAGGTGGCTGGGGTTTTGTACAGAGAGGGCACACACAGCCACGAGAGATCCACACCTTACGGCCTTGTTTGCTGCCAGGAGAAAGCACACATGTACCAGGATAAGTAGGGGAAAGAGCTGCCTATCCTGAGATGGAATAACACCAATATACCCTTCAGTTTTCACTTGTGCAGTAGGACAAATTCAGACACCCATTGCTTCCACAGTTGCAAAGAAGAGTGAAGTAATTTGTTATGGATTTCTCCAAAGACAACAGAGGTGAGGATAATTAAGACAGCTGGATAATTAAGAAAGCCATTTTTTGGACCAAATAAGTGAGGGTACAATTACAGCTGAATCCAATATCTCAAGAAGTCACAGTTCTGTTCTGCATCTCTCCAAATATGCCAACTCTTATTAAAGGAAATTGCTGCCTACTCTACTTTGAGTCAGTGCACAGCACAATTTGTTATCATTTTAGCTGGCAAACAAGTGTTCTCATGCATGCAAAAAGGTTCTAGATGTTTGTTTTAAACAAAGGTTTAGTGCACTCTGTGAATTACCTCAGCTACTGCAGGATATTACTAAGCTCACCTTTCTGATACAGAACTTGCTCAAGCTCTCGTTGTATCTCAGAACCACCACTTTATTGGGCATGGCTGCACAGATACAAAGAGTGTTCTCAACCTGTAAGGAAGATAACAAGCACAGTTCAGGATGGTAATACAGAGTAAATTCTATTGCTGAGCAAGTGAAACGGATCCAAGTTACCTCTTGCCACAAAAAGAGCTTTGCAGAGATAAGCAAGTACAATTTTTTAAAAGGGTAATTATTGTGAATTCCTGGAATAATGAAAAGCCTCTTCACATTCTCAAAAAAGAATGTGAATGTAAATGGCTTCTATGATCTCCTTTATACTTGGAAGAAGTTAATAAAAAATTAGAAGGTTTTCCACAGGAAAGGGATTAACAAATTCAAATAGGTCAGGTCTACATTTCAATCCCTGAAACTGTTATCTTAAACATCACCTTGAAATGAATGGTGTTCAGTTTGTTACCAAAGCAGTCCACAGAAGTAGTTGTTAATGAGTATTTTTGTTATGGTTAAATGTTCCATTACTAAAACCAGTAATTTATGTAAATGTCAAGAATTAAAGTGATGCAAACACCTAAGGAAATCTGCTGGCCTGGGAACATGGCATTAAAGAACAGAGGATAGAATTCACTAATTATAAATCTCAAAATTACAGTCAGTGGTGAGGAGGCAGTTGTACTATGCTCTGTTGGATTTCTTTTATCTAGCAGTTTAGGCTACACCACCATGGCATCCTGGCTAAATTTATCCATATTAGTAGCAGATTCCCCATTCTGTCTCCAGCTCAGCCTCTCTTCAGCCCATACACTCTTCTTATTTGAAGAAAAATATTTAAAACAAGAATACAGACCTTGGATGTGTTGCCAGTGGAATAAAGATGCTGATTTTACTAATATTAAACTCAGAGCAGTTTAAGGGGAGGTCTGGAGGCACGAGGGAGCTGTTTCCTACCTTGCCAGCAGCAAAAAGGTGACATCCTTTGACAGCCTCAAAGATATTTGGTGAGACATCAGGTTGGGCTGGGAGGTGAGACTGGGCTAGAGATTGCTTCACTTTCTTTACATCAACAAGACACAGAGCCCTTTCTTCTCCTGGAAACAAAAACGGTTCCATTTCGTCAAGGGAGGGCTCCCTATTCTCTACAAAAGTCTGTCCTATTACCTAAGCAGCAGCTCCTCATTACAGGCTGTTACTGTGGAAACAGTCACAAGGTACCATGTAGAATTCATCCCATATTATTCCTACTCAAAGTGAAACAGAAAACTTAGAGAAACCAAACCCCACGACAGGCAGTAAATCCACTGAGAGAACAACCATTCCCTCTGTGAGTTATTAGTGTTGCTAAGGTCTAGCAGATCACAGCGACTGTGGCCTCATTAGGACACCATTCAAAATTAGCCAGGAAGTTTTATTTTACCCTTCAGAACTTCTTAAAGTACAAGATGTTTTAAGTACAAGATGTTTTAACCTCTCTGTGCCAAGATAATTGGCAAGGGACTTCCAAGAAGTGGCCTAATAAATTGCATTATAGCCCAAACACAATTCTTCTCAGAAGTCCAGCAACAGACTAACACAGCCCTCTCCTCATTATGTGTGAGATTTGCTTTGTTCTGTACCACCCTGACACAAATAAAGCATGGACAGCTTAAATCCTTACAAGGGGAAAAATGCAGAACAAACAGAACAAGAGAGAAAATTTGTTTTTCATTCCCTACAAATGTCATATAGACACTTGATAATTTGGGCTTTCAGCTTCAGATACACCCTAATGTTCAGCATGCCTACATCAGTGTGGGAAGGATTATCTCTGGAAAACCACAGATGGAGACATTAAAACTTGTGTTCCTTTCAGAAGGGAATCTTAAATCATGACAGGAAGTCCCAGCTTTGTTACATGGATTAGTATTTAGGGCAAGAGAGGTTAAGAGTTACTGACCCTATGCCACAGTGATCACATCGTGGTCCTCAAACAGTTAATTAAAAAGGTTATGCAGTGATTAGGAGGAGAGATGCTCACTAATCAGCTCAACACTTTTCAAACTGGACTTGCAATGATGACTGACCTCTAACCTGGAAATGTTTTTTCTCTGTTTCTTCCCTCCTTCAGCTTTGGAAACAGAGAAATCACCTTCTCTGGAAGGTTTAACTGAGCCTTCATTACATTTCCATTCACCAGCCTCAGACCAGGCTGTGTTAATCACAGTAAGTGACTCCTGGCAAATACTGACAAAGGACCAGACAAAAGCCTGTGATGAATCCACAGGGAAAGGGCCCTTTGGCACCTCAGTGCAGCACAAAGCCAGTCCCATCCACTCCCTGCAGGGCCAGTGGTAACACACAGCCCAGTACCTGCTATCATGAGGAGCTTCTCCAGGTCCTTGATGAGGTGAATTTGGAAGACGGCACCCATTCCTGGGATGTGTGTTAAGGAATTCTTCAGGACATTCAGGGCATAGAGACCTTCCTCTGCACCCACCAGCACTACCTACAACAGGGGAAAAAATAGCACTGCATGAGGTGAACAAGGAATGCTCCAAGAGCAAACTTGGATGACACTCGTTGGCAGTGAAGAGAAAAAAACCAAACCCACAAGCAAGTGTGTAATTACACCTATTGCCATTAAGACACCACTTCCATGAATGAATTATCCACTAGTCAGAAAGGCCCCACTGAACATCATCATTACCTGGTCACTGAAGGGCATTGTGCAATTTATATCCAAACGGTCTTCACCCTCCAGCTTCAGCAGGGAGTTTCCAAGCAGTTTCTGCAAATGACAAAAAGATATTTTTTTTTCTTGTTGAGTTAATCTTCATTTCTTTATCTGTGAGCATTTTAACAAGGTAAGGTCATCATTTCAGATAGGCAAAAAGCTTGGCTTTTTCTCAGAAAGCTAAAAGTTGCAGGGATGCCTCCTACAAAAGAATTAGTAGACTTTTATCTACCTGACATACAGTAAGGCAAACTAATCAGAATTATCCTAAGCTCAGACAGAATCCATTATTGCCCCTATCCTTTCCATTTTCCCAATCTCTTACAGCAGAGCAGTGGAATTTTCTGAGAGGAAGGATTTAAGAAAAGTACAAATGTTGGTGGGAGCACGTATTTTTCTCACAGACAAAAGGAACGTGAGCCCGAGAAAAAAAAAGAGAATTTCCTGCTAGTCAGATATTCCCTGCCTCCAGAGCTAACATTCACTTACATGATGCCATAGAATCCAATCTCCCTTTACCAGAAAATAGTTTTCTGGTACACGATGTGAAAAAGGCTATCCAAAACCTAAACAAACTTAAACAAGCTTTTATTCCTATTAGGAATAAAACAAACTTAAAAACACACACACACCTTCCCCCCCCAGTCAAGAAACAACAAAACCTCTGACTCCATAAATTTTTGCTTTTTACTTTCTTTCTTTATTTCTTTGCTCGTTCCATGTGGTACCTTATGAGACTGGATTTAAACCATGTGCTAACCACTCTTCCTTCCTTTGCTGGAATTACAGAGATATTTTGGGACTCTCTTACTACACTCCCCATGTCTTTGAAGGGTATTGTAACATAAAGCATCAGTCTCACAATGAACGAGTTCCTGGTGCTCACATTGTACATCATAAGGCAGAAGCAATAACTTACCTTCAGTTAAACCTCAGTACGTCAAATAGTGAAAAAATATTTTTCAAAACTCTGCTCCCTCCCAGAATATTTTATTATTAAACGAAACTTTCATACTCACAGCATCAGCCTCAGCTTTTTCTCTGGAAACTCTCCCACCTGCCACTATTGATTCCAGTGCTGTGACCCAGCGCTGTTTGTCAGGGAAGCTGGGTGCTAACAGGTAGAGTGTTCTACCAGGCCAGCAAGTGGTGTGTGGATGAGACTCCAATTTTAGGATATATGGCACATCTGAGATGTTATATAGATAGAATAAGACTTAGATTAGTTTTTGGAATATTGTCAGTGGACTTAAAATCAACACCTTTCAGCCTCATTGGAGAGAAGTTGTATTTATCATGACATGTTACCATGGCAATTGATACACTGGTTTCTCCTTTACAGGTCCTGCACAGGCTAGTTACTTACAACTAAATATTAGCTGGATGTATGCAATCCATACATACAATGCTCTCTTTACTAAACAAAAATAATTTCTTGCCTTTTATTCAAAAGAGAAAGAAATTCCATTGCGGAAAAAAAAAAAAAATAGAAAACCAGCCAGTTGACTAAAGTTTTCCCTGTACTGATTAAGAAAAATCTGTAAAAACTGGTTATGGAAACCTTTGTTTTTAACAATCTGTATCCTTTAATGTCAAAGTCAAGACATACAGAATCTTATCATCAGTTCTATTCAGTACATACAAATCAACACATCAACATTTTTCCATAATAAGAGACTATACATCCCACAGTACTTCTAAGTTAATGGCTTTCTGGTGAGAGCACAATGGTGGCATGAGGTATGACACATCACACTTGATAGAGAAGAAATTTAAATAAACCGAGTGTTTACGCTACAAATCTCTGGGAATTTACTTCCATTTGGGTGGATGATCATATTAACCACAGTGCAACTACCACGACAGAAGCAACGGCCTGCATGGAACCAGATCTAGAGTGCTGAGCTATTCCCCCAGTTCAGAGAGAGGTAACCTCAAAATTACAGAGTTACAGAATGGAAGTTAAAGGGAGAATATTCTGTTCAGCCAAGCAGAAGGCTAAGTGATGGCAAGCCAGATGAAATCCATTTGACCTCATCTACGTAAGATTCTCACCTGTCTTTGCTGTATTGGTAAGCTCAGTAGCTCCTACAGCTCCATGAACAGTTACATCACCATCAGGAAGGCAGAGCTCAAATTCCTCCAGAGGCCTCTGTCCAGCTGCAGGGGAATGGGGAGACAGATTAAGAATGAACAAAGAGGTAGCAAGAAAATAACTGTGATAGCAAAATGAAGTGGATGCACAATGGATGTTTCACAGCTGGATTATTATGACGTGCCAGCTAATAAAATGGTTAAGGCTCTAGAAAAACAATGATGTTGTCTTATTACTGGAGATTTAGCTAAACTAGATATGACCATAGCAAACAGTAACAATCTTTAAGCCTCTCAACTCACCAAACAATATCTGAAGATTAAAAAAATAGGTTCTTCCTAGAAATGCTAAGTTACCTTCTCTTGCTTCTGCATCATAAATGAGCACTTTGGTTCCTTCCAGGACAATATACTTCCTGTCCCAGCCCTGTTGCCCACGTTTATTATTCCTGAAGAAAATAAGCACAAAGCCATGTTGGACTTTCTGCTCAGATCTTACATAAAACAAACACGCAACTCCTACAAAGTTCAGTGCAGCAATTGTAATTGTAGTGGTGGTAACTGTAATGCCCATGCAACGGGGAAATTATCTCATTGTAAGAGCCAGGATAATATTAGGAACTCTTCCAAATATTTCAGCACCTGATATGGCACCAAGATTCCCGTTTATACCTTGGCACTTTCATCCACCCCTCGAGACGCAGACTGCTGCTTGGCTCCTTCAGCTGCAGACCAGGAGAATTCATTTTATCCCGGCAGAACGCTTCGGAGAAGTGCGTGGCATATTCTGCTGGCAGCCCACAAGTAGCTGGCAAGCAAGTTGAGCATTTTGGGTGACACATCACCTGGCATTCTGACAAAAAGGACAGAGAAAAACTTATGTTAAACGACACAAAAATCATGACACAGCTGCCTCAACTTCTACCGCGCAAATCCCGGCTTCTCCAAGAACCTCCTTCCACGCTAAACCACCAGATGATTTCTAACGCAGAACGTTTGCACCAACTAGTTTCAAAGCCTTCATATCGGTCCTTTCTTCAGCTGGTACTGAAAAATCTGTTCTAGCTGGCTGTGGATCTTCCTGCCCCCCCAGCCCCGCCGTGTTGTGCCCCCTCACCCAGACACTTGGACGCCTGCCGGCCGAAGTGCACCGTGTCCAGGCACACGGCACATTTGGTGGCCCTCATGTTCAGCCCCACGTTGAAGCGATGGGGGATGTTGTGGTGCATTCGCTCCTTCAGGCGGCGGCTGTACTCTGGAAGGGACAACATTTATCATCAGGGGGAACACTGGGAGAGGAAAGTTACAGGAGGTTTGGGCAGTTGAAGGCAGTAAAAAGTGACACCATTTATCTGTGAAGGCCCTGCTGAACACAGACGCTATTTTCCTTTGCAATCTGCACATCTTAAGCTACGTTACAGCCTCAGGAATTACCTTATACAGGTGCACAGGCTGTAGAACAGACTGTAGAACTGTAACAGCTCATGTGCAGCAAGGCTATGTCAATCAAACCACCTAAATTTCAAGCCTGCACTCAGATGTGCTAAAGTAATGTCTCTGCTTTGCTCACAGCTAACAAACCCCTCCACACCTATCCTGGGCAATCAGTACACTCCTTCCTGCAGCCTTCATGCTGTAACACCAGCCCCTGCACTCATAAAGCATCTTAAATCCCTGTTAGTGGATCTATCCTTCAAGGCATTGTCTTTTACTGATGAACATGATTCTCTTCCCTGCCCATGACCTGCCTCTGAGGACATTTCCCCATGGCAATGCTACCCACCCTCACAGCACCCTGGGCCTCCCCAGTTCCCTGTCAGGGCTGGACCAGTCTGTGGATTCTGGCTTTTTCCAGCTAAAGGCTGGAGGTCTCAGTTCAGAGTCTCTCTCTGGAACACTGGTTAACCAAGAATAAATGAGCAGAGTCCTCAATCACTCTTTTTTCTGGTGATCCTCCCCCCTTCATTCTCAAAAATATGGAAGGATATCACCTTTTTCTAGTTAATAGGATACTAATGTCATCTTTGACCTGGTATCTTCCTTTTATGCCTAACCCAAGTCTCTTCCCTTTACCAGAAGCCTTGATAGAAACTTTCCGTTTAGCAGAACAAATCTGCAGACAAGTAAAACTGTTAACTGCTAAGAAAACACCCATAAATCCCTTTGTCAATGCAGGGAGTAGAACAGAAAACAAACTCCTTTGAAGAAAACATACTCCTTTGAAAGAAACATACTCTTAAAACAATTCATGCTAATAATTATTTCCTTACTGAAGTTTTCAGAAACATATTATCCAAACAGAATTTCAAAACAAAAAAATAAAAGCAAAACTCATCATCTGATAACCCTACAATTAAAAAAAATGGGGTTTGGAGTTAAAAATAAAGAGATGGCATTGACATGACAGAGAGAAGAAGCTGGCCAGGAGCCTACCCTCTGGTGTGGAGGATTCCTTCCTGCGGCTGGAGGGAGGAGCCAGCAGGCTGATGGGAGTGGGCTGGTGCTCCGGGGAGCGGACTATGGCAGACATGATGATCTGCTGCCTGGCCGTGGCTGGAGTGGATGGATGAGGGTGGTCGGATATTTTCCGATGAGCAGCTACAGACAAGATAAGTGCCACTTCAGTTACCACAACCAACACGACACACCGGCTCACAGCAGCGGTTCTGTGTGACCGCTCAGCAGTCACAACCCGCAGAACAAAGCGCAGCCCCATTGCATCTTCACAAGAGGGGATCATGATTAAACAACACGAGTTACTGCTATAGTGGCACACAATTAAAGGCACGTTTTCAGACCAAAAACGTGTGTCTCCTTCCAGATTCACCTTTTCTGTTAACCCCTACCTTCTTCACGAGCAGATCTGAGTTCAATGCGTGTTTTCTGAAGAGCCTCCTCCAGCTCAGCAGAACGAGCCTTCTCCTTCTCCAGTGCCACTTTCAGCTCATTGTATTGCAGGGGAACCTGTGTGGGTAAAGAAGGGTCCTCTTTCCGCCGACTAAACAGGCCCTAGCAACAGAAACACACAGACAACTCCTAACTCCTAGCAAGAGATGGCTTAAACTAGGCAAGGTGACACTGGCTAGTGTCAGTCCGGCCAGAGGGCCTAATGGCAATTCTGTTATGCTTAAGGATGGATTTTTAGTTCAAATTGGCACTGGAGAGAAAATGTTGAGATATGGATTCATTTAAGGAGGGACGTACGTTACCTGTCAGTACTCACACCTGGAGTTTCCGAAAGCATCTAAACAGAGGATCTCAAAATACGTGGTTAAAATTAAATTACTTAATTCAACATGACAGAACAGCTTATGACAAGGATGTGACACAAGTCACATCACCTGACTAATTAGTCCTATGCTGTGACTACAAGACAACCACTCTAGATGCACACTAAGTTCATACACATGTAAATACTTACCATTAAATAAAAACATGCTTAAAATTCTGTATTCCCACAGCCTCACTGAGGTGGAGCTACTGGGTTGTAGGAATAACAAAATACAGGAAAGGCCACAAAGAACACATTCTGCCTAGTGAAGTTTGCATTCAGCAACTCGGAGTGGTCTTAAATGAGACACATTTTGTTACACAAAGGAAGATAAAACAGAATATTAAGAATACACAGCACATAACCAATCACAAAACCATTTAATTCCATGTCTCCCAAACCTGCTTCACCCACCTTTTTCTTTTTTGCTGGTTGGTCCATCTTTGCCTGCAGGAAATCAATGAGTTTAGTTTGCTGAGAAATAGTGCCCTCCATTTTCACTTTTTCATGGGAATAGAGAACCTGTGAACCACACACACGTGTAAGAAATTTCATCTTATCAGAAGAAACAAACAGATAACTCAATAGCAAAACAGAGCTAAAAAACAGTGTAAGGGAAGTGTCAAACAGAAACAGTAGAACATTCTAAAACCTCAGAGGGAACGAGGCAGAGTCCTGCCCTGCTTCCTCACCCTCACCTGAATGTTTTCCAGCTGATATTCCAGGTCACTCCTTTCAGTCTTCAGAAGATCTGCTCGGTCCAGAGCCTCTTGCAGACCTTGAGTCAGGCGGAAGATGTGATTCTTTTGCAGATCCATTTGCTGCTGCAGCTTTGCCTGCTGTTAATAGGAAAACAAAGGCCAGTGTTTTGGGGTTGTTGCTTGCTTGTTTGTAACTAAAACAAGTGAAACGAGTTAAGCATTATCACTCCTTGTAAAAGAAGCATCATTGCAGAACTTAAAGTAAAGAGGCACCTCTTTAAAAGCTGGAATATTACAACATTCTAGAAGATTCCCTTCCTTCCAAAGTGCATTAAAACTAAACAAGCATTTCTATGTAAAGTATTTATATTAATCTGTAGCAGTGCCATTTCTTTCACCTGCATGTTCAAGTTATTTGCTTTTTTGAGCACTTAAAATCTTGTAATTGTTAATTAGACTGCACATACAGAATTGTTAATTAGACTGCACATGAAGAGTTTCTTGACACCACTTTCTCAAGTTCTCTATACAACCACCAGGAGCCATCTCAGTACTTTGTAATAATAAATTAAAAAAATAATCTTTACTGTAAACCAGGCTAGTCATAGTCACATGAGATAAGGAAAATTATGTCCAACTGTTTACATCTTTGTCTCTAACTAACAACAGAAAAGGGCACATGACAAACTACTCTTTTAGAATTTACACTTTATTGATGAGAAAGTCCCTGAGAAGGAAAACCATGAACAGTCATATGTAATAAGCAAGAGCCAGAAATCTTTTGTTGTGATGCATAATGGAGTTCTCAGCTCTGGGGTACCCTGCCAGTACCCCAAGAAGACCAGAAGACTCTAATTGCCCATAACCACCCTTCCCCTGAAATCCTCCTCTGCACCCTCTTCCACCACCACCCGGGACTCGTTGTCTGTGTTCAATGATTCCCTGATATGGTGCAGGTGTGTGACCTTGGATCTGACTCCTGTGACCCAAATTAATGATGAAAAAGGGCTGTGAGAAGCCTCACCTGTGACCTCCACCTGTGCACTCCCAGCACATTGCCTAAAGAGCTGTGGTCCTTGCACTTGGCCTGGTCAGAGGTGTGCCTGGGCACAGACCTGGCCTTGCAGACCTGGCCTAAGACCTGCCCCATGGCTACAGGCTTCTGTAATGATCACTGAGCCACCACTGAACCTGGGTACCTTCCCCAAATCTGCTCTGCTCTTCTTGTTCCAGTTCTGTGGGTCTGTGCCCACTGGGTGCAAGGTTCTGTCCTTGCCTGATGTGCTGCCCTCCTCTTGGCTCCCAGCTCACCTTCCCCTGAGGAGCAGTTCACTCTTATTGCTCCCCAACACAGCCACACACTCTGCAAAGTTTTAAGTAAAAACAACTCCCCCACCTTGATTAATCTCCCCAGTTATATAGAAGAAGGATGGATGTGTAACACTTATTCACACAACCTCCCCCCCTCAAGATGTGGAACCTTCTGAAGTTCTAACATGAGTCTCCAAGGTTACCTCCTCCAGAAGTCTCTGCTTGAGCTCCCTTTCTGTCTCAAGCTTCTGTTGTAAACTGCGAGCGTTCATCTCCAACATGGCATGCTTCTTCTCCAGGTCATTGAGCTAGGCAGGTGGGATAGAGGCTCAGGATAACACTGAACACTGATAAATAGAGCATTCCACAATCCTAAAACCCAACTTCACCAAGCACATGCTAAATAATGACATAATTATCCTTTCCTTACTTGCAAAAAACCAACCAAATGACATTTTGGAGTGTTCAAATGCAGATACCAAATCATTGAAGGACTTCACCATTCCAGGCATCATAGGCTGCTTTTGCTTTAGTCTTTTTCAGAGATAATCTGAGGTCTTTGGCTTAAAGATAGAATTCTATTCTATGACCTCCAGTTCTTTTTAATTTGTTTTAACATCTTGAAAAAAGCTGCTCGAGGCCACATTTCTACAAATAATATCAACAGAAAAGTATTTCATCTAATTATAGAAGTCTAGGGTTGAAAGTTACTTACCTTATCAGAAAGGCTCTCTGCTTTGAGCTTTTGTTCCTTGAGTGCTTGCTGGAGGGCCAGAATCTCTGCCTTGTGTTCCTTGACAGCCAGTTCTACCACCTGGCGAGACTCAGTAATGCGCTGATCTGCTCTCACTCTGCATTAAAATGGAAAATAATGTTACCTAACTCCTTACAGGCTTGACCTCTCCCTGGTGTGCAGTGGCATCAAGAGCTCTTTCAGGGGTTGCCTAAAATTCAAGATGTTACTTTATGAAGCCAGACTGTTTGCTGCAACACTTTTATATTATATAACTGTTCCTGCCCCTGCTAGAACTACAGCCTTAAAATTTCAAGACCCCACAGGAAGAGTTAGGAACAAAGACTGTTTTTCCATATAATAAAGTCGAAGATAATAAATCAAGACATTTTTAAAATTACAGTGATAAATACCACTCCCCATGAATCTCTCACTTGCAAAGAAACAAAAGGAACAATATCACTGGTGAATGACTATTAACTAATAAACCATTTTTAGAACTACCTCACAAGATTTTATATTTAGTTCCAACTCCCATATCCTATGCTAAATATAATTTTTGTACTAGCTTCTATAGAGCATTTTCATAAAAGTTAACAAAAGGGGAAGGAGGGGAGAGAGACCTGCTCTGTTTCTCAGTATCCAGCATCCTCTGCAACTCTCTAACTCGACATTCAAACTGGGACTTCTCATCCCCTAGAACATTTCTCCAGGCTTCCCACTGACGCTCTTTCTCCAGGAGTTCATCATTCAGGGCCTCCAAGTCCATTACTTGCTCTTCCAGCATCGTGCATGTTGTCTTCAAGGCCTCCATAGTCTAAAAATAAATCCTCCTATCAATTCTCACATCCCACATCAAGCGTGCACTTTAAGCTTCAGCCTTACCATTTAAATTACAGCACATGCAAATTGGCAGCAAACATAAGCTGGTAAATCACAACCCATTTATTTCAAGGCTCCCCTACATTCACTTGCAATCGCCGATAATGTCAGTTCGGCCTCATTACGAACATTTTGAGATTTCCAGGGTCACAGAACCAAAAATGAATAATTCTAAATACCTTCAGATATTTAATTATATCCTAAATATCTTCAGAGTGCAAAATTTCTAAAGTAAAATTCCGTAAAAACACAATGGGAAATACCAGAAATTTCCATTCACTAAAAACGGCTCTGGGAAGGGAGGCTTACAGGCCCCTGGAAGCTTATTCATTCCTTATAGGTTTCCAGATTTAAAAGAATTTTTTTGCCTTTGAGATAATTAGCCAGCTATCAGCAAGAGATCATGCCCCAGACTTGGAGAGCCTCACCTGTTTCTGGCTGGTGAGCTGCATCTCCCTCTCGGTGATCTCTCGGCGCAGGTGGTCGACTTCGCTTCGCAGCTGCACAACCTCATCGTTGGCCCCCGAGGCCTCGTCGAGTTGTTTGGACAGGAAGAAATTCTGGTTGTTCAGTTCTGCATTGTCTTCAGTGAGCTGGTTCAGCTGCTCTTCCAAATCCGAAATCACCTGGAAAGAAAAACAAATTAAATTACATGGCAGCGAGCACAGGTTTGTGAGTAAGTGTTCTCGCACAGAAACATTTATTGCCAAGCTTTTACACTCTTTTCAAATTTAAACAAAAGTAAATGGTACATTTTTATGCATAGGATTGTACTTCACTTACGAAGAGGGTTTTGTTTCTTACAGAAAATAACCTGGTTTTTTTTTTAATCTGGTTCAGAGTACAAATATGCTGCAATGCAATTTATTATATGAGTGAACTGTCACAGCTAAAGCACTGGGTTGGGAGTCAGGAGCTCTGGTTGTATTCCCAGCCCTGCTGCTGACTTGCAGTGCCTTTGCCAAAGCACTTTTCTTTTTTTTTTTGCCTCAATTTCCCCTAAGAGCAATGAGGTCAATACCTCTCAGAGAGGCTTTCAAAGAGTGGTATTGAAGAAAACTGACTGAGAGGTGCAGTGGAGGCACTAAAACCTGATGGATACCCCTGGGAATTGCTTGTATTATTATGTGTAACACTGTGTGTAACCAGGAAAGGCAGAGAAATTTTAAGAAATATAAAGTAGCAGCATTATGGATGGGACCACTAGGAAAGAAACTACTGTGGTAATACAACAGATTAACAGAATACCAGTGAAAAGAAAAAATGCCTTTGGGTGAAGTGGAAACATTGTTTAATCAGAACAGCATTCCACTTAACACTTTAAACCACTTTTCCCTTAAATTTAAAGGAAAATATAAACAACAGTGGGCCATTTTCACGTTTGATTTTTATGAATGAAAGGCCTGAACACAGGGTGGATGAATATGTACCTCCTCCTAACTCAAAACCAACGTCACCACAACAGAAGAGAAAGAAATCTCAGTACAATCTTGAAATCAGCTTAATAAAAAGAATTTCAGAAACTGATAAACTCCATACAATTCATATTCAACTCTCAAAAATATGTTCTAGAGGCTTTTTTGCCTGGATGTCAAAGAAAAGTGAATAAGACACTTCATTAAATGGGAAAATAATAAAACCCCAGAGCACAGTTGGCCACACATTCAAATTTAAATATTCCAATTTCCTACACAAGCCAGGGACTTAAATATCTAAAGCAGTAGAGGATAGAGCACACAGCTCTTCTCAGTTCTCTGGAAATATGACAGCCACTTCTTTTTGAAGAATCTCTAACACAGATTTTGGCAGCCTTTTACCATGCCTCTCCTAGACCTAAATTAACAGTATTTGGTTTTTAAACTGTAAGCAGGAAAAGTCCAACAGACATTACTCCCTGCTGGGTGAAGGGGAGTTCCTGCCACCCATATGTTCAGGGTCGAATCAAGATGATTCACACTCCACAACACCACATTTCTAATGAGAATCTGATTGTGTGCTCCTTCCTGAGCACACAAAACTGCCCTGTTCAAAACACACATTTTATTCTGGATTGTTTGCACCAAGCTTTCCGAGAAGGCAGCCTGTGTCAGAAGGACGTGCTAGTGTTTGTATTGCTACCAGGATAAGAACTTAGATATGTATTTATATAAACAAAAAGGAGCAAAAGAACATTTGTTTTTACAGTGTTTTACCTGCCATTCTTCCAACAGCTGAGATCTCAACTAACTGCCAGATAAGGAACTTTCTTTTCCTTCCACCTGTTTTTATTTTTATATTTAACTACATCACGTATCTAAGTAGTTTGAAGATGTATTTTATATATCCATGGTTTCTTCCACATCTATTTTATATATTAATACAAGTACTTCTATAAAAATTATTAAACTAGCTTCGAAGCACAAGAAAGCAGAGATGGGGGAAACACAAAATGGATAAAGTTACATGCAGAGTTAATGTGTCAAACTACTTAATGAATTATTAAAACTGGTGCATTTCAAGTTGATTTAATTCCTTAAGGGCTAGAAGTTGAGCTCCCATTTTCTTTTATTCTGTGTTCTGAGATTTTGACTTCTTTCCCTGAATATAACTAAAATTAAACCCAATCATTTTATATTTCACTGCTACATTTTACCTAGTAGGATATTTCTGGAAAATTTCAGACAAATAAAGCAGTAAAGAAAGGAGGGTTCCAGAAGAAGTGATTTGATCTCCTTTCTTGAATATTTTTTCTGACAGTGTATTTACTGACAATTCCAAAATGCCCTGGCTTAAATTCCAACTATATGATAACCTATATAATGTAATCCATATAGATTGATAGATTTAATTTTTTTTAACTAGAGAAAATTTGTTCTTGGTACAATTTTCCATTTTTCATGGGGAAAGGAGGAATCTGTTAACAAATTCCAATTTTTAAAAGCTATCTACAGCTATACAGAACCCAACAGAATGAGAGAGTTTATTAATACTATAAAGCCTAAAGAGTAATGGGTAATACTGACACAGGAAAATGGGACATGGTGTGATATAAATGCCTGTCCTGGGGTCCAACAAAAAAGAAAATACAAATCAAAAAACCACATTTAATTGGAATTGTTGTCTTAGGCATAAATACATAGACACAACCTATGCCACAATCCTGCACCTGGGAAGAGTTAATAGCTTTAGGTATTTTTTTTTTTTTCCAGTTAAGGAAATCCCCAGGCAAAAAAAAAAAACCACCAAAAAAACAAACCCAAACCAACCAACCCTAAGCAATTCTGAAGGTAAATTTGAAGTATATGAAAAGAAAGTCTGCAAGAAAACACTATTAAATCCTTTAGAAACACATAATATAAATATAAAAATCTTCACATTTAAAGTTTATAAAACAACTAAACACTTGAAAGCTTGGAAAAGCAATCCTAGACCATCTAGGCCACTGCATCATCACTCACAGAGCAATTGGAATTTTCTCTTCAATTTATGCACATCTTCATCAAAACTAATCCTTAAAACAGAGATATCACCGAACTACACCACGCTCATCTTGGCAGATTGTTCACTACACGCCACATCTAAGCACTCAACTTATCTTTATACAGAAGATAAAGATACAGAAGACTCTGTTTCATTTTTAAATATTACAAAACAACCCAAGCAGAGCAGCTCCTCAGCAGAAGGGACCACATACTGCACAATTCCTTCCCTGTTGCACAGTTTGAGGAAAGCAGGGTGTTCCTCTAGTGAGACTGAGCACGTTCCCAGCTGTTACACCTGGCTCTACAAACCTCTCCAGCCACAGATCAAATTAAACATCACAGCAACAAGCAGTCAGGGCCATGATGATTAGGTTTGCATATCAGACACAATGTACAGAACTTAATCCACATGTTCCACGTAGCAAAACCCCAGGCAAAGTAACGAGGGAAAGGAGTAAAAGAAGGAGTTTTATTTATATACTAGTAACTGCAGCTTGCAAACTTCTCCATACCCTTATTCCTTCATAGAGATGTCTCAGTTCTCAGATGCCCCCAGTGAACATGCAGAAAAATGCAAGGACACAGCAAGGGAAACTCTTTTGGGATGCTTTCAGCAGCATGTTATTTGGAGCTCAACGTAATTCCAGACTAATAGTTTTCCTCTATCCACTTCCAGTCCTCCCCATCCCCACTAATCTCTACTAGAAAGCTACCTGTCAGAAGCAAATAGGAAACAATAAAAAGCTGTCTCTCAGCCCCAAATTCTTGTGAGGAGGAAGCAAGAGCAGACATCAGACTTGCTTTGTCTCACATCTGGATCTGAGATGAAGCTTTTCAGACGGAGAAATCCCAGCAGTGTAACAGAGCAGAGCACCCAGAACACGGCTGCAGAGGGATTGTATTTCTACCTGTTTGATCTGTTTATAGCAACGAATCCCTCACTTTCCTCCCCTTTCCACAGTCAGACAACATCTGTGCCTTGAAACAGACCTTATACAGGGATCTCAGTCTCCAAAAACCCATCATGGCTTAGCTTGAGGGACATTGCTGTCATGGGGAGCTGCAGAGCAGTAGGACACTGCACTGCATTCCTCTCCTTCCCACACCAACCCAGGACTAAAACACAGTCCCTGGACTCCTCTACCAACCAGGAGCCTCATCCTCAAATGAAATTATGAAGATGCTGTCCATGGTCTACGTCCCATTAACCTCTTTCACGGCAACACCCCACAAGTCTCTGACTTTTTTAAAGCTACAGAAGTTCAATCTCTGCCTGTAACTGGTATGTGCCATCATATTTTCTGTGAAATGAGAATCAGGATAACCCCTCCCACCCAACAGCAATTTTCTCTTTTTGTTTTCTTTACAAATTTAACAAAGCCATTTATGTTTTTGCCTGGGTATTAGCCTTGTTACAATGGGCAAGATCCCTTTACTCTGAAACATAATTTAGCATAAAGTATATAACATCTTTGGATATAATTTTGGAAGCTGTCAAGAACACAGACTATTCTTGTAGGCCAGCTCACTGAGCCAATGTGGAATCAGGATCTTAGACTGAAGTCAGCAAGACTTCATGCATGACTAAAATTATACACGTGTCTGATGAGCTCACAGACTCATTGCCTCAATATCCAATCTCATGGGCAAGTGCAGAATCAAGCCTGTTAATGCTTAAATGGGAACACAGGATGAGAAAAGAAACTCGAGGAGAGAAGATCACCTTTGTTTTATTGGAGAAAACTTGAATAAATGGAAATGCAACATCCAATTAGTGTTAAGAAATTCTCATTGCTAGAGTAAAAGTAACAGTCTGTATCTGAAAACCTTACAAGATTCTCTGGATTACAAGGTTCTCTAGTATTTACTAAACTGAGTGTAAACACTTTATAGGATTCTTTTCTTCTAAATATTTAAAGACTTTACTCCCTGTTTACTGAATGTTTTCTTTTTGAAACATTTCTAGTATTGCTTAGATAACTTAGTTGTATTTTTAATTTTACACATGTTGATGATCCCAGAACAAGCCATAATTCAGAGGCACCTGGAAACAATGGACAAATATGTAAATTTTCCTATTTAAAAATGCCTTTTATTTCTAGATCTTTCTCTGGTGGCCTGGAAAATACTTCCAGTATTTCAAATGGATCACATTTTTGATAGAATTGATGTAGGGAACTAGTTCTTCTCCCTCAGCAGAGTTGCTGGATGAGCTATCCTTGTGAGAAGTCTGTGATAAAATACCACCCTCTGTGTGTGTCCACAAGCCCTGTGTGTGCAGCAGGCACAACAATTTACAATTTTTGTTGTAACTAGGTATCCTGCTATTTCTGGCTCAACTGAGAGCCAGAGAAAGCAAATTTTAGCATTTTCTTTTTGACCCCCAATAATAAAAGAGAGATGTCACAAGGGGAAACAATGCAGAGCTATCAGAGCAACTGAATATAAATTCACAAACAAGGCAGAAAGCATGACCAACACCACAGCAATGGTCTCTGTGTCTCTGACCCAAACCCAGCAAATTTAAAATTAACAAACAGGAGAACCTAAAAAGATATCTCCTTGCACAGAGACCTCAGCAAAAGGAATAACAAGTGTGCAATAAGCATACAAGGAAAGCAGACACACATTTGAGTTAAGCCTCCAATCAGAAGCTGTGACCTTTGTGAAGCTAGAGAGACAGAAAAAATACCAAAGAAAGTAGATTAAGTATTTTTATTTATCTTTTGAATGCTACAAAAGTACTGAAGTAATTCAATATTTCAATATTTTTTCCTGTCTAATCTTATTTTCATAATTCTTATGCTGTTTGAGGCTTCTCAATAAGATCAAATAAAAATAATTCCCTACCAAAGTTTGCCAGACTAGTTCAAGGAGTTTGTATCAGCTTAAAAAGGATATCTTTTGAGAACTTGCTAAAAGAATAAACCCGGCCATTGTCATGCTGTATAAGTAGCAGCATATTACAATTATTCTCTTGGAGTGCTGTCTGATTTTAAAAGGAGTATAAATTCTAATCACCTTCAAGTGGAATCACGTGGTCACCAAAAAGCACAGCCTGTATCATACTGGTTACCATCAGATAAACACGAGGCTGAAACATCTGGTGAATGCACCATAATTAGTGTCCCCTGACCCTCACTGTCAGGAGAAGATTGCCCTGATTTCCTCTCAGAGCTCCTCAGCAGACAGGATGGACAGCTAGGGCCAGTCATAACACAGAACAGGAAAGTTTCTGTCCATGGTCAATTAAATTATACATGGCATTCTCCTGGGCTGGAAAGAGAATGTATGATGAGCATGTATTATTCATTTAGGAACTATTTAATTAATTTCTTATTGATGAAGATGTCTGATCCCACTTATCCCACTGAAGGGCCTGACAATGCACAACACTTTTACAAATCCTTTGATGCAGAACCTTTGAAGCTCTCGACATTCTGGAAATGTTATGGGTCACTCTTTACTGCTGGAGCTTGTTCACCACACTCAGAGACAAAGTGTTACTGGATAATGAGTTACAGGCTCTGCCAACTCTGCAGAGAACAGAAACCACTGCTCCACATCTGGTTTTTGCCTCCATGGAGATCACATAAGTGTTTGCATAGAAAGCTGCAGTTCTGACTGAAGGGCAAGGTATAGAGCAAAAGAAGAGAGCTATGGATGTAAGATATATGATGACACACATGGAGCTGGAGGATCAATCTAAGAAAATGAAGAAGGGAACAAAAAGTAAAGATTCTTGTGTAGGATTTCTTCACCTCTGGATATTTTATGAACAGAAGAATGCCCTTGCTGAAGTGCTAAAGAGTAAGTGAGGAAAACAGAATGACTCTCATCCTGAAAAGGTATTCTTGGAAGATGGAAACTTGCACAGATACTTAGTCCTACAGCATGAAAAATTAAATTTGAAGAAATCACTGGAAGTAGGGAAACAATCAAGATAAAAAAATCCCAGAATTAAGCCCTGTTTACAGGGTGGGGAAGGAGAAAAAGCCTAGAGGGATCAGCAATCACTGCTGATCCAGAGGACTGTGGTGCTCATCCAACACTTCTGTAATTCAAGTCATTGGAAGGCAGATGCCCTCTATCAACATCATAAACAAGTGTGAAGATTGTTAAACCTCAAGAATCCCTGTGGATAGACAAAGCCCTTGGACATCTGTCCTGGACTGATGAAATGAATGAATCCAAAAACATGTCAAAGATTTCAAGGCGAAAATTCAGATCCTGGAGTCCTCTCTGCACTTTGAGCAGACAACTACATGTCAACATATTATTTGGAACCTTAACACTCCTTGCCTCTTCAAATAGTGTCAAAATCCTCCTTAAAACCCACTCTGGCCTAGATCTACAATGCAGCTCAGGATTTGGACAGGTAGATCTTTTCTTCTTGTGAGCAGAAAAGATCTTCACCTACAGTCATTTTTTGCAGCTGCTACACCATTCTTATTAGCTGCACTGCAATGAGATATTTTAATTTACTTTCTTCTCCAAAAAGAAGAATAGTATCAATTTCATGATCAGACTAAAACCTCAAAATTGAGGTTTACCTGAAACCTAAAAGAAATCAAATCCAATCCATCCAGGTCCTACTAACACCTTGAAGCCAGAAGTCCACATTAGGAACTAGTGTCATCAAGGATTAAAGGAGGAAATTGTTTGTTTCATTATCCTTAATTTCAAAATAATTCAATGATCTGTATTTAATACTCACTGTGCAGCTATTACGAAGGGCTTCAAATTTACGCTGGATTTCATCTCTATGTGCCTAAAGGAGGTAAGAAGTTAATCATCAATTTTTCATACATTAGAATTCGAATCCAACAGCTGTTGCTAAACAAACTGCAGAACAATCTACCAGCAAGCAAAGTTTGGAAGGCAGATGCTGCAGGGTATGAAAGCACTTTGCAGTGGCAAAGAACTGATTAGCAAAAGTCACATCCTACTTAATCAAAATACACTTATGGCTCCCAGTTCTGAACTGCTTTAGAAAAATGTACAAACTCAAGAATGGAATTATGTGACAACAGGTTCCTTCTGAAGTGGTCAGCAGAAGACTTGTTGATCCCATTTTAAGTTTGTACATTCTTGACTTTATAATTTGAGCTGGTTTTACTTCCATATCCAGATTGGTATTTCATAGAAAATAAACACTGCATACAATTTAATGCTTGCAAAGAAAAGCTATAATGATATACTATGCAAGCCATCCCAAACAGCTCTGCCAATCTACCTGAGTCCTACCACAAAGTCCCTTTTAAATCCCGAGCCTCTCTGAAAAGCAGTGATAAAACACAATAATCAATTCTTTGGAAGACAGCATCCAAAGCATGGAAAAGTGCAAACACTTTTTTTAAAGAATGCAGGATTGCATGCACCATTTTACCCCCTAATTTACAAGCAAAGCATGACAAAGCAAAAAGTTCTTGTTTCAGCCTCATGGCCTCTCTCAAAATTCATGAAAGGGATTTAAAAAGTGTCTAATGTCATGTGCTAAAGGTAACCTGTGTAAAGGTTAGTGCACGAGCACATCCAGCCACCTTTCTTCATTCAGAACATTTCCCTTAGAGCCAAGAGACTAAACAGGAAAAAACTGTTCAGCAGAAGTCAAATATGAGAGCTAAAAAGCTATCTTACCACCACAGGCAAGGTGAAAAATAAAAAAAAGAAGTATATAAAAAAATCCATGACAGGAACACTCCCCAGCCCACCGAACTGGACTGTCTCACAGCAGCTGCTCCAAGAGCACCACCATTCTGCCAAATTAACTGAAGCAATGACTGAGTGAACACAGGGCATGAATATTCATCTGTTTCACTGTTGGGTAAAGATATCAAGCACATCACCAGCCCACTGGCAGTGATATTAGTTGTTATGCAAAGCTTTCAGCTGGGAGGGGACTGCCTCAGTTTTGAGCAGAAAAGAACCCAATGCCATGTTCTATTCAGTTATTCTTAGGCCTCGATGCTGTTGCTGCACTTGCCCAGCTTGTGCCCACTTTAGAACTGAGGGAATGGTTCTCCCATTCATCTCCCAAAGCATCAGCATAATTCCAGCAGCCACGTCAGCTGAGCCCACCACCCCTTCCAAAAAACAGCAATGGCAGGAATACTCTGGCAGGAATACTCGGAACAGCTCTTTGATTAAATGCCACTGGAGCACAAGAATGCACATTTTCAACGCTTCCAAATAACAGGATTTGAAGGTCATTAAAGGCTGCTGCACAAAGGGGTTTAGCTGGTAGCAGGTCATCTCCACTCTCTACCCCACAACCCTGGGAATCTTTTGTGATGGAAATATTTCTTAGAATCAAACAGTTTGAAAGAATGCTTTTGTACTCAAGAGACAGCAACCAGCAACATATAATCTAGAATTCCATTTACAGGGGGCTGGGGTGGAAGAGGGTGGCAAGACTTGAACTTTTTTTTTTTTTCCTTTCTATCATTCACACACCTCACCAGAGACTGCAAGACACGTGTGACAATTTCTAATGAAACAAGCATTATGTGCTAAGAACACTCTTTCCTAGGAATTTGGTGGGGTTTTTCTCCCCCCCTGAATAAGCATCCTCAAAGCAGGGTAACTGATAGGAAAAAAATAATCAAAACATTTATGATCATCAAGTACTTTTAAACTCACGAGCTATCATTTAATTAAGTATGTCACAGAGTAAAGCTCCTAAAAATACCAATTTTAGATGCAACCTTCACCTCAGTACAAAAGTAATAAAGCTCCTACAAGCCATCAATCAGTTTTGGCAGCAATGAACCATTACTTAGAAGTATTCATGTGGTTAAAGATATAATTTGGCATTTTAGCCATTCCTGCTTCTATCAACACAAGGCACAATTCATATCCAAATTCTGAAAATTAAAAATTTAACACTAAAAGTTAATTTTAACCTCTCTACGAAACATGCACCTCCATAATTCTTATCTGTGTATAGAGCTCATAGCAGAGATTTCAGGGCTCACCGTGAGGGCTTGGATCTCTTCCTCTGCCTCAGCTGTTGTCTCCTCCAGCTCAGTTTTGGCTTCGCGGAGCTGGTTCTCCAGGGCTGTCCGTGCCGCCTGCAGCCCAGTGATCTGAGATTCCCTCTCCTGCAGGGTCAGCTGCAGCTCTGTCAGCTGCCTCTTGAGTTCCAGCTTTTGTTCTTCATGCTCCAGACTAACCTGAAGAAAGGAAAAGTAGAATATAAGTTACTAACAAACAAGAGACAGGCAACGTAATGTCATTTCAGACCTTGCTTTAAGATGCCTTTGCCATGTCTATCCCAAAAATCACGTCCTTATAGATTGCTTCAGTTACTGAAAAGTCAAGGATGCAGTTTTGTCTACTCCCTAAAAACTACTGGTTTGCTTGGTAAGAGGTAAAAAGCAACCTGCCATTTTGAAATTACAAGGGTACAAGAATAGTTCCAGCTGTAACTCAAACTCCACATATCAAATGTTGACACAAAAAGTTGAAACAGTTTGTGATGAACTTTCTACACTGAAATTGAGAGTCTTTAAAAATCTTTACTTGGGAAGCTCTAGGCATAAATGTCCATATTAATATCTATTCTTATGTAAATGTTATACACATTTTGCAATTGACTTGCATATTTCATCTTCCCTTCAGATTCCTTTTAAAGAAAGCCACCAGCTCATCTGGCTCTGGGTTTACCTGAGTGGCTTCTGATGAAGGTTTTCTTGCAACATACTCAGGGATAAACATGTCATTTCATGGATAAGAAATGAACCACCAGCAGAACAGATCTCAGTGCTCAAAATCAATTCCAAACTTTAGCACCTTCTTCAAGCTGTCTGTTATCCCAAGGGAATCTGTCTGTTGTGCTGGAGATGCATGACAAGCCTGTCAGAAATCTTACACTGGTCCCAACCAGCTTCTGGTGAAACAAGGACATGGTTTTCCAACTCCTTTAGCTAAAGGCAAGATTTCAGTCTTAGCTAAAAATTAGTAGAGACTGGAGAAGGTAAACGAAGATCTGAAGTGGATCCAAACTAGTTGATACAAAACTAAAAATGAGGCACAGCTCACAAATCTTTAAAAATTTATATTTTCATATTACTGTAGGTTTTCTTTCCAAAAAAACTCAAAAAAAATGTGTGTGAAGCAACAGGTCTCCTGTTTTCTTACAGCAGTTCTGCTGTGTCCTTTGGTTTCTCTGCTGCAGACTCTAAGGCAATGGTTAATCTGATCATTGTACATAGCTGAGCTTTTATTCTCTACCAGACAATACTATAAGGATATTGTAGAAAAAAAACCCACATAAATAAGATTCTGAGGAAGCAAGATGATCTGAAATCTCATATTCAGAATGACAAGTCCTTAATAATTACTTTTCTCTCCTTCTAATGAGCAATTTTTTTTATTTATTTTTTTTTTTAACTACTACAGGGGGAAAAAAAAAGTACTGTTAGACCAAACTAAATTAATACACTTTCAAATACCACTAAAACAACTTAATTCTAGTTCTCACTACATTACTCAAAATGGGATGCATTCAAGACAGTTTGTTGGGAGGGATTGAAGCCAAGTTTTCACCTCTCTCAGCCGTGTCTCCAGCTCCAGCAGGCGGTTCTTGTCAGTGTGATCTTGGTGACTCATCTTTTCCAATTGTTCTTCTAATTTTCGGTTCTGGGCCTCTAACTTTCCAGCTTGTGTTTCCAAGTAGAACTTCTGTTGCCTGAGCTCTGAAATCATCTCCTCTTGGGCTTTCCTGATAGGAGAAATGCACAAGTGACAAACCCAAAATGTCCCCAACATATGTCCTTTCACTGGGGTGAAATAAGGAAGAACGCAAGTTTCCTGTTTAAGTAGAACAGTTCAGTTCACAGCTTAAATTCTACATCCCAACTAAACATTAAAAAAAACTAGTGTATTCATCAACATATGCCCAGAGCACTAAAATGCCATGTTTGCAAGTTGCACAGACAAATGGATCTTGTACAGGGTAATCTACAACAATATTTGAGCTACAGCTCATTCTCCTCATTTCTTCAGTTCCTTGTTACGTGTTTTTCTATGCAGGAAAAACAAATGCTAAGAAGAGTTGCTTTCTCACAATGTATTTCCATGAGATAAGAGGAATGAGATGCTGCAGGATAGGGGGTAATGTGTTTGGGGTTGTTTGTTGTGGTCTTTTTAAATTGTAATGGATCTAGAACTTGACCTACACTGATGTGAAGTTTTGTTGTCTTTGATCAAATTCTTAATCTACAAAGTGAACAAAAGCAATTACTTGTGTTCATAAGAATTTTGAGAGCTAGCAATGATTAACTACTACCATATGAAATGCATACCCTCAAAAAAAAAAAAAAAGGTCTTTCTACATTATTTACAATTCCTGGAATCATGTTATCGTGCATTAGAAAATTCTGCCTCATAGTGTGCTTTCTACTTAGAAGCCTCACAAAGCTCTCCATATATTAATGAATTAATATTTTAAGAAGTTCACTGTGAGATAAGCTGTTATTAATCCCATCCCAGAGAAATTATGTGGGTTGCCCAAGATCAAATAGGAAGACTTAACAAAACTAAAAATAGAACTTTAGTCTTCTGACTCACATTTCTGTGCATTGCAAGCAAAACCACCCTTTCACCTTTTCTCTCTTTTTAATTTACCTCTACAGAGTATTGTCAGCCAGAACTGTCAAATGGTGTTATTTCATTTCCTACTGTTTACTGGGCTATCTTCTCAGGAACCTGATAATCACTGGTTTCCTCAGATACTGCTGGAACAAGAGCTTGCAGAGCTCCCCTCTTCTCTGAAGGGTTTAATCACCAGTTCTCCTCTTGATAAATGCTCAGATTAGCTGTAGCTTTTGTGCATTCAAAATGCAGTCCAACAACAATTTATGCATTTTCACCAGCCCAATTCACAAAACAAGCACAAAATCATTAACTATCTGCATGCATAATAAAGCAATTTTCTCTCAAAATGTTGCTAATTCTGTCCTATCTTCTACCAATCCTGCAAAGTTACGTCACTTGACAACATGTCTCTCAATAATCTAAGTCATATGTTAAAATGCTATTATATGTTTTCCTTGGTTTTTATGGCTCTTCAGTTAAGTGTACTCCTCTCAGAGGGTGCATCCAGCTCAGCTAAGTTCTTACACTCAGTCAGACCAATGACTGTGACACTTGATCTTCCAAATGCTTCCCAGGTACACACTGGGAAAACATTTATGTTTTATTTCAGATTGAAGGTAAATTATGGCTTTGGTTGCCTCAACAAACTTCCTGGGTGATTAACTAGAGGTCATCTGGAGCATAAAGCAACACGATTTAATTCCTCAGTTATTTCTGTGAATATTTTTGGCTGCTCAGGCTAAAATAACTTGCCAGATATTTGAAATACAATGAAAACTGGAGCCATTACATATCTGGAGGCATAATCACCACTGAAAAGGAATAAAACCAAGGCAGCTCTTCGCCAAAACTCATCCCTGTCTGATTCTATTCAATATTATAGGGGAATCTATCCAAGTGCTTCCCACAAGGGCACCACCTGACATTGCACCCAGCAGCTGATGGACACAGAAAACCTTTGTGCAAACAGCCAAAGCTGGTGGATCTCTGAACTCAGTAAGGGCATAAACTGCTTTAGCTTTGCCCTGCAGGATGTATCAAATAATCCACACAGGATGGGATGTTTGTGAATGAAAGGTATTTAAAGTTTTCAATTTCAACATCGTGTGTCACAGGAATCAAGGAAAATATAAAATCTATTAGCAATATTTACGTTCAAAAATGGAATATATGCTTCTCCAGAGGTATTTTGGATATTAAAATTATTAGTATTCATTTAATATGTTTGGCAAACCAGCACAAATCATCTGCCTTAGGAAAGGCTCCAAAGTAAACACTCACTGTAATACAAACCAATTTTCCCAGTCATGTTTGAGGAAACACAAAATACACAGTGAGCCACAGGTATGTGAAGAACAAGCCTGTTTCTGAAAGCATATCACTGAAAAACAGGCAGGGAGCACAGCAGGCCTGCAAGAAAGAACCACTTTTACAGTGAGAATCAGAGAATCATTTAGATTGGAAAAGACCTTCAGGTCATCTCCCTGAGACCTGTTCAGCAGTGACTGCAGCTGCCACACTCACATGTTCCTCTGGGTAAAGAGGCTGCTGTTTGCTGCCAGTTTGTTGGCCTCAGACAACTCCACAATTCTCTGTTCCAGTGACCTGATCTTCGAGTCCATTGCATTGATCATCTAAAACACAAGTGATTGTAAAAGTAAAGTTTATAAAAAGTCTGAACTTTTTCTAGAAACAAGAAGAACTAAAAGAAGACTGAACAAATGGCCAGAAGAGCATCAAAGATGCAATTCCTGGAGCTATTTACAACTGCTTTTTGCTGCTTTAATATTAGGAAGAAAAGCAACCATTATATTATCAAAATGAGGGGTACACAACAAGATGCATGGTTAATTTTAAGGAAATATTCGTGAAGATACGCTGAATTAAAAAATCATGTCTTTCAAAATTAGCATTAATCAACGAATTTCCTTCAAAGCAGCTCAGCAGCACTGCAAAACCTCAAACAAGATTATCTTGCTTGAAATCAGTGTCAGAAAGCTACCCTTCAACTGCTTTGATTTCCAATTCAACACCACATACCGCCTTCTGCTCAGCCAGGACTTTACATTTTTCACGTGCTTCTTCTTCATGTCTTCTGAGCATATTCTCAAGTGCTTCCTTATCTGCAAGATCTTTCTTCATCTGATTTTCCAACACCTAAATGAAGACATTTCTTTTGTCTAAATTATATCTGTTTCACTGGGTAAAGGGCAAGCAGAAAGAAAATCATGAAGATAGACAGATTTTTTTTTTTTAAGCAATTGATCATATCTCAAGCAAAATTAAACCCAGAATGCAATTGCATGAAATCCATGGAAGAGCAAACTCCAGAAAAAAGCATTCCCTCAATTATCCTTGAAGACTCAACTTGATGATGGAATTTTATAGACATGGAGACAGCACAGATTTTTTAAAATTATTACTTTAAGTCATATAAACTCTGTTCAAGAACAGTTCCAGACTAATGCAAAAAAAAACCACCCAGAAAAACTCTCTACTCCAAAATATGTACAATAGGGGAAATAAGAAAGTGCCCATCCTTTGGCTGCCCTACCAATATGGCTCAGAAGGAATCTGGGAGTTCCATAAGTGTGGATGAGAAAGGCAACTGAGAACCACAGGAATTCTTCCAGTTGGAGACACCAAATCTAACAGCTAAGTAAAAACCTTGTTTTTTTGACACAAATACCTGTCATCAGGAACAGGACTAAAGTAATTAATTGCTACACTTTTTTAAAAAATGCATGTCATGTATGCACGTCCAGAGCTCTAAATCAGTTGTTAACTAAAGGTCCTTCCCTTCAAAGAAATTTTTGAAGGCACAAATTCCGCTCACCACAGGATATTTTTTACTGTTCCAATTACAAAAACCCCATGTCCTCTTTCATCCCTTTGAACCTTTTTCATCTGGTTTCCTGATTTCTCCTCCTAAAGCCTCTAACATTGGTCCCCATAATACACTGGTTCTCTTTTTCTTTTTATTCATTTTCTAATACCTATCCTCTCTTCCAGCTTTTATATCACCACTTCTCCTTTCCCAACATCTACATCTGATCTTCCTGCTTTCTATCAATCACTCTCCTCTCATTGCTGATTACCAGATGCTCTGATCTACCAAAAAATCTTCTCTTTTTTTCCTTCATATTTCTCCCACAGAAATTTCTTCTCTCCTCTTAAATATTATGTCCTCTCACATTTAAGCCAAAATGTAGAATTAAGGTCCTAGATAAATGTACCATATAAAGATTGTTTCTACTAAGAATAACCTGGTTTAGCAAAGATTCTTACAAAATGTATTTACTGCCTGTCATACTGTAAGCTCTTTAGAAAAAACCATAGCCAGTGCACATATTCCTATTTCCCAGCTTGTTTTTCCTAATTTTAGATGGTGTCTATGATTCTATTTCTAACTGTTTGTTAATGCTACCCTGGAAAAGACAAAAACAAAGTGGGTGGTTTCTGTGGCTTCTTGGCAGATGTTACAGCTCCAAGAGGATGGAATTTCAGAAATGCTCCAGTATTTGCTGCATTTAAAACTTGCAGGTAGGCTGAGTGAACACTCACAGAAAATCACCAGTAGGAACTGAAAGCTTCTTCGGGGTGTGAGATCTAACAGCATTAAGTATCATTGAGTCAGCAGTAGTCAAATTACAATCACCAACTGCCTCCCTCTAGTTCTGACTTCCAATCCCAGCTGTCCTAATGCAGTGCTACAGACAGTTGAGGTACAATGGCAGGGACTGGGAGAAAAGCTGATTTAGATCCCACTAAGCTCCCTGCACATTGCAATAGGGGTGAGCAAGAAGGCTACTCCTAGGACTAAACAATCAGAGCCTAAAGGCAACTGGTTTTCCCTGAACTCCTTCTACCCACAAAATCTTGTAGGAAGATAAGATATTTTTACTTTGAGTTTTTCCTCATAGAATTGTTCCTTCTGTTTCAGCTGCAACTCCAGGTGTTGTGCTGCGATCTGAGCCTCACGATGCTTCTCCTCCAGCTCCTAAAAGCAGCAGAGATTCATATTCAGACACAAAGAAATAGTAGGTGCTGTGTGTATGTGTTACCCAGGTATCAAACACTCATTCATTCTCTTTTTTTAAGACTTCACACTATAAAAATCCCAAGACCAGGGCTGTCATATTAAACAAAACCTTGTGAGAACTGCACATTTTCACCTTTAAGCTCTGCATGTTGCTGCTGACCCACATACTGCAGTGCAGGTCCACTGCTAAGGACAAAGATTTCTACTTCCATGGTAAGAATCTCCATTTCCCAGTAAAATATTCTCAAAGATAGGCCAAGGACATTTGGTGAAAACACACAGTTATAAACATTTTATAGCTGCAGTGGCATCACAGGAAGTTCAGATCTATTTTTACCAAGGTCTCTCACTTGTTTTCTCACAGAAAACCTCAATAAGGGGCTACTGCTGTCAATGCTTTTCATTCTGCATTCAGAGTGGGAATAGCATTTACTTTGCTATATTCCTTAGACAAATGTTGTCAGAAAACTATTTATAAATTGCTTGGAAAATGAAAAGTGCAGGATGCAAGATACGTGGTGGAACATGCCAGAACGTTTTTAACCTCTTTATTTCACATTAGATAGTTTCAGCCGTGCACAGCAAGGATTTAAGCCATTTGTAACTCAGAAATCAGCTGTTTCTGCTGTCTGACTATGTTATTTGGGGTATATCTATAATCAGCTTTCAACAGGACACCTCACAAGAGCTGGGCTTACAACTTCATGCTCATTCATTGTTGTATTTGCCACTCCAACAATTTCCCTGGAACAAGAGCAGCTCCAGGTCTGTCATTCACTACCACTGGCTTGACTCTTGCATAGACAAGTTGAGGTGTTGGGCTGCATCCAGGTCTCCTGTCTGCCTTCATTACTGCATAGCACAGGAAAATTTCCTGATATATGTGTGTACTTTAGCACTTTTCATATTAATTTCACATTCTCTTTTCTGATCTTCCTCATCTTGAAAATATATGACTTTTTTTGCAGTAATTTGCCATAGACCTCTTTTTCCAGAAGTGAGAATCAAAGAGGAGGTTCACCAAAAGTAGGTCATCTCCAGTGCCTAGTCCTGACACTTCTGCACGGAATGGAGATTGCTGCTTTTTGCAATTGAAATATGTCTCCCAGCAACAAGAGGGACAACTCACCTCCCCCAGAAGCCCACACGTTTCAGGTCCTGGCAGAGAATCAGACAACCAGATCAGCAGCAGCTTCAAAGCCACCAGCATCAGACTGCTCATACTGTGGCAGAAGCTTCACCAGTTCCTGCAGTGGCACTTAACAGCCAGAGTGGGCTCAAAAAGGTAAATCTCTTACCATTCCAGTTCTCACTCACTATTCTCTGTGTAGCACTGACTTTGTGTTTGGCATCACAGCACTGATCTACATGTTCAGACAGTAATAAGTATCTTCTCTGACTTGTTTCTTGCTTCTTATTCAATCCATTACAGGTAGATGAGCTGGTGCTTCTCTGATACTGCTACATGAGTGTATGTGAAAACAGTGCCTTTATTCAGCAATACCCACCTTACTCTATGCATCTTCAACTCCCTTCTTACCTTTCTATACTTTCTATACCAGGAAAAGTCAAGTGTTTGTAAAGATCAGCTAGAGGGGAGGTACAGGGTAGGAGTGCAGAAAGAACACCAGTACCCTGTGCTCCCAGGTCAGAGTTGCAAGGGACTAGGAAAGACTGCAGGAATATTTCTTCAACACCTGTTTGACTTTTTCATAAAATACTTTCGTGCCTCCCCAACACTGTGTCAGAACTCCATGGAAACTATCTATAAGAAGAGCTAAACATATCCCCTGGTGTAAAACAATTACTCGATATTTTTGCATTCCCTTCCAGTTTCTCCTCCACAGAGAACATAATCAAAACCAAGGAACAATTCCCAAATATACACAGGAGGCTTATGAAACAATTCAAAGTTTTACACTATTTCTAAACATAAAATTGGCTCTGTGCCCAGCATAGTCTCCCACTTACCATGCACTCGTGCTACCAAAACAATTTGAAAGGAACAGCACTACTAAAGAACCCATTCTACCTTTTTCTGACAGCAGTCAGGCATTCTGGTGTTAAAGTCTACATCCCCAGAACAAGCCTGGGTCATCTGTTGACTCTAAATATGCTTATTTATACATTTCCATTTGGCCTTCCTCATGTGTGTCTCTGCTCAGGATTACTACCAATGAAATGTCACCCTTTTTTTCCTCGTCATATTGGTAATACACAAAGAGAGCTCATGAGGAACACAAAGTAAATTTAATTATTCCACTATAAAATTATGCTTCCTGTCCCAGGGAAGCAAAAGTATTAGAAACACCCTCTGCTTGGTTCACTGGAGACTGACATACTAACTTACTATAAAGATTTAATAGGTTTAAGCAGGAGAGAAACAATAAATTGCCAACAGAGAAACATGTGGGTGAAAACGGTTTCCTGACAAATATTATCTTTGGAGATGAATAGTTTAGATGACTAATTTCTCTCTGCTTCAAAACATAAGCATTTCAAATAGATCTGACCTCTAAATTCCTCTACAATTTAGTTTAAAAGATAGATATTAATGGTTTTGTTGTTGCAGTATCCTGTCCTGAGAATATTTTACTTCTGAAACAATCAATAGGTAAAATAATTTAAATATTACTATGTTGACTTAAGAGTGCTCTCCCTGAGGCAACTACAATTTTGAAGAAGTATTAAGACTAAAAGTACAGGAGTGAGTTTGTAACTACAGGTGCAAGGAGAGTTTGAGTGCTTAAGCTTTCTCCAGGATGACTGATACAAGAAAGAAATCCCTTTATTCAACGATTTCCACCTTATTCAATGCAATTCTATGGCTTCTGATTCTTTCCTACCCCTTTCTTACAAACTCTCACGCTCGAAGTTTCATTTTCACCTCTGCTCACCAGAATTTTCTCTGCCATCTGTTGAATCTGTTGAGATTTAGTTTGAATATCTTCCTTCAGGCGGTTTTCTCGTCGTTCCACGGTCTCTAATCTCTTCACTTGATTCTCCAGAGAATGGCGCCGTTCCTGTAGAGCAATTATGAGCTGCCATTTAGGCTATTCAACTCTGCACTAGCACAAAGCAAGGAGCAGTTTCTAGAAAAAATTCGGCTGAAGCAGTCAGTGTACATGGTTGGCTTCTGTATTTTAAATCCTCATCATGCCTCAAATCCCTTAGGTAACCACATGTCCTTATTGACTCCTCACTCAAAATAAAAAAATCTCTCAGTTTTTTTCAAAGAAATGTATCTTTTTTAATTAAAAATGGATTCATGTCTGACACTTTCCCCTGAAGAGTTACTACAGGAATACGCATTGTTCAGAGTCATCCAGATGAGGGTTCCTAAATTGATGCACATCCCAATAACTAATTTTCTTTAGATAGACATTCTCCACTCACCTCCGCTTCGAGTAATTTCTTCTTCATGCTTTCATTAGAATCTTCCCTGTTCTGCAGTTTCTCCAACTCCTTCTCAGCTCTCTCCTTTGCTTGACGGATATTCTGCAGAAGCTCAGTTGCCTCTGAGCTGGCTTTCACAGCCTGAAGGTCAAAAGAAAAGAAAAGAAAAGGTATTATATGAAAAGCACACACAAAAAATTTGGTGTGTGAAAGCTTCATAACCTCAAGGTGGTCAACATTCTGAATAAATCCACTACAGAACTTTGGCCTAACTGTCTAAATTAAGACAAACACAAACATGTGTGGGAACCCAAATTCTAACTTCAATTACATAATTCTAACTTCTGTTTCACAAAAAAACCAAAAAATTAAAATCCAGGAGATGCACAGGTTTGTCTCATTGAAGACTTGCTATACTTTCTACTATACAGAAACTTGCTATACTGCAAGTTTCTACTTGACTCTGTGTCTTGACAGTAAAGTCTACTACCCAGTTCAGCTCAAGTTCTTGGAAAGAACTCACAAAATAATCTTACTAAAAGATCAGGAGAATAACCTGTCAGCCTAAAGATAATTCCTTAGTATCAATGCAGGGAGAGAAGAAGATGGGATAAAACATGATTGTTTTGAAATATTACAAGTACTATTTCTATATAGTTTTGGCCTCCATGAATAATAACCCTTGAAAAAAGCCCCTCTCAGGAGGTGCCAAGTGTGAAAAGCTTGCTCAGGGGATTATTATGACAACCCCTTTCTCTTCTGTTGAAAGATTCCAATAAGACTGTTCTTACAGTGATGACTGACCATGACAGCAAACATTAGATATTATGCAGCATACATTGTTAAGGTGTTTTAAAATTCTGCTGTGAATCCTTATTGTTCAATACTTTTACTGTGAATAACTGAACTCTTAAGTGACTTTGCAATTAAAGCAATTAAACCAAGTCTAACATGTATTTTAATAGTGAGCTAAAACCAGTTGAACTCTGTCTTCAGAAGCAAGGGAGCAGTGCATTGCCCATGGTATACCCATTAAATGAGAATTTCTCTACACTACTCCAGTTCTGACTCAGCTTCATTTGTAAAAATAAACACTGTTGACATGTCTCAAGAGCCAAAAGCATATTGAAAACACCAGTGACTTCAGATACCAGTTCCCACCCCTCTTTCCTTATCATCCCCCATGCTATGACTAATTCTATTTTTGAGGGTAAAACAAAGTGCATCCCTCCTCTCCATTAAGGTTTCACTGGAAAGTCTCGTGGAAAATTCACTTTCACCACCCAGATGTTACCTTTGTCAGCTTTTCCTGCAGCTCTTGGATTTTGGCCTGCTGCTCTGTATTGATCTGCAGTTAAATAAAAAGATGGAGGGAAACAGTCATAAAACCAAAAAGGAAAAAATGCTCTCTGCTGATGATACTGTATTTATTTTAATTCACTTCCCAAAAACCTTTGTTTCTCCCTATAAATTCCAACACATCAAAATGCTCCTTGGCCAATCTATTCCCACTTTGCTAACTTCTGCCTGATGTCAAATTTTGGTCACCAAATAGATTGTTCAGTGTGAGAATATGCAGAATTCTATTAGGTTTTCATTTGCTGTTCTTTATGAATAAAGAAAGCCCTTATGCATCCCCAATTTCACTCCTAACTAGGATGACACATAAAGGCCTGTCTTTGCCTGGCTTCTGAACACAATCCATTAGGAACAGGTTATCCAGAGCCAGCTTTATATCAAATCAGAAAGAACAGTGAATCACACCAAGACAAAGACATTTTAAAAAACGAAATGAAATGAAATAGGGAGGGTTGAGAGGCCATGCATGTCACAGACTAGCCAAAGGTACGCTTGGTTTCTGTGCATAATATGAAAGACCCAGCAAGCAAACTTCAGGACACTGAAGTGAACATACCTTCTCCAATTTGCAATACAACTCTCCTGCTTCATTTTTTCCTTGATCTTTAACCTGTAACTTAAGTATAAAATACATCAAAATCTCAGGAAAAGCTGTAGTACATTGTGCTTCTATCCAGTCGTGGTATTTGAACACTAGGAGTTACACAAAGTTGAAGTCACGCTACTTTGAGGGCACAACTGGAAAACATTTTGCATTAGTGGTACAAACCACACTAATCTTTGAAGGATACCCCCCCCCAACTCATGTGAGTGTGTCAAACAGCACTAGGAATTCAAGTAAAGCATCAGCCCTGGGTCTCCCACGAAGCCTAAACTACCTTTTGCAATTTGTTGTGACATTCGGCAGCTTTACGTTTGAATTCTTCAGCTGCCAGTCGGGACTCTCTCAACTCTGACTCGTAGAGGTCACTGCGCCTGCGAGCTGAAATCAGATCCTCTTCCAACTGATTCATCATCAACCTCATTTCTTCAACTTGAGCTTGATATTCCTGTAGTTGAGGTGGAAGGGGAGGAGAAGGTATTACGTTTTAGAGGCAAGAGGGGAAACGCTTGGAGCAGCAGATCCCAGAATATTGATTACAGGCAAGAGATGAGTTTAAGAGGATGTGGAAGAAAGGTAAAGTACAAAATAAAACAGTAAAAACTAAACAAAATAACATCAATGGTGTTCTGGTTTGAGTCTTGCCATTTTCAACTCAATACCTCGTAAAGTCAAAACATTGACTTTTTTAAGAGTGCAGGAACACATAGATACATCTACATACAAATGATAAAAATTACTTACATTTCTAAGTTCTGAAACAGAAATGTGCCTTTGAGTTGATGTCTCTACTAAATGCCCAGATGCTGCCTCAAGATCTATTTTCTCAGGCTGATAACATGACAGTTATCACAGATCTGCACAGCTTGGGTAAACGGAAAGAAGGAGAAGCAGAGGGGTAGCACACTGTGCCATCAGCTATTTTCTCTTGACAGAGTTAAAAAGGATCACACTGCTCTGCATGGGAGACAACCTAAAATCAAATATTATCTTGGAAAAACTATCTATAAATCACATTGCCTATAGAAGATATTTTTCTATATAGGTAGAAATAAAGATTCCCCTTGCAGGAGACTACAAGATAGGGCATTTGGATGGGGAAGATGGGAGAAGAAAAGAATTTGAATTGACTATCTCAATGACACTGGGAACTCAAACTGAGACTAGCTCAAGAGATTGCTTCTCACATATTCACTGGATAAAAAAGATTTTAATCTTGTTTATTTAGCATTTACTAAGTCCTGTAAGTATATATTTCATAAAATTACTCTAAAGCAAAGGACAAAAAAAACCTAAAAAACCAAAGTATTTTTTATGAAGCTGAGAACAAGTAGAAAACAAGCACATCAAGAGCTAGGAACAAAGATTATGAAGGACTGACAGTGGGGGAGTCTCTCTTTCTTTCCATTTTAATACCTTACAATACGCCTGACTACCCCCATATGCAGGAGAGGAACTGTCTCGTGACAGACTCAGGTTTGTCATCGCTCCCCCAGACAGGCACTGCCTTCAGCTACAAAGGGACTGCAGGAACACTGACCCCAGGGGCAGCCCCTGACTCTCCAGCAAGGAGAGTTTATGCAGATATTTAAAGAAGCTGGGCCTTTAACAGATTGCTTTCCTATCCCTTTGGCAGAATGGCTCTTTGCTTTGTAATCCCAAAATTGGTTCTCCATTTTGTAAGGAAGACAGGGACCTACTCTTTCCAGTTAGCCTCCTGTGGATGACCTTATTTTCTTACTGGAAAGAATTGGAGCCTTTTGATAATAACTAAGCATATATTAACTCAAACATTCTTTGCATACAAATAAATTTGTGAATAAAAAAGGCAGAACTGTTTGAAGGAATATATGTCCTGCTCAGAAAGTATAATTTGTTAAGACTTCCTAAAATACTGGGGTTTTATATCAGTAAGCACTTGACCAAAGAATTACAAGTATGACTACAGTTGCCACTGTGACAATGAGTGTTTGGGAAGGGAGGAGAATGGGGGAGGAGAAAAGAAGGAAGAAGAAGAGATAGTTAGTGATATTTCAGGTTTTCTTGTTTCAACACATTTGAAAGATTATCTTTGAATAAGTCTCATGATCAGGTCAGAGGAACAGGCCACACCACTCCAGGCAACACAGAACAAACCTCTCAGATATTCACTGGTCAGAGTTTAAGAACTACCAAGAGGTACTTAAGTGCATATTAGTGGACAGGCAAAGCTCAGGGCATGTACCTGAAGCAAATCACATCAGGGAATTACATACAAATGAGTGGGGCTCTCAAAAAATACAGATTCTGAGCTGTTGCAAGTACATCTGCTCGTACAGATCTTCATCAAGTAACGGCCAGAGCACAGGTTTAGTTAAAACAAAAAAAACAAAACAAAACAAAAACCAAACACATACCCCAAACAAACAAAAGACCCCACAAATCCACCACACTCTTCTATTCAAGTACCTGAGGTCAAGTTGAACCTACAGCCTTGCCCTGAAAATACCATGTGCCTAAGTATTAACTTTTGAAGGTTCTGATTTGCTGTTGATTTGACTTGTTCTCTCTCGGGTTTCAGGTTTTCAACAGGAAAACTCTAAAGGGACTATTCCATCTCATCTCCCAGTTCCCTCTGACTTAAAAATCATGGTCCAAGTTAATGGCCAAGATCCACCTGCTCGTATGAGTCAGCACAAATATCTCAGCATTTTTTGTTGCTCTTGTCTTTCAGAAAGCTCAGAAGATCACTTCAGATATGAAAGCCTGCAGGATATTACAGATTCATTTGTTGACCTAAGCAACATTTTTATGTCATTGTGAATCTTCACAAGCCAAATTAAGAGATTCTGGGACAAAGCATTTGATTAAAAATTACTTGCATTATGTTTCCTCTGTTACATGTGTCTGTACTGCCTAAGAATCTATGGGTATTTATAACCATCAAAAATGTTCCACATTTCAGTATTTAAAGCAACTTTTCAAGCAAAGCACCAGAACAGAGAGCAGGGAGCTTTAGATCCCTTGTATTACATAAAACAACCACCCAGAAGAATGCAGGAGAAGTCTATGGAGGCCTGATACATCCAGAGGGTTGAGTTTGCATTTCATTACTTTTTACATAAGAGCTTCTTATGTCTGGAGAATTATTACCAAGGTTTCTGGGCTTCCTTGTCTCAAACGCTTTGAAATGAGTCAGTTACCATTTGTAAAGTGCTTTGAAGATGAAAACCAACAGATAGTTGCAAAGAATTATTTGAATGTTACAGCAAATTTCAATTTCTTTTTCTCAATGCAGTATGTTGCTGTTAATTCATAAAAATGAATGAGTTTTGTCTTGTAAATAATTTTAAATCCTAAAAATGTCCAAATATGGGCATATTTTCATTTAATTTTGACTTTTTTTTTTTCCTTATGAACAACCATATGGATTAATGAATTTTGAACATTCTTCTAGAGAACAAAAAAATTATTAATTTCTCCTTCGCAAATAGATTAAATTAGGAAAAGAAGAGTTAGGCAACACACATTCTATTTTGAAAGACTATTAAGCATTTTAAATGGTCAGATAAGAAAGAAGAAAAAAAACCACCACAAAATAAAGGCTGGCTCAGTTCTCTCCCAGGTGAAGATTCATTAACTTGTTGTGAAATTTGCACACCTTAACCATTTTAAATGGATAGTTCATTTCTAATGCAGTATATTAGTAAAGCATTGCAACTTTCTCCTAAGCTGGTTTTATAGACAAAGTCCTCTCAGGACTAGGAAAAGAAAAACCTGAAGTTTGGAGTCTGTGCTCACTCGCAAAATACACAAGTGGAATTTTGTTGCTTCCTGTATTGTTTAGGAACCCATGTGAAAACACACAGATTGGGAGTTATCACAGCCTACCAACATCAAATGTCATCCTGGCACCAGAGCTAGAATATGCCAAGAATGCCTGTTTGTGGCCAGCCACCCTGCTCCCCAAAGAAGCAGGAATACCTGTTCTTTGATCTCTTGCAGTTTTCGGCTTTGCTCTCTGATATCATGAAGTAGCTGCAGTGCCTTATCATCTTCCTGAGACACCTCCATCCGTGCCTGCTCCAGGCTTCGCTTTAAGCTCTGCAGAAAGCAAAATGTTCAATACACAGTCTTTGGTTTTTCAAATGGTTGTATAACGAAGATCTTTAGTCACACAAATGCCTCCTCGACTGCAGTGAGGCATCAAAATAATAATAATAAAAACAAAAAAATTTAAAAAAGAAAAATTGAGGCACCAGTGATGGAACTCTAATGAAATTCATGGCCAGTGCTGCTCCTATCTGAACAGAAGCAGCCCATTTTTACAAACATTGTTTACTCAAATCTTGGTTCAAATATCTACTTCCTCACATCAGGTTTAGAGACAAAAACCAAACACAGATCACAAAAGGCATCCATTATTGACAGCATTTATCTATATTTTATCCAGCACTATTAATTCACAACCTAGACACAATCCTTCAACTTCATGTTACTTACATTTTTCTTGTTGCTGTTAAGTGAGTCAAATGCTTTAATCATTGTTAAACTTCTACAAAGAATAGAAGAGCTGAGTATGTATCTCACCACACACCTTACCTGCAATTTGGACCTACCAGTGGTCCTCCTATCAACTGAGTATTATTCTTCAAAAGAGAGATATAAACTGAATTTTATTTATTTACCTAGTAGCATTTGGTATGGTAAAACTCAGCCCCATTTTAAGATGTGCTTCCCAACAAACCAACCCATCAGAAATGGTTTTCAATTCTCTGAAAGAGAGTATTATCTGCACTTCTGTTCTTGGTACAAGAGAGGAAACATAATTGTATATCCAACTGAAAATACAGAGACTATCGACTAGAATGAAAATATCCTCACTGGAATCTTGCCAGGACAACTGGGCAGACATTCCAGCTCCCATGAAAAACGCCAAAGGATCTTTGAAGGCATGGTTTTGCAGTCTCATTTTTATATTCTACCTGAAAAATAGCCCCTGTCCTACAACCTTCCCTGACACTGTGCTGGGGAACTGGATCAGTCTGAACTCAGGACACCACAGATGGAGGCAACACCATTGCTTCCTAATCCTATTTGTTCCTGAAGACTTCTGTCTAGGCACTGATTAGGCCCCTTCCTCTTCTGGCTAAGAAACCTGCAAGAAGTCAAACCCAAGCATGTTCTAGCACAGCCAGTAAGACAAACATCACAAATAGTTTCAGCAAGACCAGGACAGTAGTCACTTCTGCATGATCTAGGCACATGACCATGAAACAACGCTCGAATAAAACTATCAAGCAAGCTTTTGCAAACAATTCAGGGCTCCATGTTCAACAGATATCCCCTCACACATTATTTTCTCTCCATCAAGTACCCCACTGAAAGCACGATGGAAGAGAAAGACAAAGACCACCAAATTTCAGGCCTTCAGCTCTGGAAGGACTGGGGTAAGGGCTCACACTGCATTCTGTGATATAGGTGGCCAGGTCCTGCTCCAGGAGGGATCGCTGGGTCTCAGAGGCTTTCAGTTCCACCTCCTTTTGGCTAAGAACAGCCTCCACCTCTGACACTCTCCGGTGCAACCGCGTCATTTCCTGCTCCATCTGCAATAAATATCAAGAGGTTATAAAGGGGGGCTTCACAAGCTTTGTTAACTGCTACATTCAGAGCTCTGTTTGTAAGGAATTTGTCTCCAAGAGACTTCTAAGCTATGTTTCTCCAAATGGTGTTTAAATTCCGATACCATTGTCTCTGCTCCAGGAATGCACAGTTCTTCTTAAGGACAAGTAGTAAGTCTAAGTCACCCCATTCATTCAAGCTGCTTGTTCATATTCAGTCATTCTTCGAACCCCAGTTAGCAAAGAAGACACAATCATTTTTCACCTGACTTGCAGAGATGGGTCACTTTAACCTTATCCCAAATCCATGCTGGACCAGAAGATGGTTTCCCCCCATCTCCTTGTCAGGAGCAAATGGTCAAATCCAGAACAGAGCAGGGAGAAAAGTAATGGAACTCTCATAAAAGTCTCAAACAAGCAGTAAGTGTTAAAAGACTCCACCAGGTTCCCTTTATTGGAGCACAGCAACTGTTATGAGACGTTCACCATAAGCAGTGACGTGACAACAGTTATATGAGCAGGAGCTGATGAGTGAGGAAGAGCCCCTCAGAACAGTACTGGGGTAACTGCTGGGATGAAGAGGCAGGGCCTGCAGGAAGCAGCAGTCGTCTGTGTCAACGCTGGGAAAAGGACAGTTTAAAATCCAGAGCCGCTTCTTGTTAAGATAAAAGTATCTAGAGCAACAGCATGGCCTAAATTCATCTCCCTTTGTACTGGACAGGAAGCCACCTCTCTGAAGGAAAAGCACTTTGCCCACCACGAGTCTGGATGATCAGCAGCATCTGACAGATCCCTGGACATACAGTGGTTGCAGATTCCTGGAGCAATGGAGATGGCCAATCGCATAAATAAATACCTTGTGACACTTGTCCTGGGCGTCTTGGAGCTCTTTGCTCTTGAGAAGAAGTGTCTTTTCCATGGAGCTGACCTTGGCTGGAGAATCCACACTTGAAAAAACAGATCTAAAAGAGCAAAGCCAAACAGCACATGAATATTGGCAAAAGGTAACAGAAATCTGATTCATGCAGCCTCTGTAAAGTCATTGTGTACTTACTTATCCCGGGATAAAAGAAAGGTGCAGCAATTCCAGTCTAACAGCCATCATTTCAGATCAAACATACCATAAAAGCTGATGACAGTATATCATTATTAAATAATCCATGTGTACTTCTGTTTACAATATTAATATTTTCCATCAGTGGATATGTCACAGTGCAAAACAATAAATCACAGCAGCAGCATTGCATAATTTGTAGGGATTTATAAGTGCAACAAAACCAAAGCATAAAGCCAAAGTAACCTTTGGAAAGACAACAAATTTCCGGAGAAGTGCTTTTTATTTGGTACTTTATTTTTAAACAGGTTTTTAAATTATCATCGAACTATAAAAGCCCTAAAAACTTCAACATTTCATAATCTGCACCACAGGAAGAAGAGTTTAATATCCTTAGTTACATTCTGTGAATCAAAATTGAAACTTTCCTAACCCAATTCATACGATCCCTACAAACTCAATCAATATCAATATGATTAGTCACACTGCAGAACTTCAGAGTTCCACTTAGAAGTAATTCTTTTTCATGAGACACAACTTAACTGTACTGTTCAAAACAATTTGACTCCAGAAACCTGGGGGAAATATTTACTTGTTCTTAAGCTTTCTGTCTAATTGGGACTCAGCATTTAAGAAGTTACCGTTTCTGTTAGTCTAAATTCCTTCTAGAAAATGATAGGAAGCCACCTGATGTTTGGCAGCATATTTTTAGTGCTTTGCAGCCTTAAATATGCAATCTGCAACCAAAAAATTAAGTACACGCATCAAAACATAATTTTAAAAATCACATTCTCCCTCGCATGAAATGATTCAAACTAGATATTTGAGCAGTTAGTGATGGAACCGGTGTTAACTGATAGATCAAAACACAGGAGCACAATGAAGGTGCTAATAAAAGATCACACGGGCTGCCCACACATTGCTTTCTGCTTCTCCTGGCCACAGTTTGGTGTGCAGCCAGCTATCCCCACGGAGAGAAAGGAGCTTTGAGCAGCTCTCTGCATATAGCCACACACCCACACACAGCAGCACAGGCTCCTCTTAACACCAAGGAAAGTTTCGTTCCATCACCACCATTTTCTGAGAAAAACCTACTCCTTAATCCAACTAGATATGCAACACAGGCACAGGGAGAGACACGGGGATTTTGATGAAAATGCTGCAGCAACACCTCTGTATCAAACAGATCGTCAGCACCACCACCTCAAGCTGTCATTAGGAAACACTGTTTTCAGCAAACAAACACAACAAAATCCACCAGTGCTGCCCTGAGAGGTCAAATATTAACACCTCTTCAGAAACCTGATATGGAAAAACTTAGAAGAAAGAATCCTGCATGTCAATGATACAGATATGATCAGGACTTACAAAAAAAAAAAAAATGTTTAAAATTAATGCTTTTATACAGCATTCCTTTAGTCCTGGTCCAATCAATCCAATCCGTCAAATTACCATATTTAAAAATCAATTTATAAAGCGTGTCTATACTCCTACAGAGAAAAGGCAACCATCTGAGAAAGATGCATATTAAATTCCATAACAGCTGGGTGTACAAACAAGGCTAAAAATGAATAGTTGAGAAAAGCGGTCTAAAAATACAAATTAAAGCTCACATTAACTAAAAAAGACACTAAGGAATCTGCTTTCAAATGTTAATCAAATATATGTAAATAGCTGCAAATATGTACTGAGACAAGTCTGAGAATCTTCTTATAATAAAAATGTATTTTTACAGGTCTGAACTGTACGGGCTGAAGCAATCTTTTTTTCAATTATAGTTTCAGCCTTAGCCATCACCTTTTCAAACCTGAGGCATTACCTAAGAAAACTCCAGCCAGTTCTCACAAACCTGATTTTACTTGTGGCTTCTATTCCACCTCCCTAAAGGAGCTGATTTTTTATTTGTTATTTTTGCTCATTTATTTTATTTGCTATCAAAAGAATCAGAGCCTAATCTTACAGGCACCATTTTGCTTTTCAAAAATTTCTCCTAGTAAGCCAGCTTAAAGCATCCATATGCACTGCAAACCAGGCAGGAACAGGATGGATTCGGGGAAGGAGATGCAGAGCTCTGCAAGGACAGGTGGTTCAGCCAGGTGGGATGGGCTGGGACAGAGAGCAGGAGACCGACCGAAGTTTGCATTTCACGAGGTGACTGCAGAGGGAGCTGCTCCTCAGGGTTGGTGTGTTGGCTTTGTAAGCGAAGAGGAGGCTACAAACTAGAACTGCAATCTTTCTTCCTCATTCCTGTCCAAAGCGAGGATGAAATTCCTTAAAAATATATGTCTCGGTGACACGACAATTTTCCTGCCATGGAAACAGAACATCTTATCCCCAAGGAAACCGATTTTGGTTAGCACTGGACACGCAGCTTTTAACAGACTTGCTTTCCCAGTAATTCTCTCCTGTGTACAAATTGTATTAGAACAACTTCCTGAACATCCATACAATCTTCAAAGTATCAGAAAGGGGCAGACAGAGGAAATCAAGAGAAATGGAATACTGGCTAATCTAATAAGCCTTGTCATGGTGATAGAAGCTCTCAACAGAGCATGACAAGGTGGAAAATACCCACATTTCTGGGGCACTTACATTCTTCCTCAGTCAGCATCATTGCAAAAATTAAACACATACAATCCAACATCAAAAGCCATGATGCAAAGCTATCATTCAGGCTGAGACCATCCTACAGTATCTCATTTAATTAACTGCTACATCTGGATCAATTCTCTTAGCATGACAGCAGTTTCTGCTGTTTCCTCTGAAGTGTGAAAAAATAGATTAACAAAAGGTAACCAGCATCCATCAACAAGAAAATTGCAATAAAAAAAATTTTAAAAAACCCCAAAGTCAAGTCTGTAGTACCAAGCTCTGATAGCACTGGGGCTGTGCCAATTTACTTTCCAAATAAGCACTGCCTGCATGACTAAAAACCAAGTTAACTTACAGCTGACTAGTGATTTCACAGCTAGATCAGCAGCAGCCTCAACCAGCAGAATGATCAGAAATGGTGCTGGTTGTGTAAAAGCTCCTCCAGTTCCAACTTGGCTGAGATGAAAAAGAAAAAAGCGTTAGCAGAGGAAAAGCTCCAGGATGACTCTGGGGTATCAAACACGTCCCCTGGTCCCCCCCGTGCATCACATCACACCTCGGAACTTCCCGTGTCCTTTTGGGCCACTCTCATAAACCCCCAACTCACCTGTGCTGCTTCCTTCTCACAATGATTGGCACCATCTGTCCTAATCCTGGCCCCCACACAACATGCCCATAATCTCATCCCCCATCCCTCATGCTCTATTCCTTTTAGCATTATACTCATCTGTACCTTCCGCCCCCTCCTAAATGCTTGCTCAGGCCTAAAAAAAAACCAACCAAAAACAAACAGTGATACCATCAATCTGTGAATAGAGCTTGCTGAAGCAAAGCATATTTTTGGTATGCTCATCCTGTGCTTCCTCTTTAATCTATCTTTGGTGAAAGAGCTCACCAGAACCGACAAACTGTTGGAAGAAATCAGTAGTCCTTCTTTTTGGAAGAATGGCCCATTTTAAATCTCAGTATTTTATAATGACAGTCATGAATCAATATCAAATTTTTAAATTTAAAAAAAAAAACCCAAACACAATCCCAGTAACCCAAAAAACCAAAAAACAAACCCCCAGAAAATACCACTTCTTAGGACCTTGCAGAGAGGACATGGGCAGGCAAAAATTTGCATTATAAATTATTTTTTAATTAGGTATTTTTCATTAGGTATTTTGGTACATTTTATTTGGTATTGATTTTTACTAGGCATTTATTTTTATTAGGTATTTATTTTTATTAGGCAATTTGGTATATTTGGTTAACCCTGGATTTATAACATATTTATCTTATGCCTTCAGGCTTCTGCTAGTCACCTGCAAAGGACAAGACCGATTTTCCTTCACCACTTGATGCATATTTTTGGCACCCAAGGGTTTTTGTCACTTGTTCTAAGCACTGGAGATCAGCCATGGTTAGGGACAGGAAGGTGGGGCTGGCTTTTAATGGAATTAAACCCTCAGTTGCCTCTTATCTTGTCACAGTCACACGCTCCAGCCAGGCTTGCAGTCAGACAGGCTCTTCTCCCCCATATCAGGAATTCAGAGGCCATGATGGGAGAAGGACTCAGCTGGTCCTTCTCTGCAGCCTCAACCCAGCTCTTAGAATCATCCAGCAGATTGCTAGGACAGGAACCCATGGCATCAGCAATTAAGCCTTTGATTTCTCCTGATTGCTTCCTACGATACATTGATGTCATGACTTTTGCTCTTTTGTTAAATTTCACAGTTGTTAGAGGGTCACAAATTCATCCCAAATCTCATGGTATGGGGCAACACTGCAATTCAATGAACCCTTCTAAGCTACACACCAACTATGTAATTCCTGGCAACAGGTCTAAGTGACTCAGGTGAACCCTTCTAGCACTAAGCCATTGGGAGAAAGAGAAGAATGGAAAAGAGAAGTTCTTTTACCTTCCTTTTCTTTTTACTGAAGTATTTGAAATTCCTAGCTCAGCCATACCTTCTTACTGTCCAGTGAACAAGGGCAAGAGCATAACCCTAAACTTCGTGGCTTGACAGCCCTCAAATTAAAAGCCATGAAAGTTTCAAGGACCTTGTTACTGGCACCCTGCAGCTGCCTGGGCTCACTGTGAGCAGCACTGGAGGGTTCGTGCTGCAGACAGGAAAACAGATCTGCATCACTTAGCAACCATAAGGTTGGACTTTCAGAGGAAAGATTTCAAGAAGAAAAATTCTGGACTGATCAACTTCATGACTTAGGACCTTCCAGAGAAGACGTCCCGAGATTCACAAGAGATAAGCCTCCCCCCCTCCATTTACTGTTCTGCATCTAGAATTTGATGTTCAAGCTGGTGTGGACAGAAACAGTACTTACTGTATTTCCTCAAGTAAAACACACACTAGACAACATTTTATAAGTAAGAAGTTATCTTTAGAACCCAACTGCAGTGATATTGAGAATAAACTAATCACTGCATTATTTAAATACAGATATATTTTCAAGTCTCCGCAAGCTCTTTGCCATATTTAAATCACCTTCTTAGAACAAAATGCAAATATTAACTGCTAAAAATAACAAAGTGCATTTATCAAGATCTCATTCAAAAAAAGAAGCCAATAAGACCTATCTAAATTAAAATTATTTGGGGGAAAATATGATGTCTTTCTGTTCCAGTACAGGGAAAAAGCAGGCCACACAAAACAGAAATTTTACTTCAGTCAAAATTTCCCCAGAGGACATTAATCCCTATATTCTTTTGCTATACCTCTTCCTATTATCAAAATTCTAATATAACTTCCATATGCATTTTCAGTACCATCTCCAAAAAAGAAGCACATCAATCCATCTGCTACAGCTGTCTCAGCCTCCAGCACAGTTACACCACTGTTCTGAGACTTCACCTCACACTCCAGTTCTAGTCCTGGGCCCGATCACATAGAGATTTTTACCACACATATGTGGTCACTATTGAGGTTCTTCTGTCCCCTGAATGGTCATTTAGCCTTGGTTTGGTACGTGGATTGCAGTTCCCCAGGCAGAAAAGATAATACTCTAAGTTAAACTCATCACTCCTGAATTAAGACAGATTTTTAACCCCAGGTATCTACAGATCTAACAGTCCCTTTTTCTAATTCTGCTGACAATATTAGATCATTTCACCAAAAGAACACTTTTTGGGTTTTTATGTTGTCTCCTTTTTCCCATAAGAGCAACTCTGCTGAGGAGGGACAGCCAAAGATTCCCTTCTTATTACTGGCATAACCATCATATAACCTTGATTCACGGCGTGGGCAAGATCAAAGATGTCAACAGTATCACCAGATTTGGTGACACGTTTACTGCAGAGCAACTATCACAACGAGTATGACAAAAAATGAAACTTGATTAAGACAGATTGACAACCAAGTCCCTGAAGGGAACTAACTAGCAGGAGTGAACGATGGTTGACACGAAAACACAGCACCTCAGTGCACTGAATCACTAACACAGCTAAAGCCACTGCGTTCCTGAGAGGCCTCCAGATCCCAAGGTAAGGACTTCCCAACTTAATGCACTGCACTAATACTTTTTCAATAGCTCTGTCATCAGAAACTAACCACCCACCACATCAGATGGTTTATAACACATTACTTATATTCTTCTTTTTCTCTGACTCCATTCCCTCGGAAAGCATGTTTTCTTTCCATGGAAAACCATTTCTTCTAGATCTTCACATCCCTACAAACACACACACACACACTGCATATTTCACCTGAGTCTCCAGTCTCCTAACACAGTACAGCAATGCCCAGTCCTCCTATTTTTGACCCAGCAGCACACAGCCAGCTGCCATCAGCTCCTTCTCTTGTTCACTGACCCATTGCTGCACATTCCCAGGTTAGTGGAGCTCCATTTCTGTGGATCACTGATTTAGTCTTACACATCCCAGCACTTGGTGCCCACTCTCTGACCCAATAAAATAACACCACCCCCCTTTTCCATCTCTGAACTCAGTATTCTCCCTCTTGCAGGGATCTGCAGTACCAGAAATGCAATCATCTGCTGCTCCCTGCTTAACAGCAACAACTAATTCAGAGTATTTCAGCAACAATTTCAACAATAACTGCTTTAGAATCAATCTTTCCATCCCATTTCCTCCCCTTCATCCCAGAAATAATCAGAGAATGGTAGGACATGCACAAGGCACAGCAGCAACAGATCAAGCCCGAATCTGGCAGCTTCCCTACAGCAGAGTACAGGTCAGTTAAAACAGCTTTTCCCCACACACACCATCCTCACTGTAACAAACCTGCCCATTTTCCAGCAGTCCTATCCACCTAAGCAATAATTCCTACTTACTCTGGTCTGAGGATCCCCAATGCCTTGATGAATGAAAACCCCACAAACGGTAAATCTTCCCCCGAGAATCCTGCTGGGCTCAACTGGCGCGTAGAGGATAAAACCCGCGAATTCTTCTCTGGTTCATCAAAATTTGAGGTGTCATCATCAGACTTGAGAGTAGGAACGAAGGGGGGAGGAGCTGGTGGAAAAAAAAAGCAAGAAGAAAAGACAAAATTCAGCTACAGTTCACTCTGCAACAGTCCCACTCATTCAGTGCTTGCAATGGCACTGCAGCTCCTGCTTTTAATCTTGCTAACACAAGCAGACTGAGCTGCTGCTCTCAAAGCGTATTACAGCAACAAGAGATTAACCCTTGAGCCACCAACATGGCTACCACTCTGCAGGCACAACGTCTCCCACACTCATCAAACTGGGCTTTAGCTTGGGCATTTGAGATTGGGGGGCTTGGGGTTTTTTGTTTCAGGTTAGGATGCTGGCTTGTTTAAACACATACATTGAATAAAATCAAAGCACCAGGCTAAGTAAAACATTGCTGTAATATAGCTAAAAGTCAGTCAATTCTGATTCATCTTGAAAAGGAAAATGTCTTCAACCTGTCCAATTAGTGACACTACCTGAGAATGAAGCCTGATCCTGTGCCAGTCAGCTGAGGGATGTATCTTACCCTTCAGCACTAACAAGAATCTTCCCAGCATGGGCTCCTAATCAAGAGCAAACTGGTCTTTCTCCTGGAAGGTTCTAATAAACTACAGCTACTAGAAACTCACTGGTCTTTAGGGAAGGAAGAAAGTAAGATTTTATTTCTCTGAAAGAGCTTGCTGAAGATCTGGAACTCTTGTCGGGACACCACTGCAGTCTGGCTCTGATACAATCAGCTCTGAAGAGAGGTATAAATAGCAGGAATTACAATGTATTTCTTAGTATAATTTCTAAATTGGTACCACTTAACTTGTCAAGCAGTTGTTTAATTTCAGCCGATTTTCTTACATTAGCTTCAGTTTAATTAACCCAAGGAACAAAAGGACAAGTTCTCCTCAATGATGTGCAGCACCCGAGCTACCTGCTAGCTTGGCTACATGTGGGAAAGGAATGAATGCAAGAGCCTGCTGTGCAATTCCTGCCTCATTAAATCACGTTCTCTAACATTTATTTATTTATTTATTTATTTCATCACTTAGGTCCCCACTCACTGCAACTCTACAGAGCTAAAAAAGAGATTAGCAAAGGAGACAGCTCTTCTGTCAGCAACCAGAACAGCCCATTGTCACCAGCTGATGGAAGTGGAGTGTGCTAAACCCGTTACCATGGATCCAGTATGGATCTCCTGGAGCTGAAGGGCTGGTGAGGATTGAAGAACCGGGAACAAACATTCCAACCCCTGCAGTGCAGGCTCCCTGCTCCTCACTCCCTGCATGCTCGGGGTTTAACCCTACCTGCCTGCATCGTGACAGATGCTGCTGCCGACGGGACTGACAGGGGCAGAACCAGGCACGGCTGGAGCTTGCTGGCTCCCTCTAGGCTGGCAAAGCCCTTCACTGCCCACTGTTAACTCTTCCTTCTCTACACAAATGTAGCTGAAAGTACCAACCAGAGCAGCGGGAACAGCCAAAAGAAAAAAAAAAAAAAAAAGAAATGTGTCTGTATGAACTGCTAAATCCCAACTACACACACAGGCTTTGGTAGCAGCTCCCCAAGGAGCCATCCTGACACTGCTCCCAAGCAGGGAAGTGAGAAGAAATTCCATGAGGCCAGACAGGATGCTGCTCACGTACAGTAGTTCCAAGTCCATTAGAATGAGATAAATGGGGAAAATACAGAAATTAAATAGGTCCTGTAAGTAGCAGTTTTATTTACTGGCAGCAGAACATTTAAAATTTCTGTCAGTATCATGACTTTATTAATTTCTTCTGGTTTATTGGTTATAATACAAATTTAGATCCAATATAATGCTGATATTTATGTACCATAAATATAATTTTGAAATACAGATTGTTGGTTAGGGTGTGTATGTTTTTTTTAAATCACTTAATGTCAGAATAATGTCCAGCTACTCTTCCATATCCTCTTAATGATTAAGAACAGAGAAGTAACAGAAAACAATTTGTAAGTATTTAATTTTTAATGCAAATATAAACCTAAAGTTACAGTTAATTCACAGAAGAGGAGGATTAATTTGGGATTAGAATTTTTTAGTTCAGGACATTTGCTGAAAGAACTCTGCACATTCTCTTACAGGAAGGGGCTGCTGTGAGGTTTTTTAACATTGTTTCTGAAGACAGATGCTGTCTGTGAGGTAAAGTAATAGGGAAAACAGCAAACTCTTCACTTCATCCAGGAAGTCTAGAATCTTTCTTAAAGAGGTACCAAAATCCAGCTTGGTTGCCTTTGTGTAACAGTATAAGCACCCTGTTATGCACTTCCCAGAGCCTGACAGATAACTTCATCTTCGAAAGAGAGATCTAGAGCCTTACTTCTCACCAGAAATCAGCAAAGAAGATCTTAAGAGTCATCTTGAAGCCCTTGCAATTAAAAAGAAAGTCCTCCCTCTTACCAACAGTAAGAATTCTTACTCAAACCACATGCATAAAAGAAAATATCATTTAACTATGCATGCACATAAAAAGATGAAAAGGGCTCAGTGGGGGCACAATGGATGCACAGAGATAAAACTGAATGTGAGACAGAGTAAACCTTTGGGGCTGGTGGGAAACTAGTTTAAAGAGCACAGTGTTTTACACTACAGCTTCTTCTAATGCTTAATAAAATATGAGAACAAAGAAGAGAAATTGTGAACACTAGAGTAAAAAAGAATGAAAAAATCCTTTGTCCTCTATGTTGCATTCACTAAAATCCATAACTAAAAGTCCAAGAAGTCTACAACTCTGCAGTATAACTTTGATACTAATAATATTTGTATTGATACTAACTCTAATATTTGTTCAAGAAATAGGAGCAACTGAAGAGGAGACTTGGAACAGTCATTCAACAAAAACACCCTTAGATGTCAAGTAGTTCTGAAATTGTCAATAGTGACTGAAAATGAGAAGCAGAACTTCTTCAGGAGTTTCAACACAGGAGAAAAAAAATCACTCCAGAGTAATATCTGGGAGTAACTTAAAAAAAAAAAGAAAAGGTTAGATCCACTCTGTCTGATTTTGTTAATTATTTGGTAGCTTCTTCACAGTCTTTTATTTCCAAGACTGAGTCCTCTGTCTGAAGTCCAAAATGCCCACAGAATAAACAGAGTAGTCTTGTAAAAACAAGCTAAGACAGGCAAGCAATTTTGTTCTCAAATGTGGGTCCCATGATGACATAATCTCTAGTTAAATTATTATTTCTTGCTTAAAATCAGAAAGCTGTCACACAACTATAGTATTTTCAGAACCAGATGAAGACTGGGGAATGCAAATACATTGATGTGCTTATCAGTTGCTTCTTTAAGGGAAGAATCCTTTAGCAGAGGTCAAGACAAGCCTCCGAGAGCTGAATGTGAACACGGTGCCATCACATCTGACAAGGTGAAAAATTTGCACTTTTTTCAGGCTCACTCAAAAGGGAGGCAAAACTATTACTCAAAAAGACAATAAACCTGATGTTTCTACTCATGCAAACTGGTTGGGTATAAAGACCTCTTTTTGTCTCTGACATGTTACGACGAAGGCACATGTTCTGTTTACCATTTAAAGTATCTTGTAGAGAACTGCATGTTTTAAAAAAGCCAATTGCTTGCCTAGATACCTCCCCACTTGTGGAAGGATGTAACCCTCTTCCATCTGTTCCAAAGGATGACTTTCAGAGGAAAAGGGGGTGTTGTAGGTTGCTTAGTTTAAAAAAAAAAAAAAGAAAAAGGAAAGAAAAAAGAAAAAGCCAAAACCACCACACACACACTCTCAAGTACTTTAACCACTTTATCATTAAGATTAGATAAAGTGTCTCTCATGGAAATAATTTTTTTAACACTGCATTAGTGTGTGTATTTATGACTAGCTCAAAGAACATTGCTTTAACCAGGTCTTTCCATCATTTCAAAATATTTTCATGCAAATTCAGAAAAGAGAGACTGCATTTCCCTTGGGACAGTGAGAGACTCAACTGAAATAGGAGACTTAAAAGCAATACAGGATGTTTCTTAAGGATAAAAATGTGTCTTTTCTTGATCTACAAGGTGATCTATAAATGCTTCCTGAGGAAAAGCATCCACACAGCCTTTTTAAGTAGGTTAGGCATTACTGTTCCTGGGGCTCTAACAGCCCTATTTGAGAAGGTGTTATGGAAGAAAAATAGAAAATCCCAGTGATGTAATTTAAGGATGTTTTCTCTAAGACCACTTATAAAAAAGGGCACTGTACTAGTTCCAACCAATCTATACAATATTGTCTTAACATTTCTACTGTTCTGTCAAGACAAGGATCCAACACATACATTTCTGTTAATAGCAGTGATCTCCAAGCTGAAATGAAAGCGATTTCCAAGAAACAAGTCAATAAATTTCTCTGAAAACAAGCATGAAACCACAGTGTTTAACTGTTAACATGCTGAATGTCAGCTTTGGGTTCAAAAGGATAAGGAAGTGTCTTAGACTTATGAGTAATGAGATTTGGGTTCCTGCTTCTTCAATAGCAGAAAACAACCTAAAAATCAGTCTTCAACACTTCCACAAGTTCTTGTGTTTGCACAAGACATTAATTCTTTTCTTCTCATATATATAGTTTCCTCCTGCAAGTCCAGACATGCCATTCCATTTTCAAGACCTCTTGGACTGCAGTTACTAAGCAATTCTTAAAATGAAAGGTTCTTTATGCTATACATATATATTGCTTAGTTAATAATAAAAGTCTTCTGACCACCTCCCAGCTGGGCTTCAGCAAAGCAGTTTGTTGGTTCCAAATTAAAAAGCTGATGCAGTTTATGGATTTGAAATTACAGAAGGCAACTAACAAAATCCACAAATTATAAAGAATGTAGCCTTGCTGCTAACTCCAGTATGTCATCCCCCCCATTCTCTATCTCTGATATTAGATAATTATTAAGTACTCAAATAATTCTGCTATCAACTTTCCAGTGAAATACTTGATCATTTAGCTGAAACACAGGTAGAAATATGCTTATTCCAGGTACATAAATTCCAAACTATTTTCAGAAAATTCTGTCAAGTAAATCAACACAAACTTTTGAAAGTTTTGGGTTGGTTTATTTGTGAGGGGAAGTGTGGTGCTGTCTGTTTTGGGGTGCCTTTTTTTTTTTTTTTAATAAGCTTTAGAAGTCATTAAATAGCAGAAGTCAACAGAGAGCAAAATCCATAAGTGTGTTTCAGTATAATACTCCAATGAAGGGGAAAATTACCTGTTGAGACTAATTCAGTTCAAACTGACCTTAGGTTTAATGGTTTGATCTTGTTTCTGTAACTTAAGAGCTGCTTCTACAGACACACATTACTTGAACCCAAGGAAGCTGAGAGCTTGTTTTAGAGGCAACAATCTTTAGGAAAGGGGTTTACTAAAAAGTCAAGTGTTTCATAGGTTACCATAACAACAAAATGTAACACTGAAAAACCCCTTAATGACACATTCTTAACTAAAATCAGTGCATTAAGAATGGCTATCCTGGAGCTCTCAGCATGATAATTAAATACCTGCAAGGCAAAGGTACCAATTTTTTCTCTACCTTGCTCAGTTTGAAACAGAAATTACATCATTGCTCTTATAGACTAGAGAAAAGTCTGATTGTACTGATACAGAATCTGTTTAACAGTTGTAGAATCGTAGAATCATTTCAGGTGGCAAAGGCCTTAAGCTCACCAAATCCAACACTCCATAACCCCAAAATCTTTGACCAGATTAACTTGAGGCAGTGAGATTCTTCAATATAAACCTAAATCCTCTGACCTCTTCCAGCCCTCACAAGTTTCCTAATTTTCTCAGGCTGCCATTGCTCCAGTCAAACACCACTATCAGCAGAGGTCAAGATTAGAAAGAGATCTTTAGCTTTTAGAGAGCCCAGGTCAAACCTGACAGAGGTTTTGAACAGAATGACAGCACCACTGCCCCGAAAAACCAGCACAAGGAGAGCCACTGCCCAGAGCAAAGCAAGAGGTGATACATTGAATCTGCTGCTTAAAGCAAGAAGACTGCTGTGTTTTGTGCTAGTTCCAGTGGGGGGTTATCGAGTATGAGGCACAACATCGAAGTCAGGGGTCAAAACTGCATGAATTGTCACAGTAGGTAGGTCTGGATATTAAAGGGAGTGATTCAATCCACTGGCCAGCTGCAGGCAGAAATGAGATTTTTTTTAAAATCCCAAATGATTATTTCAACACTGTAATGACAATCAGGGCTGCCTACCAGCTTGCCCATCAGCATCACCACTGCTACATGAAGTGGCAAAAATGCTCAATGAACTGGTGCAGTTGTGTGAATCCTAGATGGGCAATTGCTAAGGAAACACCAGAACAGATGTTCACATGGCACTATTTTTTTTCTAGATCAGAGATAATATGATATAAATGTTATAGAAAAATTTCAGACACTGGTGGCTTAGGCAGGGCTCTGGGGAAAAGAAGGCAGAGTGAGCTGGGAAATGTATGCTAAAATGATGAAAAGGGCTTGAGGCTCAATGGCTCTCAAAGGGCAGAAACAATGGAATTTAACAGAACAGCAACTCCACAAGTTCAAAATTAATGAATCAACAGAAAAGTGAGCAAACAGTCTGTGGAGCTGACAGCTGAAGTGCTGAGATAGTCATCAAAAGTAGAAGCACTGGGCTTAGCAATTTATCATGGAAAATGGAGCACAATCATTCCCTTACTGCATATTTGATTAAAAAATATAAGGCAGGCATGTTGCCTGCCCAGATAATCTTACAGTCCAAATAATTTCAAATACTATCCAACACAAGTCAGACGCCCATATAGAGATCACTGATGATCTGTGAAATATTTGCTTTTGCTGTGGAGCTGGAGCCTCAGTACTTCCAAACACAAAATTCCATTGTTTACATAGTATTATAAACAGTTTTCTGCACAGAAAATTATCTGCCTCAGTGGTTTTATTCTACTCCTAGCTGAATGAACAGATTTTTGACCAAAAAAAAACAAAACAGTGATATATTATCCCCATTGACTTTGAGGAAAAACTCAGTGGTCCTACAGCCATGGACATTTCATCACCTACAGAAACTACAAAAAATAAACCAACCTTAAAGTGAAGTTGTTCACGAGCAACGAAGGAGAAAGCTGAAGATACAACAAAAAAAAGGAGATGAAGCCCAAATTAAGCAAACTGAGGTGGTAGAGGCCTGAATGAACCTACTGATGCATTTTAATCTGAGAAAGGACATGGAAAGGACCATTTTGATTTTCCAGTCTAGTGCCTGCAGTAATATGGCAATTGCATCAGAAATTCATATGGAGTTTTATTAAACTCATCTCACCTTACAGTTTTCACCTGAGATGTTAACATAGCCTATTCAAAAACCCAAAATGAGCTGTTTTGTTAAAAACACCTGCTCCAGGACACAGTCCTGTTTCATAATGAATAATTCAAACCAAACACACAAATACTCACATTGTACCAATTTTCCCATTAACCAAAGAATCAGAAATTCTTTATAAATACAGCTTTATTCTACTTACTGTTACGGATATTATTCCAGTCAATTTTAGAAAAAAATGGGTGGCAGCAGAGACCCTCATAACTCAGCCTTTCCTTCTGCCCACAAAGCAGGCTCTGGATCAGGTCAAGAAATTCACTGCTAACTTTCACATCCTCTGGGAACTTCAGAAATCTCTGCATTAGAAAGAAATGGATTTCTGCTCAGTAGGAAAACAGGCTCAGAACAGTAAGATTAAGTTTCATTATTCTGAGATATGTCAGGCACAAAGGATGAATATTTATAGCACACAAATAAAAGCAGGGTGCTTTTTATCCAAACAGGCTTTTATATGCATTTACTGCAGCAAAGATAAGAACACAGGAACAATCATTCCCACCCAGGCCAATGGTATCCCAGGTCACCATCTTATGCTGAGCAATGGCCAATGGCACACACAGATGGAAGAGTAAAACAAGACACTTTCCCAGAAAATTCTCCCAAACTTCCAAGGGTTTGTGGCTTAGGATTTTCTGAATCAGGGACTATGACACCTGTTACAAAAAATTACTTGATACCTACACTCCAGAGACATGCAAATACAATATAAAGCATATATTCCAAATATTTTATGAACGTGACAGATACATCCAAAAGCTTCTTTTCTCAACTGTAAAAATAGTCTTTAGTTACACCCTTTTTACTCGAGAACAGGGAAGGAGTTCTCCCTACCTGGAAGTTCATGATGTTATTGAAAGTTTTTGCTGAAGTCCCTTCAGTGAAGGGAGTTCTTCCATAAACCATTTCATAGGCAATGACTCCGAGGGACCACCAGTCACATTCTGGACCATAAGAGGCTTTGCCATCCCCACTCAACCCTGTCAGCATTTCTGGTGCCATGTAGTCAGGTGTGCCAACAGGCAGCCTGGCATTCACCTAGAAGCAAAGATATACCAAGTGACATTACAGCACTTTCTGTTCATTTTCATCTTGTTTCTTTCCTTTTTTTTTTTTTTTTTAATGAGGCATAATTTTCAGCCCTCCAAGTGAATTTTAAGTAAGTAATTTTAAGCAAGGCTGTTTGGCAAATAAGTGCAACATTAAGGACACTGCTGATAAACAAACAAAGCAAGCTATTTGGTATAAAAGGAGTCAAATCATCAGAGCCAACTGTTATTAGAAAGTACAAACTCCTAAAGCAGAAAAGCTGCATTCCAAAAAGCACAGGATTACTAAACTGATGTTTTAAGCAGAAAACATAGTCTAGCTCTACTGCTTCAAGTAGTATTAACAGGGATATTGTAGCTGAAATTTCAAAACCAGTTAAATTTAGACATAATATTCCCTGCCCTCATTCCTCTCTCACCCCTACCTTTTTACCTTATGTTCATGATCAGCAGAGCACTAATATCTGAATTTCTGGACTGCTTAGTAAAGGTAACTCAGGAGTCAAAACTGCAATCATTTTTGCACTGAGTGGCATAAAGAATGAAACAGAACAGCAGGTAGGCTAAAAACCTGAGGGTGACTGAAAAGGTAATGTGAAGAAAACACTTAAAAGGAAAATGCAATGCAGAAAGCACTGAAAATGCAAGAACAGGGAAAAGAGAATGGTAAGAATCACATCAAAAAGAAAATGCTATGAAGAAAGAAAAACTGTAAAACGAGACCGGAATCTGGTGCAAATTCTCATGTTCTCACTTAGATATATTTTAATTTTAAATTTTCACTGAAAGTTGTTTGCAGTTACCAAAACTTACAAGGAACTTATAAAAAACTCCACTGATTCAGATTTGAATGTAGTGATTTCTGATGAGTGAAGCCCAGAACACAGGAATGTGACTCATTTTAACCAAGAGATCCCCAGTCTTCAAAGCTATGCCACCTTAGTTACAACAGACACGATCTTCCTTCCAATTATGAACAATTAGAAATCCACGTCCTCTTTAAACACAGCATTAAACAGCTGTAAGAACCTCTAAAAGGATGATTTTGTATCACAGCACCATGAGTAAGTAGTCTTGCCTAAACCTTACCTGTGTATTTATATGTATTCAATAAGCTAATATATATCTACTGAGGGTTGCAAAAGATATTCGAGCTCATGTTTGAAAAGCCTTTCATAAATAGAAAAATATGATTAAGAGCAGATTCTTGGACAAGAGAGGTAGAAAAGCAAGGTGCAGTCCAGGAATAAATACCAAGTTAGTTTTCCCCTTTTGACTGGACTATCCAAATAAGCCACAGACAAAGTTTAAATCCACATTATTACCGTTTTGTTTACTGTCATCTTGGCAGCTGACCCAAAGTCCACCAGTTTAATGTGTCCTGTTCGGTCAATAAGAACATTCTCTGGTTTGATATCTCTGTAAGCAAGAGGAAAGCCATCAGCACCTTTCCATGCTATTCCCTCCTCTCACATCCAGATAACAGGATAGCCCTATTCAGTTATACTCAACCCTCTGCTCAGCTGCACTTTCAAGTGGGAGCCTTATTTCCAACTGTTGTTCTGTTTCCAACCAAATAGGAACGTATTAAAGTTCCCCTTATTTCATGGAAGGTTAGTAATTATTGATAGAAGATGAAAAGAGAAGGTGGTTTTGCACCCTCACCACATTGTAACTGAGTTACAGTAAAGTATGAGGTAGCTTTCTTCCCAAATTCCCTTGCAACTTATTCTGCTCATCTTCCAAATCCAGGCAGTGACCTTGCATTAGAAGGCCACAGCTTGTGCTCTAAGTGCAGCCACTGCACCTCCTGGAACATAAAATAATTCCTAATAATTTCCACATCCTCGGAATGGAATAAATTTATTAAATACCAATATGATTTGAAAATGCACACATCAGCCTCCAAGCCTTGAGAGAAAACTGTGATATTTAACTACTCCAACATCCTATACTGCCCTGTTCGCCAGTCAGCACACAACAATTTTTAACAATTACACTGATTTCCCACACTCTTTGGTGCCAAAAGCAGCAATCTCTGGAAAAGATTTAAATTTTTTATAGTGCAACATTAAGGCTTCTTTTTACTGAGCCTCCAGAAAAATATATGTAACAATCCTTTCTTGATATTAGGCCGAACTTTACATCAAAGTTAATGCCTTTAGCTACAATTATAGTTGGGAGTCTGATTAATTTTCTAATTTTGTCTTCCAATGCAGCTTGTGAAATACTGTCCTGAAAGAGGACAGAATATAAAATAAAAGAAATCACACAAGAATGCATCATTCCAGAACACCTTCTCTGGAATGATACTGATTAAACATATCTGTGCTCTGCAAAGCAAACTTTACCTACCTGTGCACATAACCCATCTGATGGACACTGTGAATGGCCAAGACCAACTCTGCCAGATAAAACTGCACCATATTCTCATCCAGTTGGTCCTCATAGCGGTTTAAGAGTGACAGCAAGTCCCCTCCGGGCTCATACTCCATAACCTACATTAAATTTTAAAAGAACACATATTTCATGCACACAAAAGATATTCCATTCAACTCCTCCATATTACACTGGACACATATCAAATAGTGGCTTGTAGTGCAGGAAAACTAACAGAAAATGAGCACATTTCAACCATGTGTTCACATATAACAACAGCAGTGGTGTTCAACAGAGGAGAAAAACAAAGAGTAGGCATTACCAAGTAGAGATTTTTCTTGTCTTGAAATGCATATTGTAACTGTGGAATCCATGGACTGGTGCTCTGAGCTAATATGCTGCGTTCTTCCTCAAAAAATGACACCTACAGAAAAAAAGTGTTCAGTTATATCATGATGAGAGGGAGTTAGAATACATTAGAATTCCCTAGTTTGAGAAAAATTTGAGTCTGTGCCAAAGGCACACATCACAAAAAAATTACACAGAAATTTTAAGTGCTATTTCCTTGTGATATACACCTTTAAAAAAGTAATTTAATTTTACTTCTTTTTGTTTTCTGTTCCCCTCCCACCTTCTGTTGTCTAGCTTGCTTTCAACTGAACAGTCCCTGCAGCAAAGACCAGCTTCCCTCTCAATCTGTTGAAGCATCCACCAGTCTGGAGTGCAATCCTGGTTGACTTCATCTGGACTGGCCCCAATAAAATAAAACTAATCTCAAAAGAATCAGACAAGCAGAAAAGAAGCTGGACCAATTATGGGGTAGCATTTTACAGCCAATTTAGTAATACATTCATTGTAAGGCATTAAAATACAAGGCTTTGATGAAATCATCCTCTAGCAGCTATTTAATTGTTCAGATGTTCAGCCAGACAACAAGAAATTAATTTTATTACAGAATACTGCAAATTTCTTTAGACCAACATTCCCTACTTTCACTGACCCACAATGAACAAGAATGAGCAAGTGCCATATGAGGGTAGTATCCTACTTTGCTTTCTTGTTATTCTATGCAATAGAAAGAACAATTTTAGCCTAGCTTCATTTTTAGTAGCTACAAAAAATTATAAGGAATCTCAGGAGCAACCTAAGTGCACCATGTATGGAGATCAACTAATGCAGATATTGCTGTATAAATTCAAGAGGTCTTTCATGGAGTGTCTCTGTCCTGCTTGTCATCTCAAGTCAGTAAAAGAATTAACTTCTGTTTCTCACTAAACTATGATAACAACCTCTGTTACCCCTTTTTAAAGTTTAAAAGTAACACATTTCTCAAGGTAGCGAGAGGTTTTCCATAAAAACCCAATCACCAGTTTGCCTTCACACCCACTCGTGACATTCTACGTTGCTCTTTAAAATAAAAAAAAACCCTTAATGAATAGATTGCCTGAAAACCCAAGCCATCAACAAGCAGATCAATACTGATTCAGTGTTTTCTTCATCTGTTTTTTCTTGTCTTACAGTTGATGTTAAGCTCTTGAAGACACAGGCCATGTTTTAGCACCTGAGGATGGCACTTCAGCCAGTCCACGGACTATGACAATGGCTTTTAAACACAGCAAAACTACACACAGACTTATTGCTTTACCAAAATGTAGGATGAACCTTCTCAAGGTACAGTTTTAGCTTTGTTCTAATAGTAGTGACAAAAAGGAAGTGTTTAACAAATTGCAATTTATCCTCCTCCTGTAAGAACACACATATACGTACGTGCTCCTGCGCCAGCAAGGACTCCTTGCTCATCACCTTCATAGCATATATATCACCAGTAACTTTCTCTCTTACTACTTTGACCTCTGCAAAGTGACCACAGCCAACCACACTCTTTACTTCAAAATCCTTCACACTGGGTTGCAGTTCCTTTAGTTCAGCTATAGCCTCTGCATCTATAAAAATAAAATACTTATTTTTACATTGGCCAACTGGCATTTCATTAAAAAAAAAAAGGCATCGAAACTGGGGAATAAAACTAAATTAAAAAAAAAATTTAAAAAAAAAAAAAAAAGACATTCAGTTCCAGATTCTCAAGAAATGTTAAATCTTTCCAGAATATGCTTCTTAAAAATAACAGCATGCATAAGAACTAGAAAAAGAATGTATCGATGCAGAGTTAAGTCTGAAATATGGTACATACAAAGGAATCAGGAAATGCTAAGACAGTTCTCATAGCAACCATAATTCTGCCCCATTCACAACATCAGAGGTTGAGAGCCTCTTTGGTTTCCAATTTCTTTCCAGCCACCCTTTACCAACACAAAGTGTATTCCCTACATACGAGGGCTTTACCGGAGTCCAGGGGCAGGGTTTGCTCCTCTGCCTGAGGGAGGCACTAGTCCATTGTCTAACAACCAACCACAGGCATTTATTGCAGATATTCAGCTCGAGTTTTCCACTGACCAGCATGCAGGGTGATACTCAATTGCTCATGGGAGACAGTTCTAAAAATTCTTCAGACCGACAGAAAATTACTGTCCAATAACAATATCTAGAAATCACTGGATGGAGCTGTTACAGAGGGCATGACACGTTGCTTGTTACCAAATGGTTTTCTGCTATATTTTAATAGAAAAATTGATGAACCTTTTATTTTCTCTCTTCCCTGAAAGGAATCCAAGCACGTTATCAGTAACATATTTACTCCTTTAGAAATTATATCTTTGAAGCACAGAAACACTATTCACAAGTTGCACATGCAAAACTTGGGTAACACAAGGAATCCAAAACATGAAAGAGCCAAGGATTATCAAGTTCCTTTCTTGAATTTTTTTTTCTCATCCCTCTAGTCACTACCCTGCTCTCAACTTCTGACATCCTTCTATTGTGTGCACTTGGAGCTTTGCTGTATCAAGTGCTCAGACACTTTCCAAGAAAGTGCCTCCTCGGATATAAATATAGTACAGACTAAGGAGGATGCACATTCGAGTCACAGCACTTCAAAAGCCACTTGCATTTGATCTTGGACCTGAACAAAGCTTTACTAAGACTGCCAAGATCCCCTTTGCAATGTTGAGTCTGCCCACAAAAAGTCAGATGCTCAAAGTCCTGGGTTACATTCATTAATGGATCAAAGCAACTAAAGCATTACTTAAACATCCAGATTACTAAGAACTGACTTTTAAAATGACACCTGAAAATTAGTTTAAACAAACTTACACTTCTTGACAAAGTTGCCAACGTGTTTAATTTTCATTAAAGCAGGATTTCTGCACTCTTCAAAAAGAACAAATAACGAATCAAGGATGCCTTCCCGGGAGAGAGGAGACATCTGCTGTTGAGTCACAAAGAGTGGCTTCCCCTGGAAAAAAAAAGCAGCAACAGCAGATGGAGTCTCAGACAACAATGAAAAGCCTCAAATCAATAACAGATGTATAGAGCAGATTATATATTATTCATTTTAAAATCACTTCTTCAGAAATTAGGCAAATGATACAGAAGTGTGAGGTAAACATATCAACTCACTGTGTCTTTCTGTAATAGCTGTCACAGGTATTTTACTTTTAGACAAAGCAATCTTAATGATTTTTAAAGTTCAAATCTCAGCTTCCTTGAAACTACCTACACTCTCCTGATGACTCTGATCTGACTAGATTTTTCCTTGACATTGTATCATGTGTGGTTTTTTCATGGTACAAATGGTTGAAGCAATCAGTATCAATATTAACTCTAGGGGAAAAGCTGCTGACCCTCAGATGATCAAATAGCAGCTGGTTAGGTAAATTCATCTCAGGACAAACCCACAGCTACATCACCCATGGAAAAAATGAAGATTACAGGGCACAGAATGCAATATTTCATCTTTGCATGGAAAAATCCATCAGGCTAAAGCATTGACACATGTACAAAACATCAGACCTGATACTGTCCACTGAACTTTGTGCAAAGCAGATACACTTTGAACTTCACTTATTTATCCACTTCTTTTACCCCTTCCCCCAAACAGTGACACAGGCACGCTTTGAGCATCCACCCAAACAAGTAAGGCTGTATTTTGACATGCAGGGAGTGGACAGGAACAAAACCGAGATCAGCTCCTCCCAAGCCAGATGTTCTTTACCTGAAAGAGCAGATTCAGCCGAGAAGCTCGGCTGGTGATGGGCTCCATCGCTCCTGCCTCGACCGGATTTCGGGCACCGCATTTAAACTTCAACATCTTTACTTGTACGAGCTTATCCCGTATAAACAATCACCTGAAAAAGAGAACAGGGACATTCAGCAGGAACTTGAATGGCTGACTTTAAATTAAAAATAAGGAGATGAGGGTGGATGTAATCTAAGCAACATTTATATTCCTTCGGGGCAGAAATTTACTAATAGTGGTAAGTTTGAACGCGCCTGGCGCGTCGCAGCAATTTGGGGAACAGGGGGGTGTGGGGAGGGGAGAATCACCCAACCAATTAGGCTGGAAAACTCTGAGATCATGGAGCCCAACCTGTGACCGAACACCACCGTGTCAACCAGACCAGGGCGCTCAGAGCAAGATCCAGTCTTTCCTTAAACACCTCCAGGCACGGCGGCTCCACCGCCTCCCTGGGGCGGAGAGGGAACGGCCGCAGGTGGGACGGTGTGGAGCCCCCCCCCCCAAGCCCCCGGTGGCCTCAGGGACCCCTCAGCCCCCCGGTCCCCCCCTCAGAGCCCCCACCCCTGAGGTCCCCTCAGAGCCCCCCCTGAGGTCCCCTCAGAGCCCCCACCCCTGAGGTCCCCTCAGAGCCCCCTCCCCGCGGCCCCGCCCGGCCCCGCGCGCTCCCGCCTTTACCGCCGCCCGCGTTTGAACGGCGCGCGCGGGGCGGGGCCCGCCCGCCATCACTTCCGGTGGCGGGGCGCGCGCCAATGGCGGGGCCGGGCGGGCCGGAAGCGCCGCTGAGGGGACCCGGGGGACGCGGAGCTCGACCCGCTCCTGCTCGGCCTCCCCGGGGGAAGCGAAGGCAAACCCGCGCAGCCTGCAGCGAGCTGTGAGGAGCCGCCGCGGCTGTCGCTGAGCTGCTGCGGACCTTCTCTCGCCGGTTTGCTCCCGCACAGCGCGCACGCCGCTTGAAATGTGTTTTACCTCTTTATATTTTTTTTCTGTCTGTTTTTGCTTTGCCAGATCTTAGAGCGCACAAAATTACTCATTCCCAACAGTCCTGAACTCGAGCTGGCTCGACCCTGCCCTGCACGTCATAGTTGGCAGCAGGCGCTGCCAGGTAGGGCAGCCAGAGGGGAAACGGAAAGGTTTTCAGAAGCTTTAAATTTCCTTTCTGTAAAACGCCTGTCTGACCTTTACGACCCTCTTTGTATGGCCGTTTTATTCACATACGGGGTGATTAGCTTGCGAGCGAAGCCCCGCTGAAAAGCTTCCAGCTCGGCATCCCCTCCGAAGAGCCTCCATGGGAAGGGTCAGTGGGATGCAGCGTGACCTTGTTTGAGGACGGATCCGTGAGATGTCCGTGGAGAACATGGGCACAAAGCACTCCTGGGATCTGCAGACACCACAGTGAATGTTAAACACGGGGTGCAGCGTCAAAGCACAGCCCGTTGTTACACGGTGTCTTAGCAGGATTTGAGCTGGTAACAGAAACCTCGGTGATGGGGTCCTCAAAAATAACCACGTTGCTGTGTAGTGATATAAAATATTTTGCTCTCCAACATTCATTTTAGTGACGCTAATACTGGTTTGGCATCTGGCTGCTAAAGTACAAATCATTTTACAGATTTGTGCTTCCTTCCACCTTTTTCAGTCCGCCTCTGGAACACTGACATATTTTTGGTCTATTTCTTGTCTCAAACTTATATATCTGGGCTCATTTCAAGTTATTGAACCTGAAAGAGTTTTTAAAATCTAATTTATTGTCCGCCACCTGCACTGCCAATTTGGCTTTTGGATTCCACTCAGAACACTGTCATTGGCTGTGTCTCATCCACAACCACATTGCCCGGGAGAGATCAGCTCTTAAAAGAAGTGCAGTAAAGAGCTTCCTGTGCATAAACTGGTCAATTTTCATGCTAGTGCAAATTAGTAAAATACCACATCCTACACTGACATTTGAAACCTTATCCTGTCCAAAGGTATCCTTTCCTATATTTTGGACAAGTCTTATTGTCTGCTGTCCAAATTAAGAGCAGAACTACAGGCTTCTCTGCATTTTGCTTTCTCCAGCCCATCTCCTCCTCAGCAGATGCCATTAACCCCTTCTCTTTTAACTGCCAAAATTACTGTTAAATATCCACATTGTTTCTAATTCCACTGGGGAAATCACCATATCTATACATGAGTTTAGATGTAGAAAATGAGTGCGGCAGAAGAACTGGGTTCTCCTTCTGGGAGCTCATTTCTATATTGTGTTCAAATCACAAGGTGTGGCTGTTCCCTCTTCTCTGCAGGACACTGTGGAATACCTGATCCACAAACTGGGAGAGGAGATGGGTCAATAAAGGTTTCATCTCATACACATTAGGCCACCCTTTGCCTTCTACAACATGAACAGCTCTGGGTCTCCCACACAATATCCCAAATTTGACCAGCCAGGTGAGCTGCTTGGCTACCAAGTCTGCCTTGGCTGGACCATGGGCCTCTCTCAGCTGCCCAACAGGTTCAACAATGGCATCAGTTTAGTTCTATGATTTTCAGGTTTATAATTCATTCTTTCCAAGTAAAGATTTCTTTGTTTGCATACTGTTGGGTGCTTGCAAGGAGGGAAGCTGGCTGATAAAACTGTTGTTTGGGATAGATACAGTTTTCCTCATAATTTAGATGGGGGTTCAAGTTAGATTAGCTCCCTTTAAGAAGGCCCTTAAATACATATATTTTTCTAGAAGCAGACACGTAGTAAAAGATCACTTACTGGTTTTTTCTTCTCTGTTGCTGTGTAAAAAGACTCACATCAACAAGAATGTCTACCAGCAAAATGAGAGAGTAGCATAAAAATACAGTTGCAACAGAACTGTTATCTAATGTAAGAAAAAAAGCTGAAGTGGCAGATGAGGGGAGGAGAGGAGAGAGAGAAAGGCTGTACAGTTTCAGTGATAACAGCTCAGTACCCATTTCTTATGTCTCAGGTCAAAAAAACCCCATACCTGTTCAGAAGAACAAGTGTTTTGTTTTTCTTTAAATTGGTGATCTGAAGTCTTCAGAGTGAAAGTGATGATTCCTTCATACTTTTGATATTTATATCAAGAGCAATCATAGTACACCAGTTCTTTGTAGCAGTCAAATTACATATCACTTCTTGATCTTGACAGCTGCTCCTGAGAATAACCTCACTTAACTTGAAGGATCAGCAGCAGACCTGCAATTGTACAAAGCAAGGGTTTATTCCTACTATTAAATTAACAGGTCATTCAAAAGCATAACAGAATAAATAGCTCTGTGATTTTCCCTGAACAGGTCTCAATATGGTGCTCAACATGTTTTTGACATCTCACCATGCATTGAATTGGTTACCATCTGTTTGGCATCTTTTTATTATAAGAGTAGGGGTTTCCCTTTATTTCCTTGGCCCAAATTCTCCTCCCTCATGCTGTTGGATTGTGCTCCAAGGTGACTGTGTTCCCAAAATTACTTGTCACTGTAACACCCTTCAGGCTTGCCCGAGGTATAAGACACTAAATGTAAAAGACCAGGCACGCAGGTACACCAGATTTTTGCCAAGGACCTGGCACTCAGATCCTCATTCAAACTAACCTCACCATATTTTAATGGGCAGAGAGCTGCCAAGTCCCCCCCAGCACCATCTGGCTGAGAACTTCTGTATTTACAGCAGCAGCACTCCGAAATATCTTCATCTGTGGAGCAGTGAGACGCTCGTGGCTGCTCCCAGGGTGCCAATGGATTTATATGTGGCTGGGAAGTAATAAACAGGGGTTGTGCTACCACAGTGCTGACAGCTAAGCATGACCAAAGAAAGTATTTTTTTGTCCTCCCTGATCTACTCATGCAGAGCTGGGGTCTGCAACCCAGGCTTCCAGGGCATATGGACCCCAGAAATACATCAAGTACTTCAGCAATTCTTTGCTTGAATGTAATGGCTTGCCTTTACCACAGTTAATCTATAGCTAGTCTATAATTCTATATAAAAACAAAAAATTAATTATCCTTTATCAGCTCTATGCCTTTCTCTAACTCATCAGTATTTAAAAGATCTTGTAATAAACCAAGTTCTTCTGTTGTTTTTTTTCCCCAGCCCTAACTCTGAGCACAGCTGGGTTACCACTTTCTGTATCAAAACAAATCAAGTCAAATAAAATCAAATAAATTTGGTTGACTCAAATGCTGTCATAAACCCTTGCTAATGGTAGCTCTCACCTTCACTTAATGGGACCTAAACAATCCTTAAGTCTCTGGCACATTTTGTTCCACTTTCTTTTCCCAAACTATCACAAAGTATCCAACCTAGATATAAAAGTCATGCACATTCCAGGGGACAGAAATATTTGCACAATACATCTTTGGGAATAACAGTTATGGAAGAGGTAAATAAATTCCTTTTCAAAGATAGGAAGGCAAAGAGAAATAATAATCAGCAAATTATATTGTCTTTCCTTCTGCAATATTTTTAATTTCCTCCTGAGGATTTTTGGGAAAAGACCACTCTGCAGTCATCTTCCTGGGATAAGCAGAAAGGAAATGAAACTTTAAATGACCTGAAAGGCTGTTTGGGGTTTCTTCCATAGACTTCCACTACAAGTTAGGCACAGAGCTACACCTGGTAATATTCTTCAAGGTTAGTTTGATTCAAATATTAAAGGCATTTTTTGTTGTATTAGCAATATACTAATAATTGTATTATATAAGTGCAAATGTTCATTGTGTTTCTTTTTTTATACATTGCTTTTATTTTCTTTATATTTACAGAAGTAAAATCCATTAAAATAGCTCTAAATACACATGCCCTTCCTATTAGATACACAGCCATCATCTTTTATTTATAAAAATGCAAGCAGACACATGTGGTGCTCTTCAGACCAAATCCCAGTTCTGAGGATTCCTCATTCCAGCACACACTGCCCATGTTTTCTGACCAAACTCTCCTAACACAGCCAGGTCCTGAATTGCTCTGTAAGCCAAAACATAATCATGATAAATTTCTGGTGTGACCAAAATGAAATGCTAACAGAATTGAGTCATTGACAATCTTTCCTTATGTGCAAACTGAGCGTTTAACCACATGAAAGTGAAGATTTTTTTAATCCTAATTGTCTTCCACTTTTTTTATATATTTAGCCTAATCCAAATCTCTCATTACTTTCTGGAGAAATAATTTATTAAATTTTAGATGCAGTGAAAAATAAATTATATTTTATATATCTGAGCGTCATGCTTCCTTTGTGCTATCAGAGGAACACCCCTGATTCCACAGAAATTATTTTATAGAAAGCAATTTATTAAACCTCACGATCTGTCAAGACACATGAATATTGATGTACTCACATTAACATCTTCTGGAGCAGCTGAAAACTAAATTTGTCATGACTTAATGGGAATTACATGTTGCAGAGCAACAAGTGACAGGCGCTTAATTAAAGCAAAACTGACAAAGTATCTGAGCCACTATAATAAATGTTTTGTTTTAAATGTCACTAAAGAACCACTTGCATGTTTTCACTGATGCAGAAGGGAAGACAACCTTGAACTCTGGCTTAGGAGATAAAACCTAGAATGGAACAGCTGCAGTTTATCAGCTGGAAATTGCATCTAACAAAACACTCAGTTACTCTGGAATTCAGTGAATCATGAAAAAAATTGCCATTTCCAATTATATTTTACCCAGATTCCAAAAGAAATTGTGAACAGACATACATTTATGGTGAAGACACCGAATTCTTTTGAGAGCACAATTAAAACTCATTATTAAAATTTAATCGTATATTGGTCCTAGGATGAACGAATCCTGAATGTTTGCAGCAAGACTCTTTCCTTGCCTTAAATCAACAAGATTTCTGCAGGAAGGACACGCTTTCACTTACTACAACAGTAATTTGCTTGTTTGTGGGATGAGCATTGGTGCTTCATCACCATGTGTCAAAGTTCCATTTAGGAACCTGGCATTCCCAGCCTCCTGTGGGTTCCAGAACACTGTGTATCCTGATTTGTGGGGAAAGAATTTCTGGCTCGATCCAGTCCACAGACTATATTTGGAAACTGGAAATCTGACCATCCTTGAGGGAAAGTGTCCAAAAAGAGCCCTTCTGTGTTAGTATAAGTAGAAGGCTCTTAGTTGATCCCGGGGATCAGCCAGGGGCAGAGACGTGCCAGACACATCTCCCTGCCCGTGCAAGGATGCCTTGCAGAGCCCTGCACACCCAGAAACCTCTGGCTGGATTAATTCAGGATTTAGCTGGTATTGAAAGATACTCATGTGTCACTGTACCGTGGTGATTTGAGGGAGAACAGATCTAGTTATTGTTTGGAATTTTCTGGAATAAATAAGATTATATTTCTGTTGGCACTACAGGATGTAACAACATGGCAGGCAGCCATGAGGGAAGCATCACTGAATCAGAGTAGAAAATATCTCCCTTTCTGAAACAGGGATGTTTGTTAGTTTGTTTGGTTGGGGTTTTAAATAGGTCAGTTCAATGCCAGTTGAAAACTCGATTCAGTTGGGAAGAACCTGCTCATATCAAATCCATACTCCTGTTATCTCTGCTGGAGAAGCCATTGGAAAGTACAAGGTGCCTTCCTGCAGCCCAGTGTTGGCTGGCAGGTGCACCACAGCATCCCAGGATCCTTAGGGTTGGAAAAGTCCTCCAGGATCACCGAGTCCAACCGATAACCCCACACTGCCAAGGCCACCACTAAACCATGTCCCAAGTGCCACATCCACATGGGTTCTGAACACTCCCGGGGGTGGTGACTCCACCACTGCCCTGGGCAGCCCGTTCCAGTGCCTGACCGCTCTCCCTTCAGTGAAGACATTTTTCCCAATATCCAGTCTAGACCTCTCTTGGCACAACTTGAGGCCTTTTCTTCTTGTCCTGTCACCTGTAACCTGGGAGAAGAGACCAACCCCCACCTGGCTCCAGCCTCCTGTCAGGTAGTTGTACAGAGTGATAAGGTCCCCCCTGAGCCTCCTTTTCTCCAGGCTAAGCATCCACTGCTCCCAAAATACTACAACATACTACAGGGTTCCAAGATTTGTCATCTAAAAGCAAAATAAAATCTCTTGCTCTAACCTACAGTTTAGAAAAACAAATACTGCCAGACTGAAGCATCAAAATTAAGTATAAAAATAGATTAAACAAAATATGTCTGCTAAAATTATGTCAGCTTTTTAAAAAAACCCAACAAGCCAAAACAAAAAAACCCACAACTTTTTACTAACTCTGGTGAATTTAGATACAGAGATAGACTTGGATTCTTCATTGTGACGACCCACCTCTAAGGAGAAGGAAGCACATATTCATATGATTGAACATGAAATAAATTCTATATTTTTCCTTTGAATATTTATTCCAAAAATTTAAGTAAACAATGATCTGTGTTGTGCAGCCTTGTAACATGGTGGGAAGTGTGAAGAGGGTAAAAAGGAACAATAATAGCACTTTGTGCACAGTATAAATAAAACCATCAGATGAGGCAATGGCAGCTTTAACATTGAAAGACTCTTCCAGGTAAGACTAAAAGAAATTTAGATTTGATTGCCTGTCTAGTTTTTAATCTGGAATCACGATTTTGGTGCTTTACAGATTTGAGATGTTCTTGCTCTGAGTGGGTGTGTTCATTCCTGTCTTGAAGAGCTCAGCAATGACAGCCTACACGTTACTTTATTTAATTCCTCTAGAATTAGTTCTATACTGTTTGCTTGGAGGCCAAGGAATATTTTATAGTGACTATTGTGGGATTCAGATTTTTAAACAGCTTTTCCATGTTAAGAATTGTGATGAATAAGTGATTAAGAGATTACACTGACAAACAAGGAAGTAGCATAAGGTTCATAAAGGAACTGAATGACACTTTCTGGCTGCTCTGGAGGTCACTGCCTGGTCAAATTGCTTTTTTTGGAGTGCTGTGATTCCTCACAGTGATTGGCCTGGCTTACATTGTTTCCTTACACTTTTAAATTTCCTTTACTACCTGGAAAGAAAAGGCTACAAAACCAGTATATTCTTTCTCAGAAATAAAGCACGGTGTGAAGTTGTTGCAATGATGCAACTCTGTTGGTCTGCCAAGGAATTGCACTTAGCCATTTTTAGCCAAATGCTGGATACCAAAATGTAAGTCTTGAAAGGAACAGAAACTCCACGGGAAAGAGTTTCTATGGAATAAACATTTCCTGCAAAAAAAAGGGGGTTAGGCTACTTTTCTTTTTTTTTTTCCCAGTGTTTTTAAATTTCTGCAGATGGGCTTTTATTTTAAAAATCGCTTTTTAATAAAAGGTGGTTTTATGCTACAGTTTCAAATTCATCTATAATTGAATGAATTACATAAACCCTAAAATAGAATATTTTCTGCTTTCTGCTCTTCCCATCGCTTCGCTGTCCAGTTTTCCTCAGAGCAATGGATCTTTTGTGTTGCTTCTCAGAAATTTTGAAATGGATCAGATGCAACATTAATAAACTGTGCTGGTGGATGAGAACAGCTGAGAGCAATTACTCCCTGGCAAACAAGGGGAGAGGTTCAGACTTGTTGGGGCATAGGACACATTACATCTTGAACCTTTTAAGCATGAAGAAGAAAGTAGTCAGCTTTTCATATCAGTTATCAGAAAAAGCCTAATAGCCAACCTGAAAATGACAAAAAACAACCACCAAAAATCTATGCTAAGTAATTGTTATTTGCTTACAACATTTCTAAAGCAGAACATCAGCTACCCTCCTAAAATCCTCCAGAAAGCAGCAGTAAAAGCAGTGGAGGAGGCTGGGTTCTACATCAACCCAATCCATCATGAATAGGTGTTGGGAAACAAAGATTATTTAGAATACAAGATGCTGGAATAGAAGAGATTTGCACACAGGCTGCAGTGTTTGTTGTACCTCTGTCCTCTCTATATTCCCCTGGCTTTCGTTCTGATGCCTTTCAGTACCCCAGCTTCAAAAGGTGATATATCATCTTGTTCCTGTGAATAAGAGGTGCTATTTCTCTCTTGAATAGGGTTCTTTAAATCCTCCTGTTTCTCTGGAATTCTTCAGCTCCAAGCTGAGCCAGAGGCAGAGCCAGGCAGTGCTGGCAGTGGTGTTCAGCAGCTGGGTAGAGTCTGCAAAAGGATGGCTATTCTAGAACCAATCTTGCCACCTTATCTGTAGCCTCCTGAGGCAAAAAATACTATTCAGCATTCAAAGATATCCAGTAAACAGGCTGATACAAGGTATTTATAAATGAAGAAGGTGCAGGAACAAGCCTGTCTCACCAGCCTGTTGTTGACTGCCCAGCTGTGGTATGAGAGAAGGACACACAACTCCCACAGCACGATTCAGGAGTACCAACACATCAGAAAATGGCAACTGCTAAATAACATTTTCCTTTGCATCACTATCAAGTAATTTGTAAAGGGCTATTTCTGCCCAAGCTGCATATAAATTGCACGTTGTTAGTGGATTGATGCTCTCTGGCTTCATCTGCACAGTGCTTCGTGCCAAAACCCACGAGACTGCAGGACCTCAGTCGTAAAGAAGAAAATAATCAATAAGCCTGGGCAGCTTGTGACGCTTAGTGACAGGTTTTCACTGCCTATATGGCTGTATTTTAATTTAGACAAAAATAGTCAACACTGCACTTGCATGCAAAAAGAAGTCATCTGCTTCTTATCTAATGTGTAATTCAATAATTCCTATAATTGATCTTCATTGACAGTTTTTGCAAGCTCACTCACCCACACTGCACATATTGTGCTTCCTGACATAATTCCCAACATAGGCGATGATATTTCAACAGAGGAAGCTTGTTAAATCAGGTCAAACAAACTAAAGAATCAGAATGTGCTGCAAGTCCCTGCAGCTGTCTGTCTTTCTACCATTCCCTCCACTTCCAAAAAAAACAAAAGCCAAAAAATAAATAAAAAAAAAAGAATCCCAGCTATTGGCGTTTTTGCAATGGGCTAAAAATACAAAACTCAGCTTTGTTAAACGTTGATAGGCTTCCGAGTTGAAATACATCATCATTATCTCCCTAGATGCTGGACTATTACTGTTGATCAGATATAACTGCCAGTCTTTTATTACTTCCACAAGGTTTAATTTTCCCTGGAAGTACCATATATATTCTAATGACCTGCTGAATTAAAAGGATTCTAAATTGGTTCCCAATTGATGAGATGGTATTTCTGAGATCAGCCAATAAAGGGCATTTTCTCTCACAGACAAAGGAACACAAAAATTCTGGAGGTGATAATGGGTCTTCAGGTGTCTGAAAGAGTGATACCTAATTTCAGAGAAACACAAACAATAGATGCATTTTCCATTTACAGTGATTGTAAATAAAGAGGAACATAATGTTTCTGTTTTATAAACACGATCACTTGCCTACTCAGCGTTCTCCAACTATATCAAACTACTGTTATTCTTCAAAGAATTGAGATACAGGAAGAGTTTAACAGACTAACAGCTAATAGATACTAATAGATAGCTAATGGAAGCATGTTAGAATACTAGACATGAAAGGCTGGAGGATCATTTCCAGAGCATATGCTGGCACAGGAGAACCCCATTTTAATTTTCTATAAATACAACTCCAGCTTTTAAAACAAAACATTATTGGAAGCACAGTGCAAGGCACTTTTCCAAAGATGTAGATTCCTTTATTCCAGATTCTCCTTCCAGCTCTAAGCCCTCATTCTATAGCAGTTGAGAAATGATTCCCATAAATCACCTCCTTCACCCAGAAGCCTTTTCCCCCAGTCGGCTGGGGGTGGGCCCTTAGTCTGACTCCCGGCTGTGCTGCTGAATGATTTTCCAATTTCTGGTGGCTTTAGCACTTCAGGTTAGTTATGCTGCACATTATTGAGCTGCTAAGTCATCAGGAGGAAAAGGGAAGCAACCGAGGGTGACGCATGTGCAGACACAATAAAAATCAAAGTAGGCTGCTCTTACCACAGCAAGGTCCAGGGAGGCTCCTGCACAGGGCGGGGATGTTGATGTGCCCCAAAGAGTAACACAATATTTCCTGAGCTCTGCAGACGTATCCTGCTATGTGGAAGCATCTTCTTTTTCCCACTGAGTAAGTTCTGAAACACCAAGCAAACAAAAACACTTGAAGGGCAAACTCATAAATATTTCAGTTAGTTGTATATAGGTTACTCCTTTGGAGTTAAACACTGGAGTAAAACCGACACAGTGTGTATCTTACATGTCACAGACACTGAGCAACACAAAACTCATCCAGGGAATAGCAAGGATTCCAAGCTACGGGCCAGACTATGGCACAGGAAGCCATACAGCCTCTTTGGGGAGGATATTCAATAGTGGAATGTTTGGAAGGTAGTTGCTTCCTTCCCTTTCAGTCTTCACTGAAATTTCTTCTCTTAAATGTAAATTTGGGGAAGCAATATTCATCTATGTGATGTCCTTAAATCGAAACAGCAGGGAAAATATAAAAATTAATTAAATTCTTTACATAAGGCTACATCTAACACTGACCTAAAAGAGGCAAAAAAAAATTATTTATTTAAACTAAGATATAATTTTACTAGTAAAGTGTTGCTGAAAGAATCCAGATACCCAAATATGTGGCCAGCTAACCCACAGCACTGAAATCACGCGTGTGAGGTGAGTTCTGATGACTCTTCCCTTCCTGCCTAACAAGGCTGATTTCATGTGATTCAAAAGATTGTGTCTGGAAGCTTTATAAAATGACCTGATCTCCAAGAGAGAGGAGAATCACAGAGCAAAGGGCATTCAGCCAAACCCAGCTCTGCTGGAGAGCCTGAGTTGCTGTGGAGCTTTATCACAGCCTCTGCATCCAGGATGAAAGGCCATCAGGTCAGCAAAATATGCAGCCGATCTCTACATCCTCTACAACATCATGTCAAGTACTCATCGATCCCAGTGAATTATATTTGGCTTTATTTTTGTCACGCCTCTCGTCTGTCCTGTTGCAGGTCACGCTGCCTTCACACACCCCATGGGAGAAGTTTGCTGTGAACTCGCGCCGAGGCTGCGCTACATGTTCATAAATGTCATTTCTGATGTGACTGAGCTCACCAGGCCTCTGCAGGCACGGAATGCTGTACAGCAAAATGTAAAAATGGGAAATGAGAATAGAAGACACTTTGTTAAGGTAATGCTCGTATCTGAATTTCACCTCAATATAGATCATGTGTGGGTGAATATTAGATTTAAGCAGTTAACTGAATGCTGAATATTTCAGTGACAAATATGGTCTATGCACTTCCTAAAGTGTCTAGAAGTATGCAAAGCAATAACATGGGAAAGGCAGGATAGAAAGAGAAAGGAAACTTTTAATCTTAAGGTTTATTTTTAGGTGATACATTGAATGAAGGTTTGGCTTTTCCATAGAACACCCACACCCATGCAGCAGAGCGAAGATTCTGATGAATGTGATACCCAGAGTATCACAGCTTTCTTCATGGCTGCTTTTTTCATATAATGTAGTTAGTTAATTAGATCTCCTCTGATCAATCATTGAATTACTGCTTCAAAAGGCATTATGATATGATGAGAGTGCCTCGCAGCAGTTAAACACTTTGATTTTTCTGTCCTAACACATTTACAGCTGGTGTCAACTAGGTCCTCCCAGCAGGAAGAAAGAAATACTTTTTTAAATTACAAGCACAATTTATCTCACAATTTATCTCACAATTTAAAAGCTGACCAATAAATTTACTGTAATATGGATTCATTCTCCCCATTGCTCCTTTCTGGTATTTAAGAACAATCTCTTTCATGTTTTCCATGTGCCTTATGTTTTGATCTCAAGTTCTCTGGAGCTGTGACCTTCTTTCTTGCTCATGTTCTATTCAGCTCTTTTATACCATCACCGTCCCACATCTGTGACTTCAGCTGTGTCACAGCATCTCCCTCCTTGATCCTTGAGGTCCCTCTCACAAAACCAAAGCAGTGTAGTCACTACAAGAAGATATTGACAGGAACTCTTTTGTTTTCCTCTTGTGACAGCTTTTGAAGAGAAATTGTAATCTAAGGGTCACAACTTCAACAAGAGATTTGCATGACTTGGAATTGGGGGCTGCTGGCAAGTTACTGCCTTGGCTTCTCTTCATCTCTCTATAGAAGAGCAACAGGGATTACAGAACAATGTTACTCCAAGACTTCCCTTCTTACAGTTTGGACTGCTTGGAAATCCAGGAAGGGGTGATGTGTAGGTTAGGGAAAGGTCTGGGTTTGCAGCCTCTCCAAAAGCTGATGCCACTTCACGTGTGTAACATTCGGGGATCTTTGCACAGTGCTGTGCAGAGCAGTTCTTGTGCTTGCACTACAGCAGGCAAATAAAAAAAGCTCTCAAAGATTTGCTTCTGTCAGTGATGCAAGACCCCAAATGGGGAGAAAAGAGGCGTTGGTTTTCTGAGCAGTATAAATGATGGGAAATAATTTACTTTTCTGAGCAGTATAAATGATGGAAAATAATTTACTTTATAATCCTAAAGAAATACATTTGCCCAATGAAAGAGAGCTGAACTGTTCTGCTGTTGCCTTTCCAGCAGTATAGTGCAGTTTGCAGGTAATTAAACAACAGAAACCAATACCCATAATTCAACTGTATGTCTTAGCTATTATTTGGCAATTCTTTTTCTTTTGGAAACTCTTATACATTGTATGTGCTTAAAATGGAAATTACTCATAGCAAGTTTTATTTCATTGTGAATTGTTCTCATACAGCAATATGTAACCACATTTGTAAAGAACCCAAATTTTCTACTGCCAACTGAAGCTGTCCTGCACTCTTATAAAGTCTGCTATTTTGAATTTGAATGTGCTACCTGCTACGTGGGCAGCAGACCCCAGAGAGATGATATACCAGTCTGGCAGCTCTCCACTCTGTGAAGTGGAAGGGTTCTGACAAATTGAAGGAGATTTAGAAAGCAGCAACTAGAATGAGAAGACATAAGATTTCCATTTTTCTGGAGAGATTAAGACTTGGGTATTTTTATATCAAGGTTGATTACTGCTCTCAAATTAAACACCACTACTCAGGGAAACATTATCATCTGGAAACTCATTTCCTAGTACTTGCAGGTCTCCCCGTGGCCAGGCCAGAAGAGGAAAGAGATTTCCAGGTGCCCTGCAGAGCCAAGACAAGAAGGGGTTCCTGCTCTGGACCACCCTGCAGAGCCCTTTTCCTGAGGCTCAGGGAGGCTGAATGTGGTCCCTGTCCTGTGGTATTCACAGACACCACTTCACCTTCCAAAAGAAAGGAATGGGCATTTTGAATAGAAGTCACTTGGACTTCTCTGACTTAAATATTCAGAACTTTTGTAGCTTCTTTCACTCCTTTTTTAGTGTTGGTTTCTCTCTGAACACCTGTTTCAGCTGTTTCTCATGAGCTAGTATTCAGTAAATACTACAAAGCAACGTAATATTTAATCAACATTAAGAAGCAACAGCTGGCTTTTCCAGCTGAAACTGATATGTGGAAGATGAAAACCAAGAATGTTTCCCAATATGATCCTGTTACCAGAACACACACTGACAGACATCTCACCTGCCTGCCACAGCATCTGGATATCAAAAAGATCAGGCAGTTGACTTCGGGCTTAGGCTGAACGTGTGTAAGGTGACAACACTCTTTCTAGTAACTCAGCTGTTAAAAAGAAATGGAAGAAATCACAGTTTGAAAGCGTGAAAAAGGGGAAGGATGCTGGGGAATAGCACTGACTACCTCAAGCTAATGCAGGGCCCCTCATCCATGTAGAATGAGCTTCAGCTCACCAGGAGCAACTTAATTACTTCTGTTCAATGGTTTCCCACCCACATGTTTATCGAAGTTCGTGCTCTTGGAAAGTGCTGAGGAAACAGCTCAGGGGATGAAAGGGGATTACTCTCATAGGTAATGGGTGCTGCAAAAGCTCCTTGTGAAAGCTTCTGTGCTGCACATATCCAGGGTGCCTCCACCTGGGCAGGATTGTCTGGCTCCTGAACTCTGGCCTTGAACTCTGGCCTTGAACTCTGGCCCAGTTCAGGTTCTGGGACTTTTTCCAGTGCTTGGGATTAGTAAGTAAGGGGATTCCTTTGCATTGGTTGAAAGGGTAAGTTTAGTTTGGGCAAAATACCCCAAACTAAAAATCTCTTAAAGCTGCACATTCCTTCACCTTAAGGCAAGAAACCAGCAAGAGATGGAAAGGAAACTCTCTTAGACACATATCCTCTCTGAAATGTTTAAATGATTGAACAGGAGCAAGAGGTTCTTGTATCAGATTATCAATCTCTTGCAGTGTCCAGTCCTCCATAAATCTTGCTCTCAAAGGACAAATCCTTCCTGCTACAGCCACACACAGCAGTGACCACAGCACAGCCAGAGCAAGGTTTTTGAAGCTCACGAGCCCTGCAGGTGGAACACAGAAATGTTCTTGAAATCCAGCAAGGTTGGCCAGGACATCACTTAAACACAGGCAGGAACAACCTCATCTTCAACTGTGAGCATCCATTAATCACATATTCTCTAAGGAGGGACAACAACTGAGCAGATCCTGCGAGGATACGAAGCTGGTGGTGTTTGCACCAAGGAGTTAGCAGGCCCTAAGGATTTGTAGTTACACAAATAAATATACAGCTAATAAAAAACCCCTATTATCCTGTACTTTTTACTTTAAAATTTCTTGTTCCCAAGAAGTGAATCAGGTCTCTCTTCATATAATTTATAGAACACCAGTTTCCATAACAACATAATTGCTCAATGAAGCAAAAATACCTGGCAGAGTTGCCATTATCATGAAATAATTGACCACAACAGTGAGTGAAAGAGGCTGCATTAAACCCCACATTGCCATGTGTCAACATATTCAATTACAATCCAGTAATGCCAGATCAAAGAGCAGCATTCCTAACATGAGTCATTACAAATCACAGCATATCCCTAAGAAGCAGAGCAAGATAATAGCAAACAAATATTTTTCCCCACAGCAAAGCACAAAGTCATGTCCAATCATTTCATGGTTGCAGAACTCCATGGGCAACACCATGACAGGCAATTTTAGGATCTGAGGGTTTGCTGTAAAGAAATACAGGCAAGAACATCCCTCTCACTTGGTGTCTTCATATGAGCAAAGGTACAGGAGGCTACTTTATATTTCTCAAAAGGGGTGTTTGTTCCACAAAGGCTTGTCAAGCATTGTCATGTGGTAAGATCCAAGAGGAAGTGGCTTACACTCACTGCTGAAAACACCTACTTCATTGAAAAACACAGCCCTAGTCTAGATGTAGATCTACATCTCCCCATGGAGCCCTTACATCCTTACTCTTTCAGTGGGGTGCAGAAGCAGCAAGCCCCAGAGCCAGGTTTGTGTGGAAGGGCTCAGACCCAACACCTCTCCTCACCCTGCACGGCCCCATCCCAGGTTGCTCTGGATCCTGTTGTGCTCACCATGTCCCCAGGACAGTTTTTGTTTCCCTGCAGCTTGTCCATCTGAGAAAGCCTGAAGCAATAAGTGGTGCTGCAGCAGCTCTGGGCAGCAATGTCTGTAACAGGATGCTGAAGGCACACACCAGGAATCCCTGCAGCTGGTGCAAGAGTATGTGAGCCATCCTGGGGGAAGTGTTGGAAGACTGCCACTGCAAGAAGGAGCCAGTTTGGATCCTGTGTCCAGAGTCTACCTGGAGCATGGTAAGTCAAGAAAAAGTCCCAGGTACAAAGTAGCCTGTGTGTCAGGTGAGGGCCAGGTGTGAACCAAAGTTAAATTGCTGCTGTAGTACCCCAAACAGATCAAGCTGACCTGAAATATTGGTCACACAACTCCTCCAGCTCCAGAGTAGTTCTGCTTGTTCCCAGCACTGACAATTTTGTTCTGGAGAGGCTGTTCCAGCATATTTCCAAACTTTACACCTCAAAAAGACTAAAAGCTATGGTGCAAAGTATTCACATCTCTAACTCAGATGTCTCAGCATGATACTTCTGTGTTCCATACCACAAGTCAAAATTGTTTCCCTGTTCTTGAACCCCTTGTTCCTTACACACAGGCAGGGTGAGCACAGCATGGTGTTGGCTCTGTCCTTGGGCGTTCCTGAGTCACCCAGGCCATGCTTTGCACCTTAGCAGTCAAGGGATGTTTCCACTGATTTTGATGTTATGAGTCACCTTGGTGGGTGAGTGCTCTTTCTGCTCTGATGTATTATTGATAACCCCGGAAAAAAACAAACTTGTCAGAAACTCTGTGGGGATATTGAGAAAAATCAGGATGGTCTTTTATTTTACTAGGTGTTGCTTGGCTAACACACTCATAACAGCTTTCTTTTCCCTTCTGTTTAATGAGAAATTTCTGTTCTTTTCTCCCTTATCAACTTTTGCAAATATACCTTCCCGTCTTGTATTTTCTCTACCCAGCACCAGGGAAAACCCTGGCACACATGTGCCACGTAGCTTTGGACATTACAGAAGCAAAGAGGAGGAAAGGTCACACATGAGCCTTATCTCTGGCTTTGCAGTTCTGGCCTGATTTGAAAGCAAGACACATATGTCCTTTAATTATTCACTAGGGTAACAGCAAACTCTGAGTCTACCTGCACCTCTTGCTGCCCATCTTGCAGCAGGAGGCTGTGGCACACAAACACCTCGGCACAGAGGTCCCAAACAACCAGAAAAACTGAAACATTTGTCAGAAATAATGTGCAGTAAAGCAAAGAGAAAATAAGGCAATTAATCACTCAAAAAAGGGGGGTGAGGGAGAAGGGGAGAGGGAGGGAGAGGGAAAGAGAGAGAGAGAGAGAGAGAACGGGAAAAGAAACCTGATAGCTTGTGCTGCCTCTCCTGGAAGTCTGTCAGCCCACTGACAGGAAGATTAAAGATGCTGATGGGAATTCCTTTCTCACCACAGGGAGCTTTAAAAGCACAGGACAATAATCTACTTTTACAGGTCTGGCTGTGGCTTTTCCACAACACGTCTTTTTCCTCCCTTTAAATAAAAAAGGAGCTCAGCTTGTTTTCTGAGTGCTGCCTTCACAACTGGGGTGAAGGTATTGATTGAAGCACTTGGACATATATTGGATTTGTGACTTTTCTGATGTGTTAAAAATGTTTTGACCTGCTTAACTCATACAGTCCTACATGCTCCAGCATTTGTTAGTGTAACCTCTAAAGGTCCAGACTCTCTGCCACAATTCCTTTGTGAAGAGACCAACCAGTGAAATTCCTGGAAGGCAGGATACAGATTTCAAAGCATTGGATTTAGCAATGTACTTGACACTGGGCTTGAAGAGCCTGCACAGCTTAGAGTTCACCTCTCCTTGGCCCTCTGGGAAGGACAACACACATTGCTGTACCCACAGCTTAAGCTGGATTGCTGGTTTCAGTGTCTTGCTTTTTTAGGAACCTGTTTAGCAGAGTGAATTGCACTGGCAGGTTGTTCTGAATGGCTTCTTGAGTCGAGTTCTCCAACCATCCCCATGGCTTATTTACTGAATGGGTTCATCGTGGGATGAGGAAATGCAAGAAGGGGAAATTACTTAGGGACAAAGTCAGTGCTGTCCTTTTGCCCCATAAGGACAGAACTTTTTGCTACTTGATTTTCTTATACAGACCTCTAAGTTTTTCATCTGAGTAAGAAAAGAATGATTGATCCTCTTACAGGCAATCTTACACCACTCCCTTATACCTATGTGTTATTTTCACCCTTGTTTCCCAGTTTCACAGAAAAGGCCTTTATATGTCCTGGAAAAGGTGACATTTTTGTGTTCTGTGATGACATCACTTGCTCTCAGTTCTCTGTGTGCTTGAGCCAGTCTGGCCTTTTTGCATTTTCAGAAAGGGTCATCCCTGTGGTGATTTCCAGGCTGAAGGATAATTTGTGCTTTACACACAGGAATATTCCGTGTTGCAAGAGCATCAACTCTTGAAATGTTTGATCTAAATCTCCAGAAGAACTACTCACTCCTGCAGTTCTCAGTACCTGAGGAGTGATGTCTCACATCAGGTTTCAGCAGTGCAATTAAAAAACAGCAACCTCCTGTTTCACTTGTTTCATGTAACTAATTTATTCTGTTTTCTGGGCTGAGGCTCTCCAAAGGACATAACCAAGCTTAGTAAGGGGAAGAAGAGCAGAAATGGGAGTCGAGTGTCCACTTATGGGCAGCAACTGTACCAGCTCTCAGCTGAAATAAATTCAAGGATCCTAATAGATAATGCCACCATATGACTCTAAATAAACTGTATTATTATATTCTTAATAGCTTTTCATGGATATTCGAATGGGATAACACACACAAAATAAAATACTAGTAAAATAACAGACAAAGGAGTTTTAAAAAATAGTAACCTAATATATTTCTAAAAAGTCAAATCAATAATTAAATTCAAAGGACAATTGAATTATTATTTTTTAAAGTGGAAGTCAATAACATGTGTTGTAAACAAAGCTTTAATCCAAGGTTACTCCAGATACACAGTAATGTTTTGCAGTCAATAGGCCCCAAAAGAGTATTAAGCTTGCATAGATGCCTGACTAAGATGGTGACATATTTACAATACATACCACTGATTTATATGTGTTTTTTCCTCTCCATCCAAGCAATAGCTTTTCCTCATCCCTATCCTAACAGCTGCAGCTACGGGTTTTGCTTCAGGCTTTGTTTGGGGGATTAAAAGCATCTCAGTATAATCTCTTTTTGTTTTATACACTGAAGAAAGAATTAGAGGTGAAAATTGATGCCACAATGGATTTCATTAATCACACCAGGAGGCTTGGTTTGCTTTAGTAGGCACTTCCAGCAGAAGGTGCTCACAATCAGCTTAAATATTAAACGCCCTCCTGTGTTTAAATAGCGATGATCAAATCTGTGAAAGCACAGCTCCCATGGCAGGGCAGGGGTTCTTTCAAAAGGGCCAATGCTGTTCCAACCAGCTCACCTTATGGTGAATCCTTCTCTCCAGCAATGTAAGCATCAGTTGACTGCCAGGACAAAAGGACTAGAAAAATCAGTGCCTGGGGGAATTGCTACGAGATAAAGGAAGCGTCACCTCTGGGTCACCAGCGCAAAAGAAATCACGATGGTCATAATGGCCAACAGTTACCACCCTGGGACGGGTGCTGGCAGCTTGGCACGAGGTACCAGGTGTCTGCCTGGCCCTCGGAGAGCAGGAGCTCACATTACAAAAAGCACCCCAAATGTTAACTGACGCTGCCAAGAAAAGGGCGAGAATAGGCAGGTCCCGCGGGCTGGGCTGTTGGGGCGTATCCCCACGGAAGGCCAAGTCCCAGTGGCAGATGGCCAGAGGGAAGTTTGCATTCCCACAATTCGTGTTCTAACTGTTACGAATAATCAGCAGCTCTCCAGGGCCCTGGGTCTGACACGAGGCAGGAGCCAGCCCTGCTAGAAAACTGCATCAGTCACCAACTGTCCCAGCCAAAAGCATCCTTGGACTGATGCATCAGGGCTGTTGCATACAGATGAATGTGGTCTGAGTATTCTGTAGAGGAAAGGAAAGCAAGCCCCATGGAAACCGGGTCTGCACAGAAAAGCTGTAACACTTGTAATTCCTTTCTGCAGAATCCAGGAATCAAAAGCACAAGTTTCCTTAAAAATGTTTTAGTTCAATCACTATTAAAGTATCATTTGAAATTAGAGCATAATCAGAAATTGAGGGAATGGGGTCTCAGCAAACGTGACAATATACAGTTTTATGCTGCCTTATTCTGCCTCAGCCTCTCTCCTATTGTGAGACAACAAAACCAAAATTGAAAACCCAACAAGTCCTGACCCCAGGAGAGAGAACAGTGCCAGGAGAAGAATTGACTACAACTCCCAACGTTCACTAAGGGTACCTTTAGGACAAATGCTATCCGGGAACATCCCAAACAATCTGAAATTGAAAGCAAGCCCCGGTGGCTGTTGGAAGCTGTAGTCAGTTCTCCAGGGCGAACCACTGAGCAGAAAGATCCCGAGAGCCGCTCTGCTACCCAAAAGATCCCCTCTAGAGCTCAGGGTAGCGAGCAGGCAGAACGCGCTGTGCCCCTTCCGGAGGGGTGCCAAGCTCCGCTTTTGGGCTTTCCCAATGTTTTGGGGGGATTTTCGGCCTGGGGCTGCGGCAGAAGCAGCGAGACCTGCCGGCGGCAGGCGGCTCCAGGAGGGTCCGGGCAGCGACCCGCGGGGCCCCGGTGCCGCTGCGGTGCCCGGCGGTGATGCCGGTGCCCGTGCCGGAGGT